>NW_027412698.1:3290971-3890971 GCF_025532065.1 Leptinotarsa decemlineata
AGCCTGCTCACTGGCATTTGACGGATGTTGGACAGGCTTCTTAACGGTAGGATGCAAGTATGGTGTGAAAGAAAGTTGAAATTCTCCCCGAATCAATTTGGGTTCAGAGGGGGAATGGATACAGTAATGGCAGTAGAGAGAATGGTGAGTAGAATAAAGGAAAACAAGAGAGGAAGGAGACATAGATGGTTGTGGCGTTGGACCTGTCAAACGCCTTTAATACGCATGGGCACCGGCGATTGAAGTGTGTATGAGGCGAATGGGAATGCCGGAAAATGTGGGCAGGACATGTATGAGTTTCAAGGGGAGAGAACAGTCACCTGTGGGGCGGTCTCTGAAATGGTGAACAGAGGCTGCCAACAGGGGTCAAGTCTGGGACCGACCCTATGGCTGCTAGTGATGGAGGCATGGTTCGAGAGAATCAACAGGATGAAAATCAGAGAAGGCATAGGAGCAACAGGAGTACAAGTGCAGGCCTATGCGGATGACCAGCTTGTCATCATCGAGGGTAACTCTGTCGACAGCATAGAGAATGGATGGAAGTTGCTATGGGTTGAATGCAAAGTATGGGAAGAGGAGATGTGGCTTAACTATAATGAGATGAAAACGGAGTGCATGTTCATACCAACTGGTAGAGATGTAAGAATCCCGGTTCTAAGAATGCATGGAAGAGAGATTGAGCAAAAAACGAGTGTGAGATATCTCGGAATTGCGGTGGACACAGGACTACTGTTCATAGACCACCACAAAGAGGTAAGGAGAAAATTGAGTGAGCTGACAGGGAAATTGAGGAAATGGACCGGGAAGAATGTTGGATTAAAGAGAGAATGTGTAAGGATGATATATGAAAGGGTGGCTAAACCTGCGGCCAAACCTGTACAAGTCTGGGGGGAAAGGGCGCATGACAGTAGGGTGAAGAGACAACTGAGTGCGGCACAGAGGCCGTTTCTGTTGGCTTCATGTGGAGCATACAGAACAACGCCAACAGCGGCACTCAGTGTCATAATCGGAATGGCGCCACTTCAAATAGAAGGCTGGGCCAGATACCATGAATGGAGAGCGAATGGAAGAAGGAAGATAGAAGAAAGAGTGAAAGGCGAAGACAAAATTCCCCCCTGGCTGAAAGGGGAGTTGCTGGAGGGAGAAGAGGTGACTGAAGTGTATGTGGACGCAGGAGCGATGATGGAGGAAGAAAGGATGGGAATCGGATGGGCGTACAAAAGGAGAGGGGATGAATGGACCACAGGGAATGAAAAAATAACCCGGCAAAGTAGCGTGAAAGGAGCAGAATCAGTGGCAATAGAGCGGGTGATTGGTATGTGGAGCATGGAGGAGAATCTGAGAGTAGTGAGTGACTCGGCAATGTCGGTTGAAAGAGTGAATGCAAGAAGAGTGGGGAAAAGGATAGCAAGAATACAAAGGATGATTGAGGAAAGGAGAGAGAGGGGAGTACGTACCCAAATCATGTGGAGGAGGGGGCACGATACCGGTAAGATGGGAAATCTGAAGGCACATGAAGAGGCCCACATGGGCATGAATAAGGAGCAGGTTACGCTTCATGTTATGCAATCATATAGCAAACTGGAGGAGAGAAAGCGTGTGAAAGAGAACATTAAGAGGGAATGGGAGAGGGGTACGACTGGGCGACTGTTCCACAGATTTTGTAGAACAGTCGGGAATGAATCATTGGATCTGTCGCGAAAGGCGATCCAACTGCTCACAGGGCATGGGAACTTTCCGGGGTACCTGGCGCGATTTAGACTGGGCCCGGAGGTTCCCTGCCCGTGTGGGTATGGGGAGCCGGAAGCGGCAGAGCACGTGATTGATAGATGTTTGATAGGGGATAGGATTGGATGGAGAGAGTGGAAGGAGAGAATGGAGAGGATGAATGGCCAAATGAGTCTAAGGGATTAAAATGGAAAAATAATGAATGGATATGATTTGCGAATGAATGGGCAGACAGTGTGGTGAGGGACGAATGGGTATGATTTGGGCAAGTTACCAGCGCATTGAAGGAAGGAGGAAAAGTCGCCTTTGGGGAGTGTGACCGTCATCCTGGTTAGGGTTGGACACAAGTCTGGGAAATGTATAAGAATCCGGCATATGATATGAGATTATGTAGTGAGGGATAAAAGGGAAAATGGGTTGGGAGATGAATTAGAATAATTTAGACCTGGATCATATTGGTTAGAAGAATTGTTTAGTTTAGTTATTTTGATATATTTAAGTTAGCGATATGTAAATAGGAAGTTCAAATTGTTTTGTTTTTAAAAGAATTATACATTGTAAAATTTATTATTGGCGTCGTTCTGCGGCGGTGATGCAGTGGGGGGAGAGAGTTCGGAGGAGTAGGGGTTCCTTTGATAGTGTTGGCGTTAGATAGAGGGAAGATGCCAGTTGAAAGGCTTTCGGGCTAGGGCAATGATGGCAAAGGCATTATTCATGCCCCACCGCGCGCCGCTTATTTTTAAAAGAGAGGGACAGTGCCGTAGATTTGTTAATAGACACCGATGCCATTTTGTGCGCGTTTTCGCGTGAACTTGTTCGTGACCCTCGAGTAAAAACCGAGTTCGAGCTATCAGCGGCTAACGGTACCAACTATCGCCACGTAAGGCCTAATTCTGATGACTATCAACCTGGGTCTCCGCCGGGATTTCACGTGGAACTTTGTGATCGCGGATGTGTCGCAGGCGATTATCGGTGTGGATTTCCTGTTCCATTTCGACCTACTCGTCGACTTACGCAATGGACACTTACTCGACCGGGGATCAAAACAATCGCTGGCAGTTCACGATATAACCAGCTGCTTCAGCAGGTCCGGGCAATTACTCGTCCTGATGGTGTGTGCAAAGTTACGGATAACGTGAAGCACAAAACGGTGCACCATATCCACACGACACCAGGTCAGCCCGTCGCCGCCAAACCGCGATGCTTTCCCTGGGATCGACTCAACGCCGCTAAGAAGGAGTTCGAGTCCATGCTGCGACTGTGCGTCTGCCGCCCTTCTGAGGGTAGCTGGACTTCTCCCCTCCACATGGTGCCCAAATAAGGTGACGAATGGCGTCCCTGTGGCGACTATCGTGCGCTCAACGCCCGCACGACACCAGATCGCTACCTAGTGCGACACATCAGGGACTCCGCCCAGACGCTGGTCCGCGCCTATCACCAGATCCCTGTAGCTCCAGAGGATATCCCGAAAACAGCCATCACTACGCAATTCGGGATGTTCGAGTTCCCAGCGATGAGCTTCGGTCTCCGCAATGCAGCACAGACCTTCCAGCGATTCATCGATGAGAAACTAAGTGGACTGGACTTTGTTTACGCATGCATTGACGACCTCCTTGTCGCATCCGAGAACGACGAAGAACACGAGAAACACATCCTGTTCGAACGTCTACAGGATGCATCAACACATCCAAATGCTGTTTTGGAGAGCCAGAAGTCGAGTTCCTCGGATACCTCGTGTCTGGCAAAGGCGTGCAACCCCTTCTGAAAAGGTCTCCGCAACCCAGGAGTATCCACGGCCCGAAACACCAAAAGACCTCCGGCAGTTCCTAGGTATGATCAACTTTTACAGACGATTCATGCGTAGGACTGCTAGGACCAAGGCCCCACTGAACGACCTCCTCAAAAATAATTGTCTTTCCAAGACAATTGCTTGGAAAGGCACCGCCGAAGCAGCAGAAATGGTGTACGGAGAACCACTCCGACTTCCTGGCGAGTTCCTAGCATCAGCCTCCACCAGGGACATAGACGACTCGGCCAACTTCATACGTGAGCTACGCCAACTCTTCCAAGCACTCAGGCCGGTCAGCGACACCAGCCACGGCGAGCGAAAGCTTTTTGTCTTCAAAGACCTCGCTACCGCAGCCACGACTTCGTCAGGCACGATGCTTCAGGAGGACCGCTTCAGCTGCCTTACGATGGACCCTACGAAGTTGTTTCACGAGCCGAGAAACACTTCGAACTTTCAATGCGAGGCAGAAACGTTCTAGTGTCCATCGACCGCCTCAAACCAGCCTACATCATCCTCGAGGACATCGCTGCACCCGAAGATGATCTGGATGATGACGAAACCTTTATTCCTACTACTCCAGGAGATAATCAAGCTCCGTTACAACAGGAACCAGCATCACCATAAGCCTGCAGGACGCGCTCAGGTCGTCGTGTTCGATTCACCGAACGCTACCAGGCAGGCTTCAGTTAATTAATTTTGCAACCTATTCTTCCATTTTGACGATTTAATTAGTAATCACAGGATGAAATCATTTTTAAACCTTTTTTTCTCTTATCCACACACATTTCACAAATCTCTTCAACAATTTCATACAGTTCAAAAAATTTTGTATATTCACGTTGAAATACTCAAAAATCAATTTTTTCTCTTTTTATTATTCCTTCATTGCAATTCGATTTCAGTTTTAAACTCGCGATTCAACTTCAACATCTCACAAATTGTATCTTTGCAAAAAAATCTTTTTATTTGAAAAATACAATTCCAATTTCAGTCTCAGTTTCATTGTTGCAAAAATTTATTCAACTTTCAGCAGCTCAAATGACTCGAACTTTTCTAGAATTACTTAGTATAAAAACATTTCATTAATCTAGTGTCAAGCAGTCATCCAAATCGAACACTGTAATCACTCGATTCTCGAGTGTTCGAATACCCGAAATTTGTGTTGGCTGGACTGAATTTCTGTTTCCTCCAGGTGAGAAGAATTCTTGGGAAAATAGCCACAGCATACCTAACAATCAGCACGGACACTCCCTTGGGCGTGAGTGTTTTATTATTATTACAATGGATAAACAGAAAAAAGGTGGTCATGTAGTGATATGTAGAAGCAGCAGGTTAAAGACTAATAAGAGTTTATTTACGTTTCCAAAAGATATTGATAGGTGAGTTAAACTCTTTCATAAATATTATTTGAATGTATCTTGAAGAGGTAGGACCGTTTTGAAATCAATGCTTGTGCTGCAATAGCACAATTCAATTATTGTTTTTCGGTCTATGGACCTTGTCTTGACTACGATACCTGGTCCAGAGTACAACGTGTTCAAAACTCTTGTATTCGTTATATATATGGAATTAAGAAGTATGAACATGTGTCCCACAAGCTTGCGGAACTGAACTGGTTTAACATGAAAGATAGGTTCAAATTTCATTCATTATGTTTATTTCATAAAATTATATTATACAGAAATCCGCCTTATTTATATCGTAAAATAACATTCAGGACAGACGTACACAACATAAATTTGAGAAACAAAAATGTAATCACATGTCCACAACACAATACCGCAATTTTCCAGAGAAGTTTTTCGTATTCGATTTTTCATCTTTATAATTCTATTCCCGATTCGCTAAAACACCATAGTGATTTATATAAATTCAAAAAAGAGCTTAAAAGTTTCCTGTAAGTTAACACATTCTGATGCAGTTCCGTTTCGTATACCCCTTTTTTTTCTATAATCTGTGTTTCACAAGTAGTCATTTTTCGTTATCTCTCATACAACTTTCTTTTTTCCACTTGGTTATTGGTGGTGAATATTCAGGTGACCCAACAAATGATAAATGTCAAATGCCGAAAAATTGTGAAATATATATTTAGGTTTTAGGATTAGTTAGGTTACTTTTCAAGTTATAATATGCTTATTTAAAATAGCAAGGGTTGAGTGGTAGAGCACCCTCGGGTGAACTCCCCCTTGGGATTTTTGTGTAACAAGAATATCATGCATTTTATTTTTCATTGAAAATAAAGACATTATTATTATTAAATCCATTTTCTGTCTTTTTTCTTCCCTGGAAAAAGCTTGTAATTGTTATATTATCTGTCTAGGGCAAATTGGTATATTTGCCCCAATACATAACGACAATATTGCAAAACTTTCGGAAGTTACTCTGCTGCCCTTTTCAAGCCTTCTTTGAAATATTTTCAATTGAATTACAACTACAGATCTGATCAGAACTCAAGAGTTTTTTCATTTTCAGGGTACAGAAATCCTAAAATATGGATTCATGACATCTTTCATAATCGTTAGGTGGAATCTTAGCATTTCCCTGTATAATGATCACTTATGAAACATTGTGCGTTACATTCAACTAAAATTGAGAAGACAAGCAATCACTTGTTATTGGGTATTCTTCAATATTGCTGAAAGCCAACAATTTTTTTAGGGCTATCCTTTGGACAGTGGCACGTGGTCGTGATGATTTGAGAGAAAAAGCTGGGAATCTGCATAACTAGAGAATTTGTGAAGGACATTTTGAGGACAAACACTTTCTCGATCACCTTAAAACAGACTGAAGCCCAATGATGTACCATTGATATTTCCCACATTGGAAAGTTCCTCAAACTCACATTGGGATCACACATACGCTGCATTCTCCACAGGAGAATGAGTTTTTGCAATCATCATCTTAGATTCATCTCATCTGGTGTTAGTTATCGAATATATCAGACATGTTTGTCTCCATGTTAGTATTAACAGAATTTAGGAGAAAAGAGAAAAAAACACCTCAAAAGTGCTGCTTCGTTCTCTCCTATTCATAAAAGAGGACATATGCCACCTCACTCACAAGCGAATTGGGTGAAATTGGGCACACATTTGAATCGTTGTATTCATGCCACATGGCACTATAAGGTGTGTAATGGCTGTGTAATGGCCGTTGTAAGTAGTCCCACTGTGATTCTGTGTGGTAGATCCAGAAAATTATGTGACAGGCAAAATCATTATTTAGCAGAATATTCTTTTGAACCCAGATAATAAAACAATTCTGTATCATAATAAGAAATTGGGTAAGTAAGGGGCATTTCGAAAGTGTTAAGAAATGGGTTGAATTGAAAAAATCAATTGAAAAAGGTTTAACTGTCGATTATATGAATCAGAATTTATTTAAAAGGGAAAAAAATGGACATCTGTTTTAGAAAGAATTATTTTTGTCATTTAATTTTTGGCTTGACTAAATTTAGCTTTTAGGGGCAACAGTCAAAAACTATTCGAAAAAGGTTATGACAATTTTATGAAATTAATTGAGAAAATAGCAAAATTTGATAGTGTAATAATGGCTGACCATATCGGCAGGATTCAAAAAGATGGCAAAAAATGCCACATCATTTGGGCGATAAAATTCAAAATGAAATAATCACCTCAGTGTGAGAAAAAGTTAAAAAGAATACAATTGAATCCTTAAAAATGTGCAAATATTTTTCAATTATCCTTGATTGCACACCTGACATTAGTCATCAAGAACAAATCACAATTGTTGTTAGATTTGTTTTTGTTGATGATTTTTCTGAAACGGTAGAGGTTCGAGAACATTTTTTAGGATTCTGCAAAGTTAGCAACACTACTGGTCAAGGTTTAACTGATTTCATTTTAGATTTTTTGAAGGAATCTGATATTGTCATAACCCTGGCGAGGCCAGGGTTATGACAATGGTGCCAATATGAAAGGCAAACACATTAGCCTACAGAAAAAATTTTAGATATTAATCCCAGAGCCTAGCCTAGCCATTTCGAGTATTTTTAACGAAACACGCATATCAAAAATTATCGAAACACGTCGTTTTTTAGGAGCTCCATACATAGAGAGAAGGTTGATAACTTCTTTTGGAGTCAAGTTACTCTTTTTGATAACTTCAGCACATTGAACTGAATCTTGTTTTTGAGCTTTTCCAGGTTTAAAAAAAAGTTTAGTCGATTGGAATTTGAGCAGTGAGTAAAAATACTAGTAAGTCTTCATCTTGACCTACAACAATAGTTTTATTTGTTGAATTGAATGTCTCTATTGATTTACCTGTGTAGATCAATTAGTAATTTAAGTAACTTGATCTGATTGATTTTAGTTAAAAAAAAAGTTCAAACTAAGTGCTTCAATTTCCCCAGAAGCTTTTTGTTAGAATGATGTATCAAAATAAAAATATTACTTATTTGTTACTGGTAACGCCATCTCTTGTGCAAAGTATACACTTTATTGTTGATGTATGTATCTGTTTAAAAAAAATCTGTATACCTGATTTAATAAAAAGTATTAGTATGTAAGCGACATTCACTCGTTTCATTACACTTTTATATCATATATGTGTGTAATGACGTTATAAGTTCATAGTGAAAATTTTAAAGGAATAGATTACTCAAATTTACATCGTGCAGCACCGACGCTGAATCTTATTATTTGATCAAATTTAAGTAAAGTAATTGGAAAATGAATGAGTTGACCTAATTCAAATCTTATTTCTATCTTTTGAGGGCATAAATAAAAGTTTTTTTCAAAAGTTTTCTTATACTAACTTTTCAACTTTCTATTTTGTTTTCATTAAAAAAATTGAAATTCATAATCTGAAACTTAGTAAATCATAAACTGATAAGTATGTGGATAAATACTTAATCTGACTACCAGCAGGCACTTTCGCTATTTATCAAAATCTACCCACCTATAAATTTTTCTAAAAGTTCTATATATCGAATAGTTCAACACAGATCCTTACGATTTTTCAGCAAAGAAATAACTTTTAAATCGCGTCTACATTTGAGAAAGATTATCCAAAATTGTTTTTTTTGTTGATAATATGAATGCTTTGCGTGAAATGATGATTCGAATATATATTAAACACAACGTTGAGTATGACGTAATATATTTTGAATCTTTGGAAATAACAAAAGCTGAAAAAAAATTGAAAAACAAATTCGCAACGAGTTTTTCACTAATTTGTACCTGATGTCATTTCATTGTGATGTACCTATACTTTCAAGATTACCTGAGTCAGGGAATCTTCATGTGTAAAATTTGGAAGGTGAATATGATCTTTGACAGTTTTCGAATTGAGTATAATACCTGTATTCCCTGTATACCTGAATAATTATAACTGTATTCCATTTATATCTGCATTATACGTGAATTTGTGCATTTATAGCAGATTTCAGTACTTATTCACATATTCGTTATTTCTAGTAAGACAGTCATTGTCAAAATGAGTGCAGAAGAAAGTAGTGATACTGTTGATATAATAAAATACACCACAGATATCCTTAAAAAAATTTATCGAAAAAATCATGGAAGAAATAGAGTCGAGCAAAGCAACAAATCCCACCGCAGAAGAGGAACAAAAAAGTGAGTGAGATCTAAATTGATCAGTGCCATCCCGTAGTGTCCAACCCAAGGCTCAGATCTTCAAACCCAAGTGTTCCAAGGCGTGAATACGCCAATTATACTGACTTACGGCCCAACTTTTTCAACGGCCGTGACCTCAGGATAAACCGTTTCAACTGCAGCTACAATAATCATGGTAGGTCGGTCTAATCCCAAAACACTCCCGTGGTTCACGGTTCAACGGGAGCACGTTTCAACAATAACATTAAGTCTGGTCGTGATGAATTCAATCAAAACGGTTTTCCGCTGAGAAAACGAAAGAAAATTGAAGGTTCCAGGTTCCCTCCTCGAATGGAGCCTTTCAGCGGTTGGCAGTTGGGTAGATGGCATGAGAATCGCCCAAAACACTAGTTTGTTTTCTCCATTACGTCAGTAATGTGTTTTTGAGATGATATATGTTCATTTTAGTTTTTAAATGTAGTTGTTAAGTACATAAAAATATTAGTTCAATATTTTTTACAGAAGCAAGCATTGCTTCTGGCATATAGAACAGTACATTTAGTTTTGTTAATTGTTTTGAAGTTACATACTAATTATAATTTCATTTTCAGTATCATCATTAGCGTAAATGGCAAAATAAACTAGAAAGTACAGCAAACTGTATAAACTTTAATTAATAGCAATCAAGATCGTGCAATGATTCTCAACTTAAACAAAACTGAATACTTCCAATTTCACCATTGTAACTGTCGAAAAAACTGACACCTGTTCGACATTTTTGTAAATTAAGTTTTTCAAATATAAATGCTGTGCATGAAATGATGATTTGAATACCTTTGGACATACCATCAAATATGTCGTGTGCTTTGAGTCTTCACAACCAGTTTTTCACTATATTGTACCTACTGTACTTACACTTTAAAAAACATTAAACCGTTCATATCTCAAATGAAATACTGTTTATTTGGAAAATCAATTGGGGTAAACGATGGCATTCAAAAAAGTACCTGTACTGGTGGACAATTACGATTTTTAAATATTTATTTAAAAACTGAGCAAGCATCTTCTTTTGTTTCTCATATCAAGTTATTTGACAACAGTTCCACAGATCGTGTTCACTGGATTGTGTTCATTCGCTACAAATTGGCTGGTCGAAATACACGTTCAGTAAATAAACTATTCACCTCTGAACTATGCTTTTTATTTTAAATGTTGACAATAACCATACACGATGAAGGAACGCCCAGGCAAGGCCTCAGTCAGTATTCCTTCATCACTAAAATTATTTATACCACGAAAGAACACTGAAACTACCTACTAAAATGGGAACTAGTAAAGTGGGACATTTATTTACGAAATATTTGTATAAAATTATTTCCAATATTATAGAATCATGGCGAATAATGGCACATTTTACAGTTTAACTTTTGTTGCAATTTTTATACTTTTTAGATGTTTGCATTTTCATTTAAACATTTACCATTTTTCCTTTTCTTGCATTTTATTTTTACATATTGCCTTTTTACATTCTTACATGATTATATTTCAACATTTCTAACATTTGAGATTTCCACCTCTTCACATTTTCATAACCTGAATTGTCAAATCCGTTTTACTCTTACTGTTCTGATTTATAATGTAAATATTGTGAATGAAACATTACTTCTGGCACAGGGTGTTCTTTGGGGGTTTCCTGAATTTGTTCAGATTGTTCAAATTGTTATTGACTGATCCTTGTACTGAAAATTGAATAAATTCATATTATCATTATTTGAATGTTTATATGTCAAAAATTTCTTTTGTAAACCTGAGCCCTCTATCCATCTTTCCGTGAGTAGATGAAATCACGAATTTCGTTAGTTCAGACTTCAATTGTCTAATAATATATAAAATGATTTGAAATCTCTTGAAAAAATAATACAAATGGAAATTAAAGAGTATAGCTGAAAATAACAATTATATTAAGCAATTTTACAGTTCCTTCGAAATATACAACTCAAACAAATTCTCAATAAGTACAAGACCATTCAGTCTTTCATAAAGCCACTAATCTCGTATGAGTGCATATCTATTTCTCATTTGCATTCTCTATTTCTCAAGATGGTGACTGGGCCAAAGTTACCCCAAGACTCATATTTTCGATATTATGCTTGAGTAGTATTTTATTGTCAAATATAGAAAATAATCATGAAATGATTCAGATTCATTTAAGTAAATACATGAATTGAAAAATATTTCAACCTCACTTCAATATTTTAACACAAGAACACTCAGTATTCAGAATTCCATCTTTTAATATTTCAAGTTCATAGACATCGAAATTGATCCGATCACAGGATATGGAATATAAAACAATCTCCAAATATGCAAACTTGGCACAGATTGCATGCTGTGCATTTTACCTCAGTACAGTGACCGGATCAAAGTCGCAATGTCAGCGTATAATTCTTTATAAATATTGAGGGAGGTCAAGACCATAGTTAACAATTAACAGTTAACAGTCAACAGACAGTATTCATTTACGTATCGATTGGGTCATCAGAAATGCAGCACATCTCCTTCTCTTCAATCCTGCTGGGTGGCAGTATAATGTAAGTTTTTTGATTATTTTAATGTATTTTATTTATTAACATTGAGTGTGAGTTTATTTAAGGTATTTTTCCGTTTCTTTCACAATAAATATTTTATTAAGTTTTAAATGAGTTCTTTCATTATTTGGGATGAATAAATGAGCGGGTGAAACAGCAAATAAAAATCCTCTCGTTAATAGCCAAGCGAGAACTGAGTTGCGACAGTTTGTTAAACAAAACCACATAAAATATTTGTATTACTATCGTAAGCAATAATTTTTGGATTTTGTCGCAGGAAAAATGCCGAGAAATCGAATAAAACCTCTTGGAAAAAGAAATTTCGCCAATAACAAACCAGAAGTGATAGAGGAGTGTTTAGAGGCTATGAGGTCAGGTGACTCAACCCAAAGAGTTGCAGGAAAAAGTTATAATATACCTAGATCTACGATAAAAAACAAACTTAAAGGGACTCATACAAAAAATGTAGGACGTGCAAGAATATTTAGTGATGAAGAGGAGCATGTTTTCGAACTACATTTAATAAAAATGTCAGACTATGGGTTCCCTGTAGTTGAAATGTATTTTGTTATGCAGTAAAAAGCTATTTGGACAAAAAAGTGCCCTCATTTGTCAGTTCAAAAACAATTTTCCTGGCTATGAATGGACAAATGCATTCTTAAAAAGGCATGAGAATCTGACTCGTAGGATAAGTTCCAATATCAAAAAGGTCAGAGCTGAAGTAGATGCTTCACTCATCGAAAATTATATTGACAACCTCAAAGAAGAGGTTAAAGATGTTCCCCCAAATAATATATTCAACTACGATGAGACGAACTTTACTGGTGACCCGGGGAACAAAAAGGTTATCTGTAAGAGAGGAGCAAAATATGTGGAGAACATTTGCAATTTCAGTAAAAGTGCAACATCAATAATGATGGCTGGAAATGCTGCAGGCGACCTCTTGCCCCCATATGTTGTCTATAGAGCTGAGCACTTGTGGTCCACATGTACTGAGAATGGTCCTGTAGACACTCGATATAACCGCTCTAAAAGTGGGTGGTTTGATGCAGTATGCTTCGAAGATTGGTTTCAGTCAACAATGTTACCGAGTGTTAAAAATCTAGATGATCCTAAAGTTATCATTGGAGATAACTTATCTTCTCACATCAGTTCACAGGTGTTTAGGCTTTGTGAAGAGAATAATATAAGGTTGGTTTGCCTCCCTCCAAATTCAACACATCTAACGCAACCATTAGACGTAGCTTTCTTAGGACCAATGAAAAGATCGTGGCGTGATATCCTCCGCAAGTGGAAAGAGTCAGATTCAGGATCCAAATTTTCAACGATCCCTAAAGATGTGTTTCCACGATTGCTGAAAGAACTAATGGCAAGTCTGGAAGAAAAGCGAAGAGACAATTTGACAGCTGGATTTGCCAAATGTGGAATTCATCCCTTAAACAAGCAAAGACTGCTAGATCATCTTCCAGAAAACCAGCCCATGGATAAAGAGTCTATAGGAGAAGCTTTTATGGAACAGTTGGAGAAGAAAAGAGCTAACTAAAGATGGCCTGAGAAGAAGGAAGAAGAAATTGCAAGTGCCTGCTGGCAAGAGTATTGCATTTGAAGAGGTTGAAGCAGACATCTCAGAAGCAGCCAACAAACCTTCTACCAGTGCGTCAAAGAAAACACAAAAAGTTTCCAAGAAGGAAAACAAAGAAAAAATCAAAACTTTTCTTCACATGAAGATGATATTGAGATGGTATTTGAGCCTGATGGGCAAAGCGAAACATTTTCCGATCTGAAAGAAATATCACAGGAAGTAGCAGGAATACTGAAGAAACACCAGTTGAGTTGAAGCCCGAACACTTTGCTATTGATAACTTTGTAGTTGTTACATATTAATGACAGAAATACCCTGGCAAAATTGTTAGCTTATCTGAAGATGGACCTACAGTTGAATGCATGGAAAAACGACTCAAGTTTTGGCGCTGGCCAGAAAAACAAGATTGCCTGACTTATGACTGGGTGGATGTTTGTCAGAAGATTAATCTTCCAAAAATAGTTTCAAAGAGGAACCAGTTCCATGTGCCAGAACTGAACAACTAGTATGTATGATGTAAACTGATTTTTTTTATGCAATGAAATTTTTTTTCACTACAATGAAGTCCGTTTCTTTTATTTCCATTTCTCATCATTTCATGGATGTTTTTGAAGTAAAAGCAGGTAAAACAACAAACTAATATGTCTGGTGGTAATTTTATCTTGTCTAACTTTAGCCCAACCCAATACTGAACATAGGTTTATCGTCAATAAGAGAGTGTGTGTTCGGCGAGTTTTGGCCTACACCTGCCGATATTAAGGAGATGTCTCCCAGTGACCTGTTCACCTTCCTGGAAAGGACAGGATGGACGATGACCTAGGAGAACAACTCCTCGGGAAGATGTACAATGGGTCACATGTGGCTTAAGTTACATTCTCCCTCCCTACTCTACAGATACAGAGAGATGGTTTAAAAGTATGGGACAAAGTTTCCCCAATTCAAGGCAACTTCCGCCCAAACATTTAAAACATTTTATATAATATTGCAAACTGATTCAGAGGTCTTTATATGGTTTCAATTTATTAAGTTTGCTTACACAGTACGATACATAAAAAATAAATATAATCAATGTCAAAAGAAATGGAGCTGATAAAACCATAACGAAACTTTACATTTGGGCCAATCTTACCCCATCTGACGGTAGTGAACAATGTCGAAATATTTTACTAGCCACATTAAAACAAAATAAATCGAAGGAGTGGTTCAATCAGAGAGCTGGACGTATTACTGCTTGAAATTTCAGCAGGGCCTGCAAAACTTCTATTTCAAAACCTTCATTATCCCTAACCAAAACTATTAGTTATCCTTCGGAATATCAATTCAAATCGAAGGCAATAGAATAGGGATTGCATCATGAAGATGATGCATTAGAAGCCTACAAATTTGAACAAATGGAGAGTCAATTGTAAAAGTAGAAAAAGCTGGATTTTACATTGATCCTAGTGACAACTACCTTGGGGCTTATCCAGATGCAATGGTATCCTGTGACTGCTGTGACAATGCGTGTGTTGAGGTGAAATGTCCATATTCATTGAAAAATATGGAAGTGGGGCAATATTTGAACATAAAGAACTCAGCCTTCACATATGATGGTAATAAAGTTCTTTCAGGCCGAGAACATGCTTAGGGAAGGTAGGGGAGCATTGGGCAATTGGGAGGTTTGGGCACCCCCTTATTTCTCAAAATCTATGCAAGATATTTTTTATTTTCTACCACAACACTATAGTTTAATAACTGGCAACACCAACTCATTGAAGGCGTTAGCTGTCATTTCACTTAGTTGTCAAGTTACATGCGCCTAACGGTTTTTTACGTACAGAAGTGAATATTCTGTTTGTGATTTGATAAATCATAAAAAAAAATCTGCAAGAGAGTTTAAGTATCTGTGTTATCTTCTTCTTTTGTGTTCATTAAAGATTATATTTACCTGTCAATTAGGATTCAACATTGGATAAAAATAAACTTTTAAATATATTTGAAAAGTGAGGTTATGGGGAGCATTGGGCATGCAGATAGGCGAGAGGTTTGGACATGCCCAATGCTCCCTCTATTTTTGGTGTAATTTGGTGACATACTTTTGTGCTTTCTTGTTATGCCTATTGGATTGAATGGTTGATCATTTCTTCTCAGGACAATGCCGTGTTCATTTAAAAAGAAAAATAAGCGACGCGAAATCCCTAAAGATGTTATTTTGCGTGCATTGGAAGATATTTCTAAAGGAGGAAAAATTAAAACTACTGTGATTGAATATGGTATACCCAGGTCCAACCTTCAAAGATACATAAAGCAGGGTGGCACCGTGAAAGATATTTCTTCCAAATTTGTATCATCCCAAATATTCACGAAAGATAAAGAAGAAAAAATTGCAGAATATCTTTGTAATATCGTTTAAACTAAACCATGGACTGTCAAAACTGAAGGCACGCGAATTGGTTTACGAATACGCCACTGCCATTGAAAAAAATACCAGATAACTGGACAGAGAAGAAACTTGCATCCAAAGATTGGATAAGGGGATTTTTTGAAAGACAACCTCAGCTTTCGATAAGGACAACAAAAGCTACCAGTCTCTCACGGGCCACAAGTTTCAATAAGAAAAATGGAGTTTTTTTTGAAAATCTTAAAACGTATATGAACGGCATCGCTTTGGCCCTGAGTCTATTTACAATATAGACGAAACTGGATTATCAACAGTATAACGAACCCAGAAAGTGATTGCTCTCAGCGGCATTGAGCAAGTTGGGCAAGTAACATCAGCTAAAAGAGGGACGCTTGTAACGTTTGCTGCGGTATTAATGCATTAGGTAACTCAATACCACCCTTTTTCATATTCCCACGGGTGAATTTCAAAACATATATGCTAAATAATGCCCCTGTTGGTTCAGATGGAGCAGCACATCCTTCAGGGTGGATGACAGCACCATTTTTTTAAAATATATGCATCATTTCGCAAAACACGCAAAACCAACGCCTTGCTCGCCAGTTTTTTTGCTGCTGGATAATTACGAGAGCCATATTTCAGTACCAGTTCTCGATTTCTGTAAAGAATCAGGTATTGTTTTATTGACTTTCCCACCGCACTGCAGCCATAAACTGCAACCCCTAGACCTGACTGTCTATGGACCACTCACAACTTATTATAACACTGCTGTAACTGATTGGATGGTGAGCAGTCTTGGCAAAACGGTAACAATTCATGAAATCCCAAAATTAGCAGCAAAAGCCATCCCACTTGCATTTAAGTTGCAGAATATTCAAAGGGGATTTGAAAAACCTGACATATAGGCATTTAATTCAAACATTTTCTCCGATGAGGATTTCGCTTGTTCTTCTATCACTGATCGCTGCTTGCCAGAAGAGGATAATGCTCCTACAGAACAATCGATTTCAGACCAACCTGTCATGGAACAGACTTCAACAGAAGAAAATAAGAGTCTAGAGAATCGTACAAGTTCAAATGTGGAAGTCCCTGGGCCATCTCAATGGGAATCTCCATCTAGAAGCCCAGGCTAGGGGGACTGTAAATGTAACACCTGATTTAGTAAGACCATATCCGAAGGCCGGCCCCAGAATATTGCATGGCATGAAACGGAAGAAGGGAAAAACTAGAATATTGACAGACACACCCGAAAAAAAACTTATAGAAATGGAAGAAGAAGAAAGACAAAGAAAAAATAAGGTCAAAGAGCTCAACAAAAATCGAAAAAGCTCTAACAATACAAGACAGAAAACATTTCCAAAGCTTGCTGATGAATTTACTTCCAAATCAAAGAAAAACAGGAAGATTCGCAGTGATGATGAAGTAGAAAATGTTTCCGTTTCTGACGAAGCCCTCGTTGAATCGAAAGAAGATTTTGATGAAGACGATGTGATCGTTCTGAATAGAAATTTCCAGATCAATAACTTTGTGTTGGTTAAATTTGAAACCAAAAAAACTGTCTATCATTATGTTGGAATAATCGAAGAGGTTAGTCACTCCGTGGCAACTATCAAATTTATGAGAGCGAGTAAGATAAGAAATACGTTTATATTCCCCGACATCGAGGACGTAGCCAGCGTTCCTCTGGAGGATATAAAGACAAAATTACCTACACCAACGACATGGATGAAACGTGGCAGCTTAAAATATAAATTTGACAAGCCTCTCTGGGTCATACCAAATATGAGATAAGTTTAATTATCAAGTCCAACATCGTGCAGTATTGATTCTAAGTCACATTGTTTAATTTTTCTAAAGTCTATGATAGGAAAAAATGTTTGTATCACAATTTCTTATAGCAATGTTATATAATACATAAGCCTAGTAGTATAATAGTAAAGCAATATCGTGCATATTGAATACAGTGTCCAAACCTCCCTACCGGGCACTTTGGACATGTGTTAGAAGATCTTTTCTAACTTTCAGACTAATGATAATACCGGAAACTTTTCTTAGCAACAGTTACTGCCAAATACGTGTGCTAAATATATTTGGAATAAAATTTTTATAAAGATCAAAAATAACAGTTTTATATCTATGTAAAAAAGTGACCCATGCTCCCCTACCTCCCCTATTACTATCAAACTCAGATGCAGATAAAAGCAACGAAATGAAAATATTGTGACTTTGTTATTTGGTCACCAAAAAGATTTTTTCATGAGAGAATTTTTCGAGATGAAAATTTTTGGGTAGTGAATTACCCAAAAGTGTATGCCTTTCATAAAGGAGCTGTGCTTCCTGAACTTCTCGGAAGGTACTTCACCAAGGCTAGACATTTTAACCAAATATGGTGTTTTTGCAATAAAGCAGATGATGGCCGCATTATGTTGCAATGTGAAAATGATAGCTGTGAAATTCAGTGGTTACATCTGGAATGTGTAGGGCTATCTGATATCCCTGAAAACTCATGGATGTGTCATAGTGCATTCTTCAACTTTTCTAGTTAGATGTTAGTAAATGTTGCTTTTTTATTTGGTCTTATTATTTTTTCTCTTGTCATAGTGTAGAGCTATTTATTGTATTGAAGGCACTTTTCTCACCACTACTTAGTATAAAAACATTTCATTTATCTATTGTCAAGCAGTCATCCAAATCGAACACTCGAGAATCGAGTGCAAGTGAAACTGTTCGCTTCGTCAAAGCCACGTGGCGCTTTTATATTTTGTGTTTCGTTAGTCATAGTGTTTTGGTGTTGATGAATTTCATCATTGATAAACGTCCTGTGTTGATTAATAAATACACCTATCACACACAGTCTCGACATTGGTGACCCCGACGAGATAATTTTTTTTTGTGGGTGACGGTGATATAAGTGAATTTTGCGCGTCGTTTCCAAACATTGACCATACCAGCTATACAAGTGAGTACCCTTTGAATTTCACGCGTCGTTTTGTACATAGACAATACAGTTTTCGAACCGTCTGAACAAGTACCCCTAGTAATTAATCGTTACAGTGCCAAATGGTAATCTCGAACCCGCGAGTGCGATCTCTGCACGTCTCAGAATACCTATGTTTACCTCCGACGACGCGGAGGTATGGTTCCAGCAAGTCGAATGGACACTTGAAGATGCCGGCGTCAAAACCAGCATCGAAAGGTTGCGTCAGGTCACGAGATCGCTCGACACCCGGGAGGCCAGAGAAGTTCGCGATCTAATTCTCAACCCACCAGTCGACAGGCCTTACAAACAACTTAAGGACGAGTTGCTGCGACGCCTAAGGAAGTCACAGGCTCAAAAAACGCGTCAACTTCTGGAACGCGAGGACATCGGCGACAGATCGCCATCTCAGTTCATGCGCCACCTGCAGACGCTCGCAGGTTCCTCAACAGCCGACGAGATTATCCGGGCCATGTGGATGGACCGTATCAACCCGATCGTTCGCGTCAGCATCGCCGTACAAGCAGCACAGCCAGGAATCAGCCTCGACGACCTGGCGAAAACCACCGATAGCGAGTTACAGTTCGATAACCCCTTACATCAGCAGGATATTGTTCGATGACCCGAAGACGACATCATTTATTTTGCTGATATCTGCAAAGTCGGCAATAATTTATATATAAATAGGTTCAATTGATTTGTAATAGCCAGTACTTATATTTCATAGTTATTAGTTGTTACTCTGTTCAAATAAAAAGTTTTTAAAAACCCTTTTGTGTGAACGAGAAATATAATTGGCGCAGTCAGTAGGATAGTGGAAGAGTCCTTAGAAGATCCTCGTCGTTCTCAAACGTTTATCCACTATTCTCCCGAACCAAGTTCCACCGAGAAGCAAGTACTCCAGGAAGAATTCCGGCCGTAGACAAGAATACCTCTTCACTATCGTCCGTCAAGGAATATCTACATAGAAATAAGTTTTTGGTGACAGAATATGCAACGAGCCATCATCGTCATCCTGTAAGCATAAATGAACTCAACTTCATCAATTGCAAATACTATTTTACGTCCCCCTACCTTAGTTTTACCAAATTCACCTTCAAGTATCAATTCTCGCCCATCCATTATTCCTCAAACAATTGACCAACCTTTAAATCCCATCAACATGGCAAAACAATTCGACCTGAAGAATTTTTGGATTGTACCCGAATACGATGGAAGCCCAAATGAATTATACCAGTTCATCAACGTATCAACAATGATTCTGAACGAATATTGGAATACTGAAGACCCCGGTTGTTTTCAGAACCATATATTGATACAAGGACTACTCAGCAAGCTACGAGGCAGAGCCAAAGACGTCATCTCAGTTTATGGATGTAGTGACTGGAACAGCATCAAAGGAACTCTAATCCAAAACTTCGCCGACCAACGGAATGAAAATTCCTTAACAAGAGATTTGGTAAACCTGCGACAAGACCAGAACGAAACACCACAACGTTTCTACGAAAAAGTCATGGGACTTTTAAACACAATATCAAACTATATCGAATTACACACCGCCGATGATACGATAAAGATCAGCAAGAAAAGCTTTTTCCAACAACAAGCTCTAACAACATTCCTAGCCGGACTACGAGAGCCCATGGGATCCACCATGAGAGCAATGAAACCAATAGACTTGGCAACAGCAATGCAGTACATCCAAGAAGAAAACAATATCCGTTATCTACAAAGGACGTTTGGACCCCCACAAGTCCCCAAGAAACCACTCCAGACCCAGCAAAGAACTGCAAATCACCAATATGCCCAACAATCAATACCACAGCGGATGTACCAACCCATGCAACACTTTCAACAACCCGGACAACAACAACCTCATCAGGCAATGGGATTCCAACCACAATTTCAACAACCGACCTTCAGACCACATTGGCAATCAAATACTCAACAGAAACAGATGTGGCCTTCAGTTCAACCACCACGTTTTGGACACAATCAACCAAACAGGCAGAACGGACAAGAACCAACACCAATGAGCATCAGTACCAGAAATACTTATGGAGCACCAACGAGGAGCATAAGAACCCAACCTTAGGCAAGACCAAATTTCAATCCAGCTCCCATGTTCAACATTGAGCAACATGACGAAGACTTTGGATATGAAGCAAACCCCTATTACATTGAAGAAACCTGCTCTTATCCCAATCAAGAACCAACTGAAGAATTCCAGGTTCAAGAAGACCAACAGGAACCAGATGTAAATTTTCCATTGGATCCAGGACAAAACCAAGAAACATAGTGGAACTGCATACATTCGACGATAAGAGAGAACTTCCTTATATAACCATTGCAAATCCTCCCCTCAAACTCCTCATTGACACCGGATCAACAAAATCCTTTCTCAATCCTGAATTAGCTTTCCAATATTACAAGGATTGCATCAAAAAAGATCCCTTCGTCGTCACTTCCATTTTCCAAAACTATTCTCAAGATTACAGTGCAGAAATTCCCATATTTCCTGAGTTTAACTCAAACGGCATTCTGAAATTCTACCTCTTCAAATTCCATAAAACTTTTGATGGCCTCATTGGACTCGACAACCTGAAATTTCTCAAAGCTGAACTGAATTTTCCTGAATCCTCCCTTTTAACCGAATACTCCTCTCTCCCAATCCAGTATTACGAAACCAATAAGACCCAGTTCTACTCTATTCAATTGGAGCCAGACAGCGTGACCCAAGTACGACTACCGGTGAAGGAGAAGAATGGAACTATCATGATACCAAGACAAAAACTGCAAGGCGCTTACATCCGTGAAGCTCTCACTGATGCCAGTGATCATCTAGCCTGGACGGAAATCGTCAACTTCAGTCCAGATAAACTCCAAATCGTTCTAGCCGAACCAGTACGCAGCAGCCCAATAAATCTTCAAGAGCATCATATCTATTCTGCTGACATAATCCCATCAGGAAACAGAGACCCAATCAACAACATGGATGATCTAATCAGAACAGACCACCTGAATCCAGAAGAGGAGATGCATATCAGAAAATTATGCAGAAGATATGCTGATATTTTTCACCATCCAGATTCCTCACTCACATTCACCAATCAGGTCAAACACCATATAAAAACCAGAGACGAAATCCCAGTCTACACAAAATCATACCGATATCCGTATGTACACAAGGAAGAAGTCAAGAAGCAAATAACTTCGTTATTGGACCAAGGAATCATCAGACCTAGCCAATCTCCCTGGTCCTCACCAATTTGGGTCGTTCCAAAAAAACTGGACGCCTCTGGAAAAGCAAAATGGCGTATCGTTGTGGATTTCCGCAAAGTCAACGAGAAGACAATCGACGACCGCTACCCTATTCCGAACATTTCTGACATCCTCGACAAACTGGGAAGGTGTCAATATTTCACTACCCTGGATTTGGCAAGCGGATTTCACCAAATAGAGATGGCAGAGGAGGACATCCCTAAGACCGCATTCAACGTCGAAAACGGACACTATGAGTACCTGCGTATGCCGTTTGGACTGAAAAATGCTCCAGCGACCTTTCAAAGGGTTATGGACAATGTCCTAAAGGGTCTACAAGGGACCATCTGCTTGGTTTATATGGATGACATAATCATCTTCTCTACATCTCTGCAGGAGCATATGGTCAACCTCACAAAAGTTTTCCAACGTCTACGAGAAACTGGTTTCAAAATACAAGTAGACAAGTGCGAATTCCTGAAAAAAGAAGTCAGCTTTCTAGGACACATCGTCACTCCAAATGGGATAAAACCAAACCCAGCAAAAGTCAAAGCAATCATGGACTATCCTGTACCTCGAACTGTCAAAGAGATCAGAGGATTCCTAGGACTCCTAGGGTACTACAGGAAGTTCATCAAGGACTTCGCCAAGACTACCAAACCGTTAACCTCCTGTCTCAAGAAAGATGCCCATATAGAGCATACGCCAGTATTCCTAAAATGTGTTCAAACTTGTAAAAACCTGCTTACCAATGAACCACTACTACAGTATCCGGACTTCACAATGCCCTTTTATCTGACCACAGATGCCAGCAATTTCGCCATAGGAGCCGTTCTGTCCCAAGGACCCCTAGGAAAAGACAAGCCAATAGCTTATGCATCCAGGACCCTGAACGAAACTGAAATGAAGTACTCTATCATCGAAAAGGAAATGCTAGCAATAGTTTGGGCCACCAAATATTTCCGACCGTATCTTTTCGGCAGAAAATTCAAAATTCTGTCAGATCACCGTCCCCTCCAGTGGCTCTTCTCCTTGAAGGATCCAAACTCAAAACTGGTCCGATGGCGCCTGAAGCTAGAAGAGTATGACTACGAAGTGGTCTACAAAAAAGGCACAAGCAATACCAACGCCGATGCGCTCTCCAGAATAGAGATACATACAAAGGAGCTCCATGAAGCAAACTACGACGACGACAAGGCATCTCTATTCAACCATCCTCCATCAGAAGTTCCTGAGTCTGCAGATGACATCATCAACGATCTGTT
This sequence comes from Leptinotarsa decemlineata, assembly GCF_025532065.1. Classification (NCBI taxonomy): domain Eukaryota; kingdom Metazoa; phylum Arthropoda; class Insecta; order Coleoptera; family Chrysomelidae; genus Leptinotarsa; species Leptinotarsa decemlineata. Next base: position 3,314,115 of record NW_027412698.1, read on the forward strand.
TAAAGATTGCTTTCATCAACATTTTCCTGAAGATAAGGACCCCATACCGCAAGAACAAGAAATTCAGAATGAACCCCCAACCGAAGGAGACAAGGAATGCGTGAACCTGAACCCGGAAGTTACCCCAGACGAAGATACTAGTGGCATCACCAACCATACAGCCAGAGAAAGTCCAATATTAGAAATACCAATATCAGAGAAACCTCTCAATGTCTTCAATAACCAAGTCATCTTCAAACGAGTAAGCTATAACCCAGCAAGAACGGTGATAGAAGAGATATTCCCGAATAAAAGAAGATACCATGCTCAGTTGGGAAACGACAATATGGACGAAAATGTTTTTAACTTTCTCAAAGAATATATCAGCCCGGGAAAGAAATACTCTTTGATGTTCGAAGATGAAGAACTCTACCCCAGCATGTGCAGAATCTTGAGAGAGACATTCAAGAATTCCTCTTTCGATCTCATAAAATGCAACCGCCTTTTGGAAGATGTCAGTTGCTCAGCTAGACAAAAAGAAATAATCAAGCAGCATCATGAAGGAAAAACAGACCATAGAGGAATCACTGAAACGGAAACTCGGATCAAAAGATTGTATTATTGGCCCAATATAAAAAAGGATATCGAAGAAGCTATCAACTTATGCGAAACTTGTCAAATCAACAAGTATGAACGAAGACCAGAGAAGCCAAAGTTCATGCTGACACCTACCCCAACGAAGCCTCTTGAAATAATACACATGGATACCTTTCAGGCTGGTGGACAAAAATTCCTAACGATTGTGGATGCATTTTCAAAATATGGCCAGGCGTATCCAATAGAGGGATGTAATGCTATCAACACTATCAATGCTCTCTTAGTATTCATCAACCATCATGGAATACCACATATGATCGTCACTGATATGGAACGGAATTCAAAAATGGACTGATCCAAGAATTTGGTGATACACATAAAGTCAACATTCACTATACCACTCCAGAAAACCCTCAGTCAAACGGGATAGTGGAAAGATTCCATTCCACATTGATCGAGCACTTGAGAATATTGAGAGATACGCATAAGAAAAGAGATATCAAAGAACAGATGCTCTATGCCATCCTAGGATATAACAACTCTATCCATTCAGCAACAAGACAGAAACCTATGGATATTCTGAACGGACATCTCAATAGTCAAGACCCATTCGATATCGACATAAGACGAGCCTTGATTAACAACTACGTCCAACAACACAGGGAAAAAACGAAGGAAATATATAGGAAAATCAACGAGGATTTACAGAAACAGAAAACAAATATCATAGAGAAGAGAAACAAGAAAAGAGAAACTCCTATTACCTACAAACCCTGCACCAAAGTGTACACAAGAAAAACAGTGAAATGAAACAAACTGCTACCACCCTTCTTCCCAAAATCCATCCAAAAAGACCAAACAGTAACTGTCGAGACAGAAAATGCAAACGTCCATAAGAAAAAATATAAGACATTTGCCTAATAAGATAACTGAATTCTTCGTCCCTTTACATCCTTCATCTGACGGGAGGACAGGAGATCGAAATCCAGAACCTCAAGACAAATCCGGGACTACCTCCCCTCAAGATGGGACAAGCAAAGATCAAGACTAGTACCCACGACTTCATCCACTACTTCGATCTTCAATCCATCCACGAAGATATCTACACATTGTTCCAGTACGAAAGTTATACTTCTGGAAGGAGTGCATCTGATAAAACTTCCACCAGGTTGTGAATTCAAAACCAACAACGAAGCCTTCATAAACTCCAAAAGTGTCATATTAGACGAACCCCTCACTTTACCAAATATCAAGACAGCTCACATCAATTCCTCGCTGAAATTCAAACCATTGAAATTAGATAAGATTCCCCTGTATAAACCACAACATCTGACCCTAGAAGAAGAGAGGTTACAACTCATCCCAGAAGAAACCAGACAATCTGATAATAGCCATTTCTGGATGACTCCCATTTACATTTCAATCACCATCTTCATTCTATATGTAATTTACAGATTGAAAAGGCAAACGAGGGAAGAACCATCCAATGATGATCCACCAGTTCCCGAAGACGAAGCATCATCTTCAGTCTTGTTCGTCCCTTACAAGACTTCCCCAGGGGATGGAGAAGTTACAGTTCGATAACCTCTTACATCAGCAGGATATTGTTCGATGACCCGAAGACGACATCAATTATTTTGCTGATATCTGCAAAGTCGGCAATAATTTATATATAAATAGGTTCAATTGATTTGTAATAGCCAGTACTTATATTTCATAGTTATTAGTTGTTACTCTGTTCAAATAAAAAGTTTTTAAAAACCCTTTTGTGTGAACGAGAAATATAATTAGCGTCATGGATGCACTGGGGGCTGTTGCGCCCCAACAAAGACAAGTCTCCGCGGTGTCAGGTGCTACCTAATCACGAAAGTGTGAAAGTTGTTCGCGGTTATCAGCGCAAAATGACGAACAGAAACGCGAGATCGACACACTTTGGGCTGAAGTGAGACAACCGCGAAACTGCCGACAACCGCGCGACCGCTCAAACTCAGGGAAAAGTTCGCGCTCGCAATCAGCTAACCGGTTTGGCGGTTAGTTCTACTACCACCACATATTCGGAGAAAATGCGCACAAGTGTCAGCAACCATGTTCATTCGTCGCGAGCGCTACGGACACAAGAAACGCTAATGGCGAGAAGTGACAGCTGCCCCACCGCGAACACTTTGTTCTCAGCTCTTGACGAGGACGGATGTGTGTGAGGGAATTGACAGATTTAAATTGCAGTTGAAAGTGTTTTTCTACCGTTCAGTGAACATGAATGTGAATAGTGAAAAAGGACACATAAGTAAGGTATTTGAAATTGATTTCTCATAAACACAGTGGAATAGACACATAAAAAACGAAGTTCTCGCATTTGTTTGGAATACATGCATTCAAGGAAGTAAAAAGCGGCTTTGTTTTTCATCGATAAATAAATCTTATCAGTGTTAGAACAAAAAACGAGATAATGTTTTTGGACCAACGAAATATTTGTATACCAAATTGGCGAAGGTACACCTTCGCCAATTTATTGAATGTCAGGACTTGTAGTAATATAATATAAGTGGAATTTGAGAAATCCTGAAAATTAGTTGGATGAAAACCACTACAGTAGTACAGGATGGATTATAAGAAAAGGAAAGGTTTTGGAGACAAAGATTCAGATCTTGATATTGAAATGTTGGGTTTTCCAGGTAGTTTAATTAAGAGTTTCGTTTTTATTCGTATCAAAGTTAACATCTTACATCGAAGAGTATATGCACACTAATGATTCATCAGAATCGGGGTTATACAGAATTGGTTGCTCATCACTTATTATCTAATTGTTATATATTTGAACTCCAAACAGTTCAATGTACTGAAATGTTGCAGTAATACATAATTAGGTCGAGGTGAGTTTAATGAACCTGCAACGTTTCTATACGTAGAATTGTGGAAAAGACAATTGAATATAATACGAATTTGGTAAACTATTTGAAATGTAAAATATGTGACTTAAATCTTTATCACACCTCCCTTGGCAAAATAAAAAGAAAAGTTTTTTAAAAAAAATTTTTCTTTTTCTTCTAATCACTAAAACTAAATCTAATTACAGTATCTAATCTAATTATACTATCACTCAGTTGTAATACGGTTTCACTCTGTTTTTATGCACTGTCACTTCTTTATTGTCCACTTTAATCACTATATTCGGTTGTTCGTCTCTTATTACTGAATAAGGACCCTTAAAAAGTTCTAGCATTTTATTAGTAACATTATTTTTCACTAAAATTAAATCTCCTACTCTAAACTCATTACTAGGATTACAGTACTCATCATATCTCTCTTTTCTATTTGTTTTACATTTTAACAAATTATTTTTTTTGCATCGGCACATGCTCGCTGAAGACGGTGTTTCAGTTCTAGAGGATAGTTATCAAAAGTATACAGAGGATCAATATTTTCACCAATATTAGTGGGAAGTTTCGGTAAATGCCCAAAAACTAGCTCGTAAGGAGAATATTTTGTTTCTGTATGAACCGTTGTATTGTATGGAAAACACCAAAAAGGAAGCCAAGTGCTCCATGCACACTTAAATTTAGATGTCTGCATTCTTAGGTACGCGCCTAGATGTTTGTGTGAATTTTCTAAGGATCCTATTGTCTGTGGGTGATATGCACACGAATTGAGTTGTTTTATATCAAGTAATTTACACATTTCGGCGAATACTGAATTTATGAATTCGGTACCCTGGTCCGAAAGAATTTGTTTCGGAATTCCGTATCGTAAAACAAAATTATTAACGAATGATTTCGCTACGGTTACTGCTTCTTTATTTGGTAGTGCAAATGCCTCCACAAATTTTGACAAGTCGCATTGTAATGTCAAAATATATTTATTGTTTTCAATGTCTTGTTCGATAGGTCCTACTAAATCTAAGGATATTTTCTCAAACGCGTATGATGCTGTTGTTGTTATATTCAGGGGTTCTATAAATGGTTTAGAGTGTTTGTATCTTTGGCAGTCATCGCAAATTTTTACAAATTTTTCTACGTCATTGTACAGTCCCTTCCAATTGTAATACCTTTTGATGTTGTTATACATTCTATTGATACCTGCGTGACCTCCTGTATGTAGAATGTGAAAATCATTTAAAATTAATTGTCTAGTTGCTGAATCGTTAATGATTTGGCAGTTGTTTATGAATGTAATTTTTGTTTTCGACTTCTTGAAGATTTTTGAAATATATTTAATTATATCTGCAGATAAATTGTTATTTTTATCGATTAATATTTCTGGAATATTTTCTTGTCCGGACAACTTTTGACAGTCTTTCAACATCTCTCGAAGATATAATGCTGAGCAAGAATCTGTCTTATTTAAATATATAATCTGCAAGCTTGCGTCATAAATTAAATAATCGTTCATGAACTTAAATTGTTTTTCTGACTTCCGTAGTGCATTGAATTGTTGTGAGCTCAATATTTTCAATTCAGTTACGTTATAAACTTCGACAATTCCGGAGTGATCAGTCCTAGTTTCATCGTTTACAGTCGGGTTATCCAGCAATCTTTTTGTTCGTGAACGTGTTATAACATTCACAGAGGCATCAATTTTTCTGGACATTTCTTTCAAGTTGTCAGATGGTATTTCTACTCGAGAAAGAGCGTCTGCAACGTTTGAATTGCCCTTAACGTACTGTACTACATAGTCATATTCATCTAAAACAAGTCGAAATTTCGTCAGTCTACTAGACGGTTGATTTGAGCCGTACAAAAATATAAGAGGCCTATGATCGGTCTGTATTACAAATTTTCTTCCATACAAATATGGTCTGTAATGTTTCACTGACCAAACTATAGCTAAAAGCTCTAGTTCAATAATGCTATAATTTCTTTCTGCTTTATTTAATGTTCTACTGGCATATGCAATTGGTTTATTGTCTCCGTTACAGAGTACTCCTGAAATTGCTATTTTTGAGGCATCAGTTTTCAGTATGAAAGTGTTTTCAGCTGAAAAATCTGGGTATTGTAAAACTGGAGGTGATGTTAATCTTGATTTCAAATTTTCAAATGCTTCTTGACATTCATCAGTCCAGATAAATTTTTCACCTTTTCTAGAAAGTTTGTTCAGAGGTGATGTTATATGAGCAAAATTTGGAATAAACGACCTGTAATAATTAGCAAAAGCTACAAATCGTTTCGTTTCCTGTGCGTCTTTGGATACTGGATATTGTTGTAATGCCAGAATTTTTGACGGGTCGGGAGATACTCCTGACGCTGAAATTTTATGACCTAAATAAATGATTTCTTTTCTGAAAAATTGACATTTACTTGGGTTGAGTTTTAAATTTACCTTTCGCAACCTGTGTAAAACTTTCGTTAAATTTTTGTTGTGATCCATTAAACTATTTCCCAGAATAATAATATCGTCTAAGTAAACAAAACAACATTCAAAATTTAAACCTGTCATAGCCATAGTTAAAGCCCTTGAGAATACACTGGGACTTACTTTCGCACCCATTGGCAATCTGGTCATTTGATATTGCCCTGTATTCGTGGTGAAAGCTGTATACTCTCTAGAAGCTGGGTCGAGTTCAATTTGGTAATATCCTTGTGCTAAGTCAAGATGGGAAAAATAAATTGCACCGGAAAGTGAATCTAAAATCTCATTAATATTAGCAATAGGAAATTTTTCGTCTTTCAAACATTTATTTAGTAATCTATAGTCAATAACAACTCTCCACTTGCGTTCCCCATTTTCGTCCGATTTTTTGGGTACTATTAGTAGTGGTGACGACCATGGAGATCTAGCAGGTTCTATTATTTTATCGTTTAACATTTTTTCAATCTGTTTCTCAATTTCCAGTTTTTGTGATTGAGGTAGTCTGTATGGTTTTGTGTACACGGGGCTTGTGTTTTCGTTGAGTTTAATTGAATGTTTATAAATGTTAGTTACTGAAAGTATATCATTGGGCAAATGGAAAACGTCCGCGAATTTTGCACAGATATGGTCGAGTGCTCGTTTTTCCTCTCCATTTAGTCCGTCTTTACAAATTGATTTTAAGACTTCTTCGACTCGTTGAACGGATGAAACATTCATGTCGTTGTAAGAAATAATTTCGAACAATTTGGCGTCAGCAATTTTCGGTGAAAAATTCTTAATTTCTACTGGTTCTTCTCGCGTGTTCAGACTTTTTACTGGAATTTCATTTCCGTCTACCGGTTTTGAAATAGATCCGGCAACAAAGACACCACTGGCTATTTCTTGTGGAAATACTATGCATTCAAAATTTTTGTTTATCTTGAAGTACTTGATTATTTCACAGCGCGGGGGAATACTAGTATTTTTATTGAAGTTGGACTCTATTGGAATTGTAAATTTATTCCCATAAACTGTGAAAGAAAACTCAAAATTTTCATAATCTATGATTGCTGAGTATTTTTTGAAAAAATCTGCACCTAAAATCCCTTGTATGTTATTGTCAAATGATTCTATTATAAAGAATTTATGTGTGAACTCATTTTTGCCGGCTTATAAAGGTAAGTATAATGACCCTAGCGTATTTGTTGACCCTGAAATTCCGTCGATTTTTATTGTGTCTGAATAATATATTGTAGACAAGTATCTGTTTACATGTTTGTGGAAAAGTGTGCTAATCGATGCACCTGAGTCGAGAAGTAAATGAATTTCCTGATTATTGTAATTGAATCTGACATAGTTTAAATCGTGTATATCAAAGTTAGCATAATTTTTCAGACTATTGGCCTCAAAAAAATGTTTGCTCTTGTGAGCTGTTTTGATTTGATTCCTCGTTTTCTACACTATTTACTAAAAACATATTTTGTCTTCTGTTGTCTCTTCTAATATTTTGATTTTGTTGGGGACGATAATTTGGTGAGTTTTGAGAGAAACGATTTCTATTCATAGGGTTGTTTTGTCTGTTAACACTATTGAATCTCCCTCGAAAATTGTTGTTTGGGATGTACCTTGTATTGTTATGTCTGTTCGAACTGTTTTGATACCTGTTCCCGTTTTGTCCTCTATATCTATTGTTAAAATTTTTGAAATGATGATTTTGTTTATTTCGAATGTGAAACATAGTCGGTGGTTGATGGTTGTCTTGTGTGAATTCGTCTTTTGCTTCATTAATTGCGTGTCAGTGTGTTGTAATTCCGAGCTTTTATAATAGTTCTAAGTTCTGTATTTTGTATACCTTTTGCGAAAACGTCAATTGCTAGTTTTTCATTCTCTTTCCTGAAAATTTCAATAGAATCTGTGTTGTCACCTGCCTGAGCTAAAGTAAGATCTGACATTAGTGTTTATATTGATCTTCCATATTCATCGATACTTGAGTTACCTTGTTTTATATTTTGTAATTTAGCCGAAAGTGTTGGAGCTGATTGCTTTGGCAAAAAGTTAGTTTTTAAATCTTTTAATAAATTTGCGCCGGTGGTATAATTGTTTTTCATTCGGATTTTATCTCTGTGAGATATGCAAGCTTTAAGAACATAATTTATTAAAGATTGTTTGCCTAACGTGTCTAACGTAGGTTCATATAATTCAATTCCCTCTATTAACTGATACACGCCTTCAGTTGTACCATTTAATTTTGGCAGTAAGTTAGCTACTGTTTTGAAATCAAATTTGTCTCCACTCATGATTATCTCTGTAATCAAAACTGTATCTATATTAGTGCTAATATCTATTTTCCTAACTGAACTGATCCTATCATCCAAAATATTTTTTACTCTAGTAGATACTTTTTCTAATCTATGTAAATATAATTCTACTTGAGCAATTTCATCCTTAGTTGGCCCGCTATTATTAAACTTATGAACTAATTCATTAATAAGTGAAATAATATTTTCTAACCTCTGATACCGTCTCTGCGTAGCTGCTTCACTTCGTTTTTCGTAAGAATCTTTGCGAAGATTTTCTTCAAATTTCATCAATTGTTCTTCAGCTCCTGTGAACTCCTTCAGAATATCTTTGCTGCTCATGAGCCCTGGATACTAGCGTATTCTAATATTCTCCTTTTCAGTTGGAATTAATACCTTCTCGAGGCCTTCGAAGTTCGCTTAACGCGATTTGTCGTTCCATTGATTTTTTCATACCATCTCGCATTTTCCTCCATATAAAATAAATAATAACAATTGCGATGAATATTAAAATTGGAATTATCATTCCGTCGGTGTGTGTAAATTCGGTGGAACTGGATTGATTTGCATTATTTGATCCCGTGCCAGTAGCTTGTATCTGCAGTCTTTCTTCGTTTGTAACTTTTGATCCACACATTTTTAACTATTTGGTTTTTTCTCTTCACACTGGTTGGACTGGACTGGCAGGATCGCCATGAAATGTTGGGTTTTCCAGGTAGTTTAATTGAAGCCAGTCATTACCAAGAGTTTCGTTTTTATTCGTATCAAAGTTAACATCTTACATCGAAGAGTATATGCACACTAATGATTCATCAGAATCGGGGTTATACAGAATTGGTTGCTCATCACTTATTATCTAATTGTTATATATTTGAACTCCAAACAGTTCAATGTACTGAAATGTTGCAGTAATACATAATTAGGTAGAGGTGAGTTTAATGAACCTGCAACGTTTCTATACGTAGAATTGTGGAAAAGACAATTGAATATAATACGAATTTGGTAAACTATTTGAAATGTAAAATATGTGACTTAAATCTTTACCACAATATATTTAAACCAAGAGGACACCGCCGGAGAAGTGGAAAAACCTGATTGAAAATGTATTTCAAGAAGCTAAGTCAAACACGGAGGGTGCGGTGAAAGATATATTGAATAAATCAAACGAGACGATCGAACAGTTAAGAGAGGAGCTGAACAGGACGTTTAGGGAGAGTGATGAGGAACCAGGAAATGAAGAAGAAGGGACACAAGAAAAATCATTTATGAGTATGTCTAAATGGGGAGGCAATTCACAGTCGGACGCAGATTTGTGGACAGCCATGATCGGAGATATGATCGGGACTATTCAGAAGGCCACGACCAGATTCTCTGGGGGTAAGGTACAATTTAATAGAGAAGAGCAAAATGCTGTAAGCGGCAGCTTGCAGCAAATTTTTAGGGTAAGCGGAAAGCTTGGTAACAAGCTTAAAACATTGGAAACGAAAGAAGGTTTGCTTGAGGGAAGGATTAAGGAGCTTGATAGGAAAGTAAGAATGATGGAGAAAGAGAAGGATAGTGTGACAGCCTTGATTATCAGGCTGGAAGGATTAGTAGGGTGGATGAATGGTATGAGTGAAGAATGGCGTATCATGAAAAATATGACAGGAAATATTAACAGGCAGATCAATGGCACAGGTAAGAAACAGGAGTCTAGGAAGGACACGAGGGATAAAATGAGTACCGGAAAGTCACGGCAACGGGTGGAAGAAACGAGACTTTCGGAATTGGTAACCACTACTGAGATGGAAACTAATGCTGATATGGAGGCAGCAGGAGAGGAAACAGATGCCGGATACAGAGAGGTGGAGAATAAAAAGAAACGGAGAAGGAAAAATAGAGGAAAGAAAACTTAGCCAATGGCGTTGGAGAGACCGAAGCAGGAGAGGACAGGGTGGAAAACACCACCCCCTCTGGATGAAGAGATTGTAGTAATGAAGGCAAACGAGTAGGAAACTATACCGACCGCACGAATTGTGAGCGAGAAATTTAGACAGGAGGGGTGCCTGTCATATGTGTAGGCTGTCACCCGAAATCGGACGGGGGTGGTGGTAATTGAAGGAAAAACGGAGGAAGGTAGGAAAAGGATCAGGGACATACTCCGGGATGAAAGTAGGATCAAGGTAAAGGATGGTCAGAGGCCAAATCCACATGTCCTACTCACGAGAGTTGAAAAGGGATATGGGGACGAGGAGCTGATCAGACTTCTGTTGGGTCAGAACCCAGAGTTGGGTGATGACCTAACAGAAGCTGATCTAGAGAGTATGGTGGTGAGGAAGCGGAGAAATTGTAGGAATGAATGGAGAGAGAACGTGATTCTAGAACTGAACGCTAAGCTCTTCCGGAAAATGATGTCCTTGGGAGTGCTGAGCCTGGACTTGGCAGAAATCTATGTGGAAGAGCACAACAGTGTTGCGGTGTGCTTTAAGTGTTGCCACTTTGGGCACACTACCAAGGCATGGACCTGCATGTAACAAGTGCGCAGGACAGCACGAAGGGCGAGAGTGTAGGGGTGATAGAGGACTCAGTTGCGTAAACTGCAAAAGAGTCGGAGTGATAGCGAGTGAAAGGAAGCACTCGGCACTAGATCCGAAGTGCCCAGTATATGTGAGGAGGGTGGAGATGCAGAGAAGGCGTACCAACTACGTTCAGGGTACTGCAAATTAATGTGGGAAAAGGGAGGGATGCTACCACACTACTGCGGAAGACCGCCGAGGAGCGTGACGCTGCAGTGGTGTGTATTCAGGAATCCTGGGTTAGAGATCCGACATGGGAAGGGTGGGTTGAATACGATGATGGGGAGGGCACTAAGGTACGAACCTGGGTCCGATCCACCGTCGATAGTCTCGCCCTCAGGAATGCTAGAAGCATTGGCATAGTTGTAAGAAATGAGAGGTGTAACATTAGGATTATGAATGTGTATGGCGAGCCAGGTGGAAAGAGGAATGTGAGAATGGATGCAATAAGGAGAATATTCGATGAATGGGAGGGGAAAAAGATTCTGGTTGGAGACGTGAATGCGAAGAATGTAGCATGGGGTGGAAACACCACGGATGAGAGGGGAGATGTGCTAGAATGGGTGATGGAGAAGGGGTACTTGATAGTGAATGACTGTGAAAGCCCGGCCACTTTCTCCAGTAACAGGGGTGAAAGTTGGGTTGATTTAACCATCAGTGAGAGTGTGCAGGTAAATGAATGAAGAGTGTGCGTGGAGGAAACTATGAGTGATCATAGGATGATTGAGTTTTCCTTCTGGGGGTTACCTAAGATGAGGAGAGCATTAGTAGCGAATGTTAGAGGAACCGACTGGGCTGGAGTCGAACAGATGATGCTCGGATACCAGCTCGGGAGGTTAGAAACGAAAGAGGACATCGACAGAGAAGCTCTGCAGCTTCAGGAAAGAATCAAGAAAGCATGCATGAAATTTATACCTAGGAGCGAAAATGTTATGAATACGGAGAGAGAATGGTGGAGCGTAGAGCTTGAAAGCCTACGAAGGCGTGTAAGGAGAATAAGGGGGGAGACACAAAATGCGAGTGGAGGAGAGGAGAGGAGGCGATGGATGGAAGAGCACAGGAGGGAAAGGAATAGGTAGGTATAAGAGAGCGATAGGGAGAGCAAGAATCAATTGGTTGAGGGAGAGAGTGAAGCGGATCCAGGATGAAAATACATGAGACCGAGCCTATCGACTCCACAACAATGATAGAGCGGAGGAGATGCCGTCTGTATAGGCAAATTTGGGTTCATCCGGACCATAGACCACTTCAGCTAATTCTCTGGAGAGATACCCCCAATGAAGCACTTACTACTTACCAACTCAATACAGTCACTTATGGTACCACGAGCGCACCATATTTAGCCATCAAATGCCTTAATCAACTAGCTATACAAAATCAAACTAACTATCCTATAGCTTCAAAAACAATTCTGTCCGATTTCTATGTAGATGACCTGTTAACCGGGTCCAATGATTTAGAAGAGTTGCAAGGTAGATGCAAAGACATATCTTCTATTTGTAGATCCGCAAATTTTATTCTCAGAAAATGGAGTGCAAATGACGTACACATTTTAAAAAATATTCCTTGCATTGACATACCCAATGAAATTTTAACTGTCGGCGATTATGAAAGTTGCAAAACATTAGGCATTCAACTTGATAATAAAAGAGACAATCTGACTTACAAAATTTGCCCTATCCATTTAACTAGTTCCATTACAAAAAGATAAATACTATCCATTATAGCCCAAATTTATGATCCGTTAGGACTTCTTGCTCCAGTAATCTTTATTGCAAAAATTATAATTCAGAACCTTTGGGCTCTCAAACAGTAGTGGGATGAAAATGTTCCTCCAAATATATTTCTCCAATGGTCCAAATTTTACAATCAACTAAATGAGCTTAACAATTTGAAGATTCCTCGATGTTCTTTAAGTGACAACCAATCGATAATTGACATTCACTGTTTTTGTGATGCATCTCAACAAGCTTATGCGAGTTGCATTTATTTTCGAAGCAAAAATTCAGCCGGAAATTACGTTTCTCGTTTAGTTTGTTCTAAAAGCAAAGTTTCACCTTTGAAACCCCTCACAATTCCAAGATTAGAATTATGCGCTGCCTTACTGGGAGCCCAGCTAGCAGAACAAGTGGTCAAAGCTATATCAATAAAAGTACCTATTTTTTATTGGACTGATTCACAAATAGTATTGTGTTGGATCCGGAAAGATCCTAATCTGCTACAACAATTTGTAGCCAACCGTGTGTCCAAATTACAGAATTTAACCAATATTGATGAATGGCATTACATAAATACAAAAGAAAACCCTGCAGATTTGGCATCGAAAGGAGTTCTTCCTGAAAACCTGAATAAATGCTTTCTGTGGTGGAACGGACCTGATCTTCTATACAATTCAATTAATGATAATCCGCAGGATTATATTATAGACATTAAACTTCCAGAATTGAAGAAAATACAAACTGTGCTAATTAATACAAACAAAGAACCATTTGATCTATTTTTTACATTTTCAGATCTTAAAACATTGAAAAACGTTACAGCATATTGTCTTAGATTTATGTCCAATTCTCGAAAATTACCTTCAAATAGAACGTATGGAATACTGACTCTTTCAGAAATCAATTATGCATTTCTTCAATTATTGAAATTATCTCAATTAGAATCATTCCATAAAGAAATATCTTATTTAAAAACAAATAAGGGCTTCCCACCTAAACATAAACTCAGTAGTTTATCACCCTTTCTTGACGAAAACAATTTACTCAGAGTAGGTGGAAGACTTCGTTTAAGTTCATTAGATACAAATTCAAAACATCCCATCTTGCTATCATCCAGCCATTCTTTAACTGAATTAATCTTTGAACACAAACACAAAATTTTATTACATCCTGGGCCTCAGCTACTTCTATCTTCAGTTCGACAATTTTACTGGCCGTTAAAGGGTAGAAACTTAGCAAAGAAAACAGTTAAAAATTGTATAACTTGTTTCAAATTTAATCCAAAATTTGCTGAGTGTCCAATGGCAAGTTTACCAGAAACTCGTGTGAAACCGTCCTTGCCTTTTCAGTGTACTGGTCTAGATTTTGCAGGACCATTTTCCTCAAAAGATAAACTAGGACGTGGATCCAAAATATTGAAATGTTATGTTTGTGTTTTTGTGTGCTTCTGCACTAACGCAGTTCATTTAGAACTAGTCTCCAATTTAAAAACAGAATGTTTTTTATCTTGTCTTAAACGTTTCACATCACGAAGGGGAATACCCAATGATATTTACTCAGACAATGGAACCACCTTCATTGGTGCTCGAAACGAACTTAAAGAAATGGGTTTCTTTCTTAAAGGTAATATTAATTCTTTAATTGATTATGGAAATCAAAATAATATCAGATGGCATTTCATACCTCCATATACGCCTAACTTTGGTCGCCTATGGGAAGCAGCCGTGAAGAGTATGAAACATCATTTAAAGCGATGTATGCTTAACAAAAACCTTATTTATGAGGAGTTCAATTCACTATTAATTCAAGTCGAGGGTATCTTGAATTCAAGACCTTTATTTGCAAACTCTTCCGATCCCAATGATTTACTTTCTATCACTCCATCACATTTTCTTATTGGTCGTCCTATTTTCTCCATTCCCGATGCTGACTTAACCACAACTTCAACAGGAAGACTATCTCGTTTGGATATATTAACGCAAATGTACCAGCAGTTTTGGATTCGTTTCAAAAAGGAATATATATCGCAATTGCATCCTCAATATAAATGGAAGAAATTACCCACCCCACTTCACGAAGGCACCTTGGTCCTGATTAAGAACGATCTACAACCTCCGTGTAAATGGTCTTTAGGGCGTATACTCAGTCTTGAAGAATGGGGAGAAAATCAGCCTGGATTTACTATCGGGGAGCTGATAGCTGTGGCTGGGTAGCTGCTTGATGGGAAGTCAACAGGAATGGATGGGGTCCCGAACGAAATTATTCGTAAGGTGATGAAATGGAAGGGAGAGTGCATGGTGGAACTATTCAGCGCCTGTCTGGGGAGAGGGCATTTTCCCGGAACGTGGAAGCGAACAAAGGTTGTATGGATACCGAAGAAGGGCGGAAATCCCAGGCCAATCAGCCTACTGACTGGCATGGAACGGATGTTGGACAGGCTTCTTAACGGTAGGATTCAAGTATGATGTGAAAGAAAGTTGAAATTCTCCCCGAATCAATTTGGGTTCAGAGGGGGAATGGATACCGTAATGGCAGTAGAGAGAATGGTGAGTAGAATAAAGGAAAACAAGAGAGGTACGAGACATAGTCTGAGTGAACTGGCAGGGAAATCGAGGAGGTGGACCGGAAAAAATGTTGGATTAAAGAGATAATGTGTAAGGATGATATATGAAAGGGTGGCCAAACCTGCGGCATTGTACGGGGTACAAGTCTGGGGGGAAAGGGCGCATGATAGTAGGGTGAAAAGACAACTGAGATTTTTTTAATAGACACAGGTGCCGATTTGTGCGCGTTTCCGCATAAACTTGTTCGTGGCCGTCGAATGAAAACCAGGTTCGAGCTATCAGCGGCTAACGGCACAACTATCGCCACGTACGGCCTAATCCCGATAACTATCAACCTGGGTCTCCGCCGCGATTTCACGTGAACTTTCTGATCGCGGATGTGGCGCAGGCGATTATCGATGTGGATTTCCTGTCCCATTTCGACCTACTCGTTGACTTACGCAATGGACGCTTACTCGACCGCACTACGAGTTTGAACGTCGCGGGACAGGAGTCACAGTGCTCGACGGTCGCGGGTATCAAAACAATCGCTGGCGGTTCACGATATAACTAGCTGCTTCAGCAGTTCCTGGCAATCACTCGTCCCGATGGTGCGTGCAAAATTACGGATAACGTGAAGCACAAAACGGTGCACCATATCCACACGACACCAAGTCAGCCCGTCGCCGTCAAACCGCGACGCCTTTCCCGAGACCGACTCAACGCCGCCAAGAAGGAGTTCGAGTCCATGCTGCGACTGGGCATCTGCCGTCCTTCTGAGAGTAGCTGGGCTTCCCCTTACCACATGGTGCACAAGAAAGGTGACGAATGGCGTCCCTGTGGCGACTATCGTGCGCTAGTCCGCGCCTATCATCGATCCCTGTAGCTCCAGAGGATATCCCGAAAACAACCATCACTACGCCATTCGGGATGTTCGAGTTCCCAGCGATGAGCTTCGGTCTCCGCAACGCAGCACAGACCTTCCAGCGATTCATCGATGAGAAACTACGTGGACAGGATGCATCAACACACCCAAATGCTGTTTTGGAGAGCCAGAAGTCAAATTCCTTGGATACCTTGTGTCTGGCAAAGGCACGCAACCCCTTCCTGAGAAGGTCTCCGCAACCCAGGAGTATCCACGGCCCGTAACAGCAAAAGACCTCCGACAGTTCCTAGGTATGATTAACTTTTACAGACGTAGTTTTGAGTAGTTCTGCTAGGACCAAGGCCCCACTCAACGACCTCCTCAAGAACAACATCAAGGGGAAGAAGCTAATTGCTTGGAACGACACCGCCGATGCTGCAGAAATGGTGTACGGAGAACCACTCCGACTTCCTGGTGAGTTCCTAGCATCAACCTCCACCAGGGACATAGACGACTCTGCCAACTTCATACGTGAGCTACGCCAGCACTTCCAGGCGATCAGGCCGGTCAGCGGCACCAGGCACGGCAAGCGAAAGCTCTTTGTCTTCAAAGACCTCGCTACCGCCAGCCACGTCTTCGTCAGGCACGACGCTTCAGGAGGACCGCTTCAGCTGCCCTACGAAGTTGTTTCCCGAGCCGAGAAACACTTCACTCTTGCAATGCGAGGCAGAAACGTTCCAGTGTCCATCGACCGTCTCAAACCAGCATACATCATCCCCGAGGACATCGCTGCACCCGAAGATAATCTGGATGGTGACGACACCTTTATTCCTACTACTCCAGGAGATGATCAAGCTCCGTTACAACAGGAACCATCATCACCACCTGCCTGCAGGACGCGCTCAGGTCGTCGTGTTCGATTCACCGAACGCTACCAGGCAGGCTTCAGTTAATTAATTTTGCAACCTATTCTTTCATTTTGACGATTTAATTAGTAATCACAAGATGAAATAATTTTTAAACCTTTTTTTCTCTCATCCACGCAAATTTCACAAATCTCTTCAACAATTTCATACAGTTCAATAAATTTTTGTATATTCACGTTCAAATACTCAAAAATCAAGTTTTTCTCGTTTCATCATTCCTTCATCGCAATTCGATTTCAGTTTTAAACTCGCGATTCAACTTCAACATCTCAAAAATTGTATCTTTGCAAAAAATTTATTTATTTGGAAAATACAATTCTGATTTCAGTCTGTTTCATTGTTGCAAAAATTTATTAAACTTTGAGCAGCCCAAATAACTCGCACTTAGTATTTCTCAATACTTTAGTTTACGAAGTTTTTTTCATATATTATATCCGCTTTTACTGTTATATAGTTCATCACTGGCAAAGGGGTACTGTAGGGACTTTCCCCACCACTACTTAGTATAAAAACATTTCATTTCTCTATTGTCAAGCAGTCATCCAAATCGAACACTGTAATCACTCGATTCTAGAGTATTCGAATACCCGAAATTTGTGTTGGCTAGACTGAATTTCTGTTTCCGCCAGGTGAGGAAAAATCTTAGGAAAATAGCCACAGCATACCTAACAATCAGCCCTTGGGCGGAAAAAGTACGATCATAAACTTCGCGTCGCTATGTCGGCCATGTTGAAAAGCGGTGGACCTGTCAAGTTTGATTTTGGTATTAAATTGTGTTTTGCTTCATTTCGTGAGTGTTTCATTATTATTACAATGGAAAAAGGTGGTCATGTTTGTGCTGTAGTGAACTGTAGAAGCAGCAGGTTAAAGACTAATAGGAGTTCATTTACGTTTCCAAAAGATATTGATAGGTGAGTTGAACTCTTTCATAAATATTATTTGAATATATCTTGAGGTAAGAATGTCTTGAAATCAATGCTTGAAATCCATTTTCTGTCTTTTCTCTTCCCTGGAAAAAGCTTGGAATTGTTATATTATCTGTCTATGGCAAATTGGTATATTTGCCCCAATACATAACTGCAATATTGCAATACTTCCCCTTAGCAACATTTCGGAAGTTACTCTGCTGCCCTTTTCAAGCCTTTTTTGAAATATTTTCAATTGAATTACACCTACAGAACTCAAGAGTTTTTTCATTTTCAGGGTGGAGAAATCCTAAAATATGGATTCCTGAAATCTTTCATAATCGTTAGGTAGAATCTGAGCATTTCCCTGTATTATGATCACTTAACTAGAAAACATTTTATGTTGGATATATTCAACGAACATTGAGAAGACAAGCATTCACTTGTTATTCTTCAATATTGCTAAAATCCATTTTTTTAGGGCTATCCTTTGGACAGTGGCATGTATGTGGTCGTGATGATCTGAGAGAAAAAGCTGGGAATCTGCATGACTACAATTTTGTGAAGGGCATTTTGAGAACAAACACTTTCTCAATCACCTGGTAGTCTGGTTCACATGTACTCGATTTAGCTCTTTTTGGTGACATTTTTCAGCCCTGTCCAAAAATTACGACCAAGGTGTCATTCGATTCGTATTTTTTCCTAGAAAGTTTGAGGAAAGGTCCAAAAACGCGCCGATAAAAATTACAAAAGTTATAAACAATTAGGTGAAAAAAAATGTGGCTTTAGTTTTTTCTTAATATCTCGGAATATTTTAAAAATTTTGGAAATTTGAAAAAAGATTTGAAAAGATCAATGAATTTGCGTAAAAAAGTCCCGACCCCCGAAACTGTATCTCGATTATTTATAATTTTTACAGAGCCCTGAAAATAGAGCCAAAAGCGGGTAGTCTGGCTTCCGCGCGCCATTCGTCACTCTGACATTTGTTGATTAATAACTTTTTCTGAATTGAAAGTTAATATAAAAATCCCTATAATTATTAAACTAAAATCCTGGCATTTTTTTCCTTTGGCAAAGTTATCCTTAATAGGCAAAAAAATATATTACCGTTGCCAAAATAAAAAAATTGTTGTTTTCTATTTTTTTATTAACAATTGAAAATCATAATTTTATAAAAAATACATTACATTTTTTTTAATACTACCCACACGCTTCCTTGGGGTCATAATGATATTGAATTTTATCAAAACGATCCGAATGATAACATTCGTTGGATAACAAATATTATTCAACAATCACAATCTCAGGAGAGTCCATTGGATCAATTGATTAATTTATTGTCTGCCGAGATCAATGACTGAAATATCATTTAATGTCTTTAAAACCGGAAAATCCAATATTGATGTTTATGTAGGTATTCATAAATAAAACTGTAATGTGATATTAATGTATATGTATTACTTTAATGAATATAAAAATGATAGAACTTTTATTTGTTTTATTTCAATTTTCCTAACCAATTACTGCAAAGTATATAGCATAATGTAAATGAAAGAAATATCAGTTTGAAGAGAATCATCGAAAAGTGCACAATGTCTAAAACAATCGATAAGTTTGGTAGAAAAAGAAAATGGGGTGGTAATGTCATTCGAGGTCCTCCCGGGAATGGTTTTAAATTAACAAAAGATGGTCATTATGACATGCAAAGGAAAATATTGAAAAATACAAGTGAACCAATTGACAAGAGTGATTGTGTAACTGTATCATATCTTGAGGGGGAAATTAATGGAGCAAAGGAAGTTATACTTCTAGCCCTACAAGCTGCAATACAATCCACAATAGGCAATATTGCTCGGGACGCCCGGCAAGCATTTGACGATAAAATTGCAGAGGCTCGGATAACTTTCACTCGTAAATTTGACAAACTTACAAGTGATGTAGACATAAAAATGTCTGACATAACAGCGTCTACAAATAAAAAATTTGATGCTATGTCAAACATAACAGGGACTACAATAAAAAAGTATGATGTACTGGAACAGAGAGTTGAAGTATTGGAGAAAAACCATAAAGAAGTTTTGGAGAGAAACTATAAAGTCAGGCCATCATCATCAGGTGGACTGGGATATCCAGGACTGAACATTAATTCAAATGTTAGAATAATACAGCCAAAA
The DNA here is from genome assembly GCF_025532065.1 of Leptinotarsa decemlineata. Taxonomy (NCBI): domain Eukaryota; kingdom Metazoa; phylum Arthropoda; class Insecta; order Coleoptera; family Chrysomelidae; genus Leptinotarsa; species Leptinotarsa decemlineata. The sequence continues at coordinate 3,333,996 of NW_027412698.1, forward strand.
CCAAAACCAACTGATGATGCATTAATTGAACCAACATGGTGAATGTATTCCCTCGTTAGGTTAGGTTAATAGTTACGTTAGGTTAGCTGCATACTTACGTTAGGTTAGGTGTTAGGTTAGGTTAATACTTACTATAGGTTAGGTTAGGATCATACATATGTTAGGTTAGGTTAGGTGTTAGGTTAGATTATTACTTACATTAGGTTAGCTTACAAGATTAGGTTAGGCTAGGTTCATACATACGTTAGGTTAGGTGTTAGGTTAGACTAAGGTAGGTTCATACATACGTTAGGTCAGGTGTTCGGTTAGATATTATGTTAGGAACGAATGGTGGAAGCATTCCGCGCCCGCGAAGCGCGCGTTTACTAGGAGGCAGAGGTCCCGCCTACCAGGGGCCAGAGGCCCCGCCTACCTGGGCGGAGCTCAGGCGGTGGGCGTGGCCCAAAAGGTTTAACCCCCGTCACCCACTTTTCAGAGACCCCGCTCCCTTCCCGAAGCCCCGCCCCTCCCCTCCCCGAAGCCCCGCCCCCCAACATTTGCGCATGTACACCCCTACCCTCAACGCGCATGCACTCCCACCATTTTCCCACCACTCACGCATCCAAGTCGATACCCTCCGGAGAGCACTCCACAACATTCAGTTCGACAAGTCATCTCATCGAGAGCAGTCCACTCCACTACAACGCAGTAGCTTCCAAGGACCAACTTGACATTTGAGTAAGTAAATTAAGAATGTTATTTTTTATCAACTAACTTTGTATTATTTTTTCTTTTTCAGAATGGCAACCAATACACAGGAGGTAAACAATGCTGTGGCGTCTATTCTGCCGGTGTCCGCTGACCAGGAGGAGGCAGCATCTTCGGGGCCTGTAACTAGTGACCAGGCAACCACTTCGCGTTCGCGAGTTAGGTGCAGATCTCCTAGCCCTGACTTATTCGAGGAGGAGGAGGAAGTCAGGGCTGTGAAGAAGGTTTGCCAACGACCTGCAGCGAGGGTTGGTCCTATTTCTAAGTACCGAGCTACTTGCAATAGGACTAATCCTTATGCAGGTAGTTGGTCGACCTCTCGTAAGAGGGCCTCCACACCACCACCAGCAGCAGCAGCAGTGGAAACTCCGAGGATTCCTTCTCCGGAGTTAGTGATATTGTCTCCGTTGGTGACGCGACTACCACCGCTGCCAGCGACACCGGCGGATCCTGAGGTGTTGGTGCCACAAGTAGTGCGACAGCCTATCGGAGAGGTTAGTGAAAAGTTGAGTGATTTTCTGCAGAGATGTATGGAAGCAGAACACGCTGCCCGATTAAGTGAGGCCGCGTTGGCTAACATGAACCGCATAAAGGGTGACAAGGTTAAGCGACGTAGAGAATTGGAAAAAGAAATGGCTGAACTTGATCGTGATATTGCATCTCTGGAGGAAAGGTGTGAAGCGGAGACCTCTTCGATAGAGACTTATAAAAAGTTAGTGACTTTTATGGACGCTTTTCAATAGATTAAGTGTAAACATAAGATTAGTTTTAGGTTAGTTAGGAAAATTTAATTATGGTAGTTTTAAGTTTATATTTGTTAAGTTTATATTAAATAAAGGAAAAGGAAGTGAAATAAAGGGTGTACATTGTTTTTTTTGGTTTGGTACACATTGAACAATGCGATGTTTGGAGCATTTTTCTTCACTTCCTCTTATTATTATTAATTTTTTTTTTTATTTCAATTCCAAGTTCTTCTAGACAAATTCCTCACATCAATTATTGTGTTCTCTAATCACTTGTAAATAATTTCATGTGAAGAAAATTTAAAAAATAAAAAATAGACATGTTTCATAATGAAATCGACGAGTATATTTCATTTGTATTTTATCCATTCAAGTATCTCTTTCATTGAATATGTCTTATGTCACTTTGCAATTTACCCCTACTCATTGAATATGTCTTATGTCACTTTGCAACTTACCCCTACTCAATGTCCCACTCCTCTCCCACTCCCTCTCAAAAGTATAAAAGTAGGAATCATCTGATGAAACATTCAGTTGATCAGCTAGCATCGAGATGGAACCTGATTCAACTACTGAGCCCTATAGTGTCCCGGTGCCTCAGATGCCTTACTATGCATCTATACAGGAAGGATTCGTGGACTCCACAACGGCACCTCATGACATTCCCTCTTATTAGTTTTTTTTTCATAATAATCACTAAGAATTTCTCCTAATAATCGCTCAGAGTTTCATTCTTGATGTTTTCGAATCTCAAACACTGTTCTACATTTACACTTCACCCCCTTCGTTTCATTTCTTCCAATATAAATATAGCAACAATCCCAGTTCTATATCATTCTTCCACAATGTCGAGTACAGGACCCATCCAAGTATATGAAATAGATTCAACGTCTGATCATTTGAGTACAACCTTCGCTCAATTTCTGCAGCGAATCTATGATCTTCCTGATGATTTCGCAGAACGAGTGGAACAAGGTATTCAGGTCGACATAGATGCTGTTGACGATAACAATGCGGATGATGTCATTAGTATATCAACTGATTCAGATGATTATGACGACGACGACATCATGAGTATATCATCTGATTCAGATGACTATGAGGATGATATCATTAGTATATCATCTGATTCAGATGACGATACCATAATTATTGTTTCTGATGATGAGGAGCGTTAGTCTATATCATTGCATGGATTAATAAAAAAATAACAGCCCTTTTCAGGGCTACAATTAAAGACTGAAACAATAAAAAAAATATCTCTTTTCAGAGCTATCATTATACTTTCAAACAGAAACAGATTCATACCATTGTTAACATTATGTTAACATTATAATCTCAAACGAAATATATGTATGTGAAAGTATTCATCATTATATGCATACAATGATTGACAAAATGCCAACTTCAACTTTCATTTAAAGTAGTACTCATCATTGCATAGATATTCAATGACTATCAAATTCCAAATTTCGACTTTTCAGTCAAAGTAATAATTTATTTGTCATATAATGTATAGATATTCAAAGACTAACAAATTTCCAACTTAGACTTTTTATTAGTCAAAGTATTCATTTGTCATATAATCTATGAATACTAATACAACTAACTACTGTTTGTGTGAATAATGTAGCCCTGAAAAGGGCTGTTGTTTTTTTTGACCAATAGGTCCAGGGTTATTCTGCCACAGGTTTCACATTATTGCATATTACGCAAGCTGATACTCTCGTGAAATTCGTAAGCGGTCTTTCACATGCCTCACACCAATATTGACCCATCTCCATCATAGAGACCGTATCGTGGATATTAACGTGTTGATACCAGCCACCGTTATTGTTCCTTATTGAATAAAATCGGAAACAGCACCAACATAACTTTTTTATGCTGCTATCAATCGTTTCGATCGTTTTATCGTTATTGTCCTCTATTATTAATAAATATATATATATATATATATATATATATATATATATATATATATATATATATATATATATATATATATATATATATATATATATGAATTTATTTGTATTATTTTCTAACATTTAAAAATACATGCATGCAACACAAAGTTTTCCTCTTAAATGACAAAGATTGTTACATGCGTGAAGAGTTTAGTGAGAGAGCGCATGTGCCAGTTGATGAAAGAGTGCATGCGCTAGTTTATTTTCTTCTGTAAATGGTGAGGTCTCAGTAACATCATCACCTTTCCTATCCACATTCTATTGCTATCACATATCATTCCTCAGACCTTAATAATCATGAGCTCTATGCCGCTATTGATTGCTGAAGATGGTTCACCACTTGTTGATATCGATCAGACTGATTTTGAAAATATTCCAGTATTACATTTATCGAGTCAAGATTCGATAAATGATTTTGATATTAACGACTTCGTTAACTTTGCAGATGTGCCAGAACCAAAGGAGCAAATTATTATTGAAAATCCGATCGTTTCGCAATTATCATCACTCAAACACTCTTCATCTACCCTTCCTCTTGGTGTTGATAAGAAATCTAGAACAATCAAGAGGAAGGTTACTAAGGCATCTTCATCGATTGTCACTGACTTCAAAGAAAAGAAAGAATCCAAAAGTGTTGTGCGACAGAAAAAACCCGCAACGAAAAGTGACAGATCGAAGAGGAAGCCAAAAGGTACTCCTAAAGAAATGAAGAGTGATTTGAAAGCTGAACCGCTATCTTCTTTCAGTCCCCTCCATCGGTTTGGGGAAATGAAAAGGAAAGCAAAATGTGAGCGAGCTATTAATACTAATAATGAAACTCTTGAAGCATTAGATGCCAAGATTGCATTAGCGAAGGTTGAATTGGCTAGAATGTCTAAAGATGCTGATGAACTCCGTTCAAAAATTGGTAAAGATAAGCAATTCCATCAACGTTCGAGAATACAAGCTCAGGCTGAGCTAGAGGAGTCGACTAAGCTTTATGAAACGGCATTATCAGTGAGAGATAATTGGCAAAAAGAGTTGGATACTGCATTTCAGAGTGACGGCGATTAGTTTTGGGAATGATAATGTGTTTTCAATATCGTGAGTTGAAAAATATAAGCGGGAAAGGAGTATACAATTAATTTGGTTTGGTATACACAGAACATTGCGAATGGCTGGGGCAATATTTACCGCTGCAATATTTTTCAATTCACATACTTATAATTGAAATGAAAACAATAATAAACTTCAATATTACTTTATTCATGAAAGTCACTATTAGATACATTTAAACCATATTTGATTCATCAATCCAAGAATTTTGTTCGCTAGGAAGGCCTAACCACTTTACATATACTTTATTTTTTCTTCTCTTCAACACCTTCTCAATCAGATATACGTCAGGATTCTCGGTTCGTAATAACTCTTCTTCGTGAAAACATCCTCTAATCGGCTGTTCATTCATATCTTCAAGATTATAAGGCGTTGGGATGGTTTTATCAATTTTAACAATCTTGAATAGCTCCGTGGTAAAATTCGCAGTGTAAGACTTTTCAAAAATATTTTTGTATTTACTTATACGTACAATATCATTCAATTGGAATTTGGGTTTACTTTGTCTTCCTCCAATTCCATTGATACCCTTGAATTTCAATTTTGTTGTTGAATCAACATTGATGGGTCTTCGGCACCACGCCGCACCGAGGGACCCACTAGCCGGCCTCCTTGGACGTATTTGGCCTACCCAGGCTTGAATACATCGGGAGGTACGCCTACCCAGTATATCTAAGGGACAGTCTACGTGGGCTGTCCCATTGCACTGATATCTGGGGGCTTTAAAGCGACCGTGCGCCTCCGGAGGCGGTCTCTTTCCTTTGGGCTTAGGGAGTTAGGTAGGTCAAATCGCGATAGTGTGTCGGCTAGGTGGTTTGGGATCGTAGGGAACCCTCTGGTCCGGCCTAGTGCCATCGTGGTGGCCAGCTGTACCCCCGCGGCGCCTGTTAGACAGCTAGAAATTATAGGGTATACTAATAATAAATTCGAGACTTTGTCGTGTAAAGAAAAGAAGGTCTTGCCCCGGAAATCTACGACCATGCAGGGGACGCGAGGCGTTCAGGACTGGGAGTTGAACTTCGAGGACGACAACACATACAGAAATAGATCCTCCGGTGGCCTAGCACCCGCCGGCTCTGGTCTGCCTGCGACGAGCGACCTAGGAGCAAGAGGTCTCTTGCAAACTCACGCCCAGCCGGGTACCCTTTCGGGACCGCTCCGGGAACCGTCTCGGCGACATGGCGTCCAACGTGGGGCCCAAATGAGTCTTCAGAAGGAGGCATCAACGCCAGAAGCTGCTTCTTTTGACGAAAAAGCTAGATTTGGGATAGAGGAAAGGCAAACTAACCCTTTCAGTGTGCTCATGTCAAGTTTTGATGAAGGATCTGATGCACTGGGTTTCGAAAGCCCTAGTAGCACCTTCAGGGATGCAGAAGGGGAGAAGGAGAAGGAGAAGAATCTCCTTCATCCCTTTCAACCACCTTGACTCTCCCAAGGATAACCACAGGACAAGTTGGTCCTTCCCAAGAATGGCCCTCTCTGGCTTCGGGCCAAATAAAAACAAGCCAGTGGCGCCCACAGAAACAGGTTTCTTTCCAGCCCCAAGTGGAGGCCACGAAAGAACCAGTAAAAAGGGAGAATCCTGTATCACAGGACGACCCAATAAATCGTTTGGCAGTAGCACTGTGTAATGCAATAGGCCAGGCACAGAGGCCAAACAATAGCCGGTTTGAACGATTTCGGCTACCCACTTTTTCAGGAAGTGAAAATGGGGACCCTAAGGTCTTCATATCAAAGTTAACTGTAGAACTAGAAAGGAGTGGAGTACCGGAAGAAGATTGGATCCATATCCTGTTCGCCCAGTTAACAAGGGAGGCCACGAAATGGGCCTCGATCTACGCACAAACTCAGATATCGTGGCCAATGATGGTGTCACGCCTAACTCAAAAGTATGCCAGCCCAGAATTGCTGGCAAAGCTCACTTCAAAGTTTTATGGTGAGAGCCAGGATCGTAATACGAAGGCCGACGTATTCATCATAAGGAAGCTGGGACTCGCAAAGAGATTGTTTCCGTATATGCGAGAGCGAGAAGTTCTGCCCATCATAACCCAGCTGCTGTTGCCTGAACTGAGATGTTTCTTTAGGGGAAGAGTTACTCGGATATAGAAATACTTATACAGGACGCGGCTGGTATCGAAGAAGACTTACGGCTGTCTAAATCAGCCCCTAGAAGCTTCAATACTCAAATCAGCCCGAACTTAACCAATTCCCAGGCTAACAATGCTCCGCGTAGTCAAGGGAATTGGAGTAACAATAGGGCGAGCAATTCAACAGAAGTGTATCGACCACCACATCGAGCAACCCAGCAACAAGGACCACCCTCGTTTAGGCCGAGCCCCAACGCTTCTCGTGGGAGCCACAATAATGTGGTAGAGACAGTTCCCACTCCCCAAAACGGAGAGGCGGAAAACTAGATGGGGCCGGAGTGGACAGCAGTGGAGAGCTAAAGGCCCCAATGAATTTAAACCACTGCAATAATATAAGCCCTTGTACGAAAGTAATCCCTTCAGATCTCGAGTGCTATATGTCTCTCGCTGAAGAACGCCCCCTTCTCGGAAGAAGCCTTCCGAGAATCCCCTGTGTAATAAATTCCTTGAACCTCTCAGCTTTAGTGGACACCGGAGCCTCCAGTAACTTCATCCAATCCGGCGTTCTAGCCAATATGGACCTGACCAGGCTCCCGAACCCGGCCACGGTATTTATGGGGTGCGAGAGCAATGTAAGTCAAAGTCTGGGCCAGATTACGCTACCGGTGGAGATTGAAGAAAGAAGGTTCGAAATAAAATTCACCGTGTTATCCAAACTACAGGAGAAGGTCATCTTTGGCCTTCCTTTCCTCCGAAAAACCCAGGCCACGATCGACGTAGGCCGAGGGTCGATTTATTTTGGCCAAGCTCCGCGCTTATGCCTATACTTCGAGGCCGATAATGCAAAACAGAGATCCCTGAGGACTATTAGTCCTGTACAACTGGAGGATTCCCAATTTTCCGGAGAAACAAAAGATAAGATATTGGCAGTGAAAAATCAGTTTCCCGACGTGTTCGAGGAAACGATTCGCCAACCTCAAACTAAGGCGGTAGTCCACAAAATCCGCGTTCGCGAAGAACGACCATTTAGGCAGTCCAGATACGGCAAAATGTCAGAGGCACGGAAGGCAATTGTCCACGAAGAAATTTCTAAATTACTAGAAGCAGGAGTAATTGCTAGAAGTACCTCGCCGTACTGCTGGTAGTTCTTGTTCCCAAGAAGGAAGGAAAGTTGCGGTTTTGTGTCGACTACCGGCAAATCAATAAATTGATTATTACTAAGGCCCCATACTCACCACCAATACAGGAGACTGTGCGTGAAATGGGCAAAGCATCCCTATTCACCACGTTAGATCTCCGAAATAGATTTTGGCAAGCTCCCCTGGACAAGGAGTCCCGAAAGTATACGGCTTTTGGAGGTCCAGACGGCGCAGTATATGAATTTAAAGTTCTGAGTTTTGGATTAAAAAATGGACCTGCAGTGTTCCAAAAGCTTATGTCAGAGGTTCTGGTAGGCTTTGTAGATAAATTCTGCAAAGTCTACCTCGACGATATAATCGTTTACTCGCACAGCTTGGATGAACACTGCAACCATTTACAGTTAATCCTGGAGCGGCTTCGACTACATGGGCTGTGGCTTTCGCCATCAAAATGCAAATTCGGATCTACCACCCTAAACTACTTAGGTAGAGTCGTCTCCAAAGACGGTAACAAGCCCCAAGAACAGCATGTTTTGAATGTTCAAGAATTTCCTACCCCATCGAATATCAAACAAGTGCGAGCTTTCCTAGGCACTGCCGGATGGCTTCGGGAATATATCCCGAAGTTTGCCGAAGTGGCCGCACCCCTCACAGACCTTATAGACAAAAAGAAGTTCCAATGGAGTCAGGAAGCTCAAAGGAGCTTCCAGGCTATTAAGAATGCAGTGTCACAACCCTTGGAACTCGCACGACCTGACCCTGATCTCCCTTACGGCTTGCAAACAGACGCCAGCCACATCGGCATCGGTGCGGTGTTATTTCAACTGGAACCGCAAACCAAGGAACGAAAGATAATTGCATACGGCAGCGCAAAATTAAACGCAACTGAGCGCAAATATCATATAAATGAAATTGAATGCCTCGCCGTCGTATGGGGGATTAAAAAATATAGACACTACCTTCAAGACGGTCACTTCACGCTGTTCACGGACAACTCGGCCCTAACGTGGCTGGATCGCATGAAGGATGAGAAAGCTAAATTAACTCGTTGGTCTCTACTCCTGCAGGAGTACGATTTCACGATAGAACATATTCCGGGGAAGAGAAATCAACTCCCGGATTTTCTTTCACGAAACCCCACGGGAAATGAAACTAATGTCGACATAGACAAGAACGTAGAGAGGATGTTTTTCCCTCATAAAAATTCCGACGGCGACGAAGAAAATGAAGACGAGATGCTGTGCCAGTTGATGGACGAATTGAGCGAAATGCTCAACGTCTGCGACATGGTCTGTGTGACAACCGGCGATTTCGAGACATTGAACCAGTTGCGAACTTGGTTTGAAGAGATCGCTGAGTTGCAAAAAGCCAGTGACAGCGTTAGGCGGTTCCGGATCCGGATTGAGAGGGCCCGGACTAACCCGGAACCGTCTGAATACGAACAATGTATTTTGCATGACTTTGTCATGGAAGATAATCTACTCTATTACATCGGACCAAACCAAGACGTGAAAAGGTTGCTAGTCCCGAGGCGCTGTTGGGACACGTTGATCAAACGATACCATAATGGCGCCGGACATCCGGGAATCGAGGAGACTCAGAATCAAGTCAGCAGGCATTTTTATTGGTCCAATATGCGTAAACAAATCGCAGCATATGCAGCATATGCCATGTGGCAACATGGTATGTTGTGAATAGTCGTGTGTTCGATTGCTCCTACAATATCATTACAAATTGTGTGTAAATCAAGATAAAAAAATCTGAAAAGTTGTGTACTTGTAGAAACGAAGTAGTATCACACCTTGGTGAAAAGTGCAATCTAAGAAAATGGTTCTAACGCGAGATGTTGTTGATGAAATAAAATCGGCAGTAAATAATGCCATGTCGAAGTTCCTGAGAGACCAGACATTTATAAAAACAATTACTGATAGTGTAGCCCAGGCGGTCACGTTATCCATTGATAAAAAACTCTCAATGTTAGAAGAAAAAGTCAGCGAACTAAAAACCGAAATGAAAGAGGTAAAACAACACTTTGAAAACCAAATAAAAAATCTTGAAGGTACTACAAGAAAAATAATTAATGAAAATTCAGTGATACATAAAAAACTTGACAATATGGAACAAAGCATGAAGAAAAACAGCCTACGAATCTTCAATTACCAGGAAACTGATGGAGAAAATTTGAGAGAAGGCATAATCAAACTTTTCAATACGAAAATGGCAATTGAGATAAGTAATTCGGATATAGAATTATGTTAGAGTTGGAAAAAAATCAAAAACCCGAGGAAAAACAAGAGGAGTTTTTATGAGACTTGGAACCCATGGGATGAAGCAAATAATTTATGACAAGAAAAAGTTTTTGAAAGGAACCGGAATCGTTGTAAGGGAAGATTTAACAAATATTAGGTTGAACATTTTTAATAAAGCTATTGAAAAAACGTCATTGCAAAACGTGTGGACCTACGAAGGACAAATTTTTGTCAATTATAATAATAAAATATGTATTTTAAAGTCTTATGAGGATTTTGATAAATTATTTGGTGCAGAAGAAAATGAAACTAAATAATACACTTCCTGTGATTTCTTTAGAATAACCAAAATGTTATTCAATAATCAGTAGCCTAAATTTCTTTATAGAAAGTAATAAGATAAGTAATCACACTTTATCAACAGGAACTTAGGAGATTTCGAACAATGTTATTTTCATTAGCCTACCAAGAAACTATATTTTGTTTTATGTACATTATTGTTAGGTTATTTTTTATCTTCATTTCGAATAATATTAGATTATTCAATTATTACTATATACACACACGTCTCTACTCGAATACTATATTTCAGTTTCATTTTGAGTATTCAATACAGAATGATAGAATTTTTAGATAATCAGAAGGAAATTGAAACACAAGAATATCATGATTTTCGGGTGTTTTTTGATGGAAAAGGGAATATGAAGAGTGCGTTGGCCGTTATTCATTTTAATATCAGAAGCATTAACAAAAATTTTGATGAACTCCTTATTTATCTAGAAGAGGTGAATAAGCATATGGACATAATAATTATATCGGAAACATGGAATGTCGAGTCGGTAAGTGATTATTCAATACCAGGTTATTCAGCATATTACAACAATTCAAAGGTAAATCAGAATGATGGTCTATTGGTATACATCAAGGATTATATTATTGCTGATGTCGAAATAATGTCACTAACTGAAACCAAATTAATACAAATTTCATCGACTATTGATGGTATTGAGATTGGAATAACAGCATCTTATAAATTACCCTCCATTGATACACAAATTTATCTGAACGACATAAAAAACTACATCTATGATTTGAAAAAAAAAATAATATTGACATATTTATAGGTGACATAAACATTAATTTGATGGATGAAAATTCCGGTTCTGTTAATGAATACCTCAACATCCTTGCTGAAAATGGTTACTTCTCCTATATCAATAAGCCAACCAGGGTTACGTCTCATACACAAAGCATAATAGATCATATTTTCGTTCGTAAAAATAATGCGAACCATAACATACTATTGAGCCCGGCATTATTCAAAATCGATATCACCGACCACTACCCAGTATACTTGGAAATATCAGGAACAATAAAGTCACCTTCTGAAAATGAAAATGAATCAAATACATTTGCAAAAAATATAAATTTCAATAAATTACACAAATCATTAAAAGGGGAAAAATGGGAAGAAGTGATAAGGATTAATGAAATACAGGTTTGTTATGACAAATTTATTGAAAAACTTGAATTTCATTTGAGAGCAGCATCATATTCATACAATACTCAAAATAAAAAATATAAAAAAAGTTAACCATGGATCACTACTGACCTGATTAGCGCAATACGGCAACGGGATCACCTGAAAAAGAAATATTAGTTAAATATACCTCAGAAAGGGAAAATGAATATAAATCATACAGAAATCGATTGAATAATATTATAAAGTTAACAAAAAATCAATATTATAAAAATAGATTAAGTACAATAAATGGAAATTGTAAAAAAACGTGGGAACTTGTTAATGAAATTACTGGAAAAACTCATCAATAAAAACAAAAGTCGGTAATATAACGTTCAAAAATCAAAACGGAAAACCAATCTCTGATAAAAAAGATAATCCTACTAATTTCAACAATTACTTCACTAACATAGGAACTGAAATGGCAAAAAACATTAAAAAAACAGGAAACTTACCTGATCATTTCCTCAAAAACACCATGCAACAAGAATCCATGTTTCTGAAACCAGTAACACAAAATGAGCTGATTGAAATTATATTCAAACTAAAAACCAACTGTTCATCTGGTCCTGATGGCATTTCCTCGAAACTCATAAAGAATATTCATTTATTCGTTATATCTCCATTAACTCACATAATGAATTTGATCTATAAAAATGGTAAACTACCACACCAATTCAAAGAGTCAATCGTTACCCCCATATATAAATCAGGTAAGCGTGATGACATTGGAAACTATAGACCAATATCGGTTATCAATAATTTTGCTAAAATAGTTGAACAATCCTTGAAAAGTAGACTTATAAATTACCTCAATGCAAAAAAATACTAACAGACAGACAGTTCGGTTTCATTAGCAACTCCAATACCGAAAAAGCAGTACTAGATTTCGTACAAAAAATAATTGGAGCATTGGATAGATCAGAAAAATGTTTAGCTATATTTCTAGACCTAGCTAAGGCATTTGACACTGTTGATCACGACATGTTATTAAAAAAATTACATGGGTATGGTATACGTGGCCCAACATATAATATTTTGGAAGACTATCTATCACATAGGACACAAAAGGTCAAAGTTGATAATAGTCTGAGTGAAGCAATGAAAGTGAAAACAGGAGTACCACAGGGAACAGTTTTAGGTCCCATACTCTTTCTTGTTTACATTAATAGTATCTGTTTCATCAACAATTTTGGGGGTCATCTCATATCATATGCGGACGATACAGCACTCATATTTACAGGTAGTAATTGGAAGGAGGCATTTGAAAAATCAGAAAAAGGACTGAAAGATATCCAGATATGGCTTAATCACAACCTTCTGAGTCTGAATGTGAAAAAAACCAAATTTATTACATTCACCCTATTACAGATTGATCAACCTGGAAATAACATAATCCATATACATGACAGAGAGTGTACTAATACAACAAATTGCAATTGTGCTGTTATAGAAAGAACGAAAATGATTAAGTATCTGGGAGTTATAGTGGATCGGCATATGAGGTGGGATGACCACATAAACTATGTTGTTAAACGGCTCAGACTTTTAACAAAAAAATTCTATGAATTGAGAAATATTCTGGAATACAAAAATTTGATCACCATATACCAGTCTTTAGCAGAATCTGTAATAAGATACTGTACTGCTGCCTGGGGTGGTACATTTAACAATTCCATCAATACCCTCCAAATATCTCAAAATACAATCTTGAAAATACTATTCAAGAAACCTAAAATATACTCTACCAAATGTTTATATAAGGAAACGCAGTTACTGAAAACAAGAGAACTTTATATCCACCAATGTTCAGTTTGGGTGTACACAAACAAACTCACACTTCAATCAACAAACAAAGAAAAACAAACAAGATTCGTTACTAGCTCTTCCATAAACATACCAACATTTAATAAAAGTCACACACAGAGATGTATTTTCTATCACGGCCCAAAATTATTCAATCTTCTGCCAGCTAACATAAGAAACAATTCCAATCTCAATACATTCAAAAAATCCATCAAAACGTTCATTATGTCCAATACCGAACTTCTCGATTTATTCGGCTAAATATAAATGATGTTCAGCAAGCTCTTCATCATTCCTAATATTCATCAATTCTATAAATCAATTAACTATATTGAAGCGTGTGTATATAGATATAGGTATAAGACAGTCAATTGTATATAATTGAATACCCTGAGTGGTAGATGGAAAGCACAACACAAGTACTTTAGTTACTTAGGTGCATCCATCCTCACACTGAGGGAAATACTAACTGTAAATATAACTGCAAAAACTGTAAAAATGATGACCTACAAATAAATCTTGAAACTTGCTTGACTTGCGCGACCACTAAGAGAAGTCCCCCGCAGGAGGCTGCCCCTTTGCGTCCTAACGAACCGGAACAACCGTGGCAGATGGTATCTATCGATGTTCTGGGACCCTACAGCCCTAGTGAAAAGGGAAACCGATACATTTTATTAGCCACCGATTGCTTTAGTAAGTGGGTAGAGTGCCGCACAGTAGAATCTGCTCAAGCAAATACCGCAATCGAGTTTGTGGCACAGGAAGTTGGTTATCGGTGGGGATTCCCAGAAATAATCATTAGCGATAGTGCTGCTATGTTCCTCGGACGGAACTGGGAAACGTTTTGTGAAAGAAATGAGATTCAGATCAGGACTAGTCCGGGTTATCATCAGCAAGCTAATCCAGTCGAGCGGCGAGTTCAGGAGTTAAAAAAAAATGCTGCGGGCTGCCCTAATCGGGAAGCCAGAGTCACAGTGGGAACGTCTCTTGCCAGAGGCGATTTTTAACTTGAGAACGAGAGTAAACGCCGCGACTGGTATGACACCGTGTCAGCTTTTACTGGGCTATGAATTGCTTCGGCCAAGCGACTGGGACACTCCTTTGCAAAAGAGGCGAAAACCTCGAAATGAGGATCGTGCCCAGCGCGTAGAGGCAGCCCAGGAAAAGTCTAGAGCATATCGGGCGAAACGTTATCCGGATCGAGACAAAGTGCCGGCCTTGACACTTACCCCAGGCCAGTGGGTGCTATGCAGAAACCGGGATAAGAACACTAAAAAGAATTTTGGTCCAACCTGGACGACGCCCTGCCGCGTAGTAAGACAACTCGGTCCAAGTACGTACGTGGTAAATAAAGGGGGTGTAGATCGGGTCATCCACGTGGATGATCTGCGACCCGCACCTCCTCCGCGTGAAGGGCAAGATCATCTAGACCCACGCCATGCGGACTTATAGATAGTAATTAGAAATAAGGTAGTTAAGATCTCCTATGTAGACTTGAGCTGCACAACGGAGCCTGCAAGGGGACAGGCGAGGAAGTGTGCAAGCAATCATTGTAAATAGTTGAGTTTAGTTAAGAGGGGAAGATATTGTATATATTAGTATGTAAGGAAATTTTGTAACCAGAATTGTGTAATGTTGTTTATTTTGAAAAGATTTTCAATAAAGAGCACTTCCCAGTCTCAGCTAGCTAGAAACTGTATGCGACTCCTTTAGGCGGGGGGGTGTTACCAATGTCCAGATCTTCAACAAAGCGATTAGAGTATATGAACCGCGAGAACGAATGATCATCGAGAGACGGCAGCGAACAAGGTAGGCGGAGCCTGCGCGCGCTCGCCGCGAACGAATAAATACCGCGCGCCGCGGTCGGAGAAGTCAGAGTTCGACTTCTGCTAGTCAAGTCCACTTCGTAGTCTGCGCTCGAATTACTAAAAATTTCGAAGTCTTAAATCTCAGAGGAGATTTTGCTGGATAATAGATAATAATTAGACAATATAATTGTTAATGGAAATCTGAAAGACTGGACATTGGTTTTGTCTAAATACGAATTTGAAAGGTTGTACAAGGAGTCTTCGGCTACAGTTTCTACTGGCAGAGATTTGGGAAGTAAAAACCAAATTTACTTCCCAATCTGAATTCGTTACGACCACACTGTGGAACAAATTTTTCTGGCCTTTATCAAGGCCGACCTACAACGACGACCCAGGAATCAGGAATCCAGGATATATCATAAAAAAGGTCTTTCTTAAGGCCAATCACTGCAAATGGAACTTTTCAGTTCTAATACTGCCCTTCTCAGGGCTTACACAAAGAATTCGTATTTCTTCGTCTTCGGCACCACGCCGCACCGAGGGACCCACTAGCCGGCCTCATTGGACGTATTTGGCCTACCCATGCTTGAATACATCGGGAGGTACGCCTACCCAGTATATCTAAGGGACAGTCTACGTGGGCTGTCCCATTGCACTGATATCTGGGGGCTTTAAAGCGACCGTGCGCCTCCGGAGGCGGTCTCTTTCCTTCGGGCTTAGGGAGTTAGGTAGGTCAAATCGCGATAGTGTGTCGGCTAGGTGGTTAGGGATCGTAGGGAACCCTCTGGTCCGGCCTAGTGCCATCGTGGTGGCCAGCTGTACCCCCGCGGCGCCTGTTAGCTAGAAATTATAGGGTATACTAAAATAAATTCGAGACTTTGTCGTGTACAGAAAAAAAGGTCTTGCCCCGGAAATCTACGACCATGCAGGGGACGCGAGGCGTTCAGGACTGGGAGTTAAACTCCGAGGACGACAACACATACAGAAATAGATCCTCCGGTGGCCTAGCACCCGCCGGCTCTGGTCTGCCTGCGACGCGCGACCTAGGAGCAAGAGGTCTCTTGCAAACTCACGCCCAGCCGGGTACCCTTTCGGGACCGCTCCGGGAACCGTCTCGGCGACAACGGAAAGCGACGGAAGCGAATATGTTTTCAGTTCTACTACGAGTAGTTCTTATTGTGATACATCAGCCGATAGATCAAAAGAAACTGTGGCTGGATACCTCGAAGTGAATCCAACTATTTTAAGAAGTGCTCAATTACAGACGATTTCGGCTGCTAGCATGGGAGGTAAGCTGTTACTTTCCGAAATACTGATAAGGAATTTTACAAAAGTAAAAATCATGAGCTTATTAACATTTTTAATTTTACCGTTTCCTGGTCATATTTATACCAAATGTAATGTAAGATAAACGCAGCATCTGAACTATGTAATATGAAACAAAGAAGCTAAATAACCTATTTAATTCATTCCAGGATGCAGTGACGAAATTGACATAATAGTGTCCGAAAGTGATAATTTCACCACATTAATGCCAGTAGAATATGCAGTCAAAACAATTGCAAACAACAATTATGATAGTAACTCTAATGTCATTACAAGTACGCCTACTATTAACCGAGATAGAGAGAAATTGGGTAAGAAATTCAACCGAATATAATTTTTACGAATGCATTTCAGCAGAATGGGAAATACAGAGCACTCTTACCTGATACTATAATTCATACAACTCAAATAACATAATTTAATTAATTTCAGAATGCAGTGGCGAAGTTGCCATGATGACGTCTGAGAGTGGTATTTTCACCGCATTAAAGTCTATAGAATATCCAAGTAATATGATTGCAAACGACAATTATGATAATACTTCCTCTGCCTGTACAAGTACGCCAACTACCTACCAAGATAAAGAGAATAGTGTGGTCTATAAAAGGAGGAGAAAACATCACTGTCCCTATTGTGATGTGCAGGTGAACAATTTTGCAAGACACCTAGAGAGGCAACATGGTGATGAACTAGAAGTGGGATGCTTTTTCGCGCTGGATAAAAAAGATCCAAATCGAAAAACAAAAACAAAATAAGAAAAGAAGGGGACTTTATCTCTGGCAATTGCATACCTGTTCAAAAACGGAAATTTGATAATAACAAAGGAGCATCCAGTGATACGCTACTCCCTTGTATTCACTGTAAAGGTAAGTTTGGACAAGAAGATATCAGATCTCGACCTTTTACTTCTCAAGCAAGGGTTTTCATTAATGCATACTGAGTCAATACGATTAACACTACTTTTGTCGATTTGAAGAGTTAATTTATAAAGCCACTTCATTTTGAAAACAAAATATGTGTCTGTGTGGTTACAGCTCTGAAAAATAACTCAGCATTCAATTAATATTATATTAATTAAATATTTGAAATTGAAATTAATTGTTGTATTTTTCAATTTCATTTGTTTCATTTCAGGATACTATATGAAGAATACATTGAGACGACACGTTGCTCGTTGTTCCCTGAATGCAGAAAAAAAGAACAATAATAGGAGCCATCGACATCAGTCAGACAGCCAGACCCTACTAGCTGGATATTTCGGACCAAATGATCCTTTGCGAATATCCGGGGTTTTGCAGTCATTAAAAGCTGACATCGTGTCTTTGGTCGCAAAAAGAGACAAAATAATATGCGAAGTTGGGCGAAGGTACGTCAAGTGTCATAAAGAAAGACATTTAATTTCCGTAGCTAAACGTTATATGAGAAGGCTGGCAAGAATAGTGATAGAAGTTAGAAAAATACTGGAGGACAAGTCGCTTACTCTTGCTTCTCTGTTACACCCTAAGAAATTTAAATATATAGTTATAGCTGTTAAAAGTATTACAAATTACGATGCTGGACAAAAGGCATTTGGTTCTCCTTCTTTTGCCCTTCAAATGGGGACCTTGATGAAAAAAGCTATTACAGCATATTACTCTTTAGAGGTACAAGAAAATATGAACTCGGATAAGCTGGATGAATTGAATGTCATGAAGAAACTGATAGAAGAAGAATGGGCCATCGAAATATCGACTGAAGCTGCACAAAACTCACCTGACTCACCTGAGTTGATAGCAATGATGTCCTTTCATGTACCCCAGAGAAACACAAGGAATAAATATTTATTAGCTACTTCCACATATAACACCAATGTGGGGAAAAACTCTCCAATAAATAGAATTACAGACTCATTCAACAGATACTGTTCCAATTTGGACGTTTTCTCCATGTCCTTACAAATGTATAAAAGTAACATAAGGAAAATATTCAATTTTTAATCATTTATGTTTTAGATTAAGCATTTAGATCATTTACCTGTTGAACGCCAGTTTAGTTAGCACAATCTGTATTTTAGTGGATACTTGTTTGGGTTCTTTTACCTGTATGTGTCCCGAATTTAGAATAAATAAATAAATAAATAAAAACATCAATGTAAAGCGCTTTAACAAACCAACGATAGTACCAATTGCTGAAGATTTGGCAGTAAGTTTGTCTCTTTATTAATTGATTAATGTGGTAAATAAGTGTTTCAAAATTGAATCTTGTATCCTTTTTCTGAATATAATGCTTTTTGTGTCAGTTTCTTTTTCAAGGAATCTTAGAGTTTAGTACCTTTTAACACTCATTATACTCGATTTGTATTCCGAAATGAGCTTTCAAATTATTTCCCCTTCAATGAACCACTAACTGTTCGACAATATTTCAATCAGTGGCACAATTTGTTTTGTGTACTATCACCTGTTTTCAGGTGAAAATTTACTGAACGTTGCATAAGCATCACTTTTAATAAGTTGTAATTCGGCCCATAAAACTTGTTAACTCTTCCAAGATTTTCTGATCGATATTCAATCACTTCTAGAAATATTAGAGGTATTCAAAGCTTTTATAACTTTTTCCTGAACAACACTTGCATATTTCTATCTTGTTCTCTCAGAATGATAATGCTCAGTCAGTGTCGATACATTCTCCTTTATTTTCATTAAAGAGCCCAAAGGTTACTTTATGTGAACTTTTGAAAATATCTAGCTCATAAAATCCTGGAACCAATGTTCCATAAACTCGTAGCACAGTTTGTGGTCGAAACCTCCCCAAAACCAATTACAAGCTAAAGCTGTTGTTTTATTTGACCAGAAACACCAATATGAAATTTTTGCATGCCTCACTATTGCTACTACATATTTTTTTTCTGTTTCAGAAGCTCAAAGTGTATCTGGAGAGCATATTATCCGCGGCCAAGGAGCATGTCATACAAAATGATAAAAACGAAAATGCATTTAGGGCTATTATAGAAGCAGCATACTGTAGTCTATTACTGTTCAATAAAAGAAGAGTAGGAGAGCTTCAGAGGATTCCACTGGATATTTATGAACGATACATTAACGAAGAGATAGAATCGGGCGACTTGATATGCTGCTATCACCAGCAGAAAAGATCTGCATCAAAAAATTAAAACGTATTGTTGTACGTGGAAAACGAGGCAGATGTGTACCAGTGCTCTTTGAGAAAAACATTAAAGAGGCCTTGGATATCGCTGTCGGATTTAGAAGCAATTTCTGTCTAGCCAATAATCCATATTTATTCAGTATATGTGGTACAGATGGACCTATAAGTGGCTATCATGTTTTTCGAAAACATGTAACGAAAGCATTGGGAGATCCAAAAAAAGTTGCTTCCTTAACTTCAACAAAGTTGCGGAAGCACTTGGCCACGATTTCGCAGATACTGAAGATGGATCAGGAAGATTTAGAGCAATTAGCAAGTTTTATGGGCCATACCACTAAAACCCATCAAGAGTGGTATAGACTGCCATCTGACATATACCAGACTGCAAAAGTCTCTAAAATTTTTCTGATGTCTCAAAAGACATCAATTCAACAATATAAAGGCAAAAGCCTTTCTCAGCTGGATGTTGATGATAGCATTCTAGAATTGGAATGAAGAAAATGTAGTTGAGGATGGCAGGCCCCAGAACTGGCCCACACATCCGTTGCTACAACATCGACCAATGAACAACTACAAATGGAGACTGTCTCTTGTCCGAGAAAGCCAAAAATTTTAAGGAAACAATGGTCTGAACAGGAAAAGAAACTCACTGAAAATTTTTTCAATGATCATCTGAGGAAATGTAGAGCACCTAGAAAAGATGAAGTCCTATCTCTGATGCAACAGCACCCTGGAGTTTTTCAGGACAGAAAGTGGGACTCCATTAAAGTATATATTTGTAACAAATATAATAAAAATAAATAAATGACGGGCTAAGGGGGTAAGGGAACTATGCCGTCCTAAACTGCACAAAAATAATTTTGTTAGTTCAGGTTGTATTTTCGCCCTTCCCTTAGAAATATTTTCTGATTTGGATTACCATGTTTGTTTTGTTAATCAATAAGTGCACTTTATATTTGCTAACAAATTATCATTTCATTTTATTGATCACCACATTTTAGTTTAATTTTTAATAAAAAAAATTTTAAAATAACATCGTATGTCATTGAATATTTAAAAATTTCTCGAGATACTCGAAACAGTGAAATAATAATCATAAAATGGACGCTGAGTGTATCACCCGAAAGTCAGGAATGCGAACTCAAAACCTTAGAAACGAAATAAAAACGAACAAAGCAAATAATTATATTGGAAGTTGTGTAATCCTTTAGATGTACCTAAGCGTATGTAGTTTTTGCAGACGCCTAGTAAACCTGTTAGGTGTCACGGATTCCATGTAACCTGTTTTGGAGAACTCACTTATATACTCCGTACATATGCCGGAAGGCCGGAAGCCCACTGCAACGAAGCTGGACCGGATGCCCAGTGGTACATTATATAAGTATATATATATATATATATATATATATATATATATATATATATATATATATATATATATATATACAGGGTGTCCCTGGACTTCCACTTTTCCTCTCGGGAATGTATAGATGGGGTCAAAATATCACCAGTACTTCATATAACTTTTTTTCCTAAAAGTCTTCGTAACCAAGTTACGGACCCTCGAAGTTACAAAATGAAAAATGTTTTTCTTTGATAACTTTTCAAGTGAATATTCAAAATCATCCAAATTTTGGTAATTGACTAAACAAATGAATTCCGTCGATGAGATTTCATGCAGGAGTCAGTTGTTTTGCTACAAAGTCAGGAACGGACTACCCCCGATGGTCCACACCCCAAAACTTTGAAATGACAGATATTTTTCAATATTTTTCAACAAAATAAGGTTACTTGGACAATTTTATGAATAAAAGTACTCGTGTGGAAAGTCGATCGGAGCAACGAGTCTTGATAAAAATGTAGTTCTACTCGACGACATCAAACCCGCTCGTCCACCATTATTTGAAATGAATAATTATCAAAGCAGAAATAATAATGATAACGTTAATTCAACAACATTTATAACAGGAATAATACAAAGTATGCTAAAATGAAGTCGTAAACAAAAAGTACAGTACCTATATGGAAGTTTAAGTCACAATTGTGATAGCAGATATTTTTTCAAAAGAAATATCAAGTTCTGTAGATTCGTGGTGTTTTTAAACTAACAAGCTACTCTACTATGAAATATCTAATTCATTCCATATTTTGTATGTACATAATACGTGTGGAATAATCACGTTTCGTGTTGATCAGTTATCTGAATCTCATGAAACTCAACATTCGAATGTTTCAAATTCTTCTTCACAGCTAAACTGTTGAGGAGTTTCACTGATAATTATAATTTTATGGGAGAAATTCTTCAACACGAATCTAAATTCAGCTGAAAAAACGCACATCGGAAAAAATATTTACTATACTAATAAAAAGCAAACGAATGAACTACAAAAACGGCTGCACATGATCAGGTGAAAAATATCCAGGGAATAATTATGTTCCATTTCTTTCACAGATGTTGACAAAAAAACCTTTTAGAAAGTTTTGATAAAAAATGAGAAACTGGAATGCGATTTTGTTTTGTTGAGTGGTGCGTTGTCATATGACTATCATTGTATTGTCAATATTCTATAGGATATTTTGAATTTTTTTGATATGGCCGAACAGTTTACATTCAATGAATATGCAGATATGCATGTATTTTATGGACGAGCATTTTGTAATGCTGCAGAAGCTCGTCGTCTGTATTCCGAGCATTTTCCCAATCGAACGTACCGTCAAGAGAAACATTCGAGCGTGTCGATCGCAGCTTGAGGGAGACAGGTATGTAATAATTGATAATTAATTTGAGCACGTTGTTTTATTTCGATATTATTGTAGGTACAGTTTTGCCAAAACGAGGTGGTGAGGGCGCTTCTAGAACTGTACGTACCGTTGTATTGGAGGAAAATATTTTGGAAGCCGTCGCTGATGATCCTTCAATGAGCATCAGAAATCTATCACAACAGTTCCATACATCCAAGTCCACTATTCATAGAATAATTAGGGAACAACTGCTCCACCCATTTCACATCCAGAAGGTACATGCCACGACACCTCGAGATTTTCCAGCACGACTGGAATATGCCAATTGGTTCATGGATAGGCAAAGAGAGAATATGACTTTTATTAATCGAGCTTTATTCACTGATGAAGCAGGTTTCAGTAGAGATGGAGTTATCAACTCTCATAATCTCCATATATGGGCCGAAGAAAATCCCCATGGGATATTGCAAACCAAACACCAACGGAAATTCAACGTGAATGTTTGGGCTGGTATCATAGAAAACCATCTTATAGGACCATTCGTTCTACAGGACCGATTGAATGGAGAACGTTATTTGGAGTTCATTCAGAACGATTTGAATGGACTTTTGGAACATGTTCCATTTCAAACCCGAAGAGATATGTGGTTTATGCATGATGGCGCTCCTCCTCATTTTAGTTTGATTGTGCGTGACCATCTGAACCATATTTTCCACAATAGATGGATTGGTAGAGGTGGGCCATATTCATGGCCATCGCGGTCTCCGGATTTAAATCCATTGGATTTCTTTCTGTGGGGGCATCTAAAAAGCCTTGTTTACGCTACACCTATTCACACAAGAGATGCATTGTTGAATAGAATAACATTACATTGTGAAGCCATACGAAACGACCCTGGAATGCTATTTCAAGTACAGAGAGGGTGTCTTCGCAGACTAAGAAAATGTATAGAGAGAGAAGGTGATCATATCGAGCAGTTTCTGTAGCGGATTTTTCATTTCTGTTTGCTCTTGAGGCTCTTGAGTTTCGTTAGTTAAACGTGTTTGCATTATAAAAATTCGTTATGAACATTTTACCCATCATTTCCGTTTTCCTTAAAAACTAATATTTTCGAATAATGGTAGACATCTCAGGATAAATGTTGCTGAATTAACGTTATCATTATTATTTCTACTTTGATTATTATTCATTTCAAATAATGGTGGACGAGCGGGTTTGATGTCGTCAAGTGAAACTACATTTTTATCAAGACTCATTGCTCCGATCGACTTTCCACACGAGTACTTTTATTCATAAAATTGTCCAAGTAACCTTAATTTGTTGAAAAATATTGAAAAATATCTGTCATTTCAAAGTTTTGGGGTGTGGACCATCGGGGGTAGTCCGTTCCTGACTTTGTAGCAAAACAACTGACTCCTGCATGAAAGCTCATCGAAGGAATTCATTTGTTTAGTCAATTACCAAAATTTGGATGATTTTGAATATTCACTTGAAAAGTTATCAAAGAAAAACATTTTTCATTTTGTAACTTCGAGGGCCCGTTACTTGGTAACGAAGGATTTTAGGAAAAAAAGTTATATGAAGTACTGGTGATATTTTGACCCCATCTATACATTCCCGAGAGGAAAAGAGGAAGTCCAGGGACACCCTGTATATATATATATATATATATATATATATATATATATATATATATATATATATATATATATATACACACACAGAAACAGAAGTTTCACTCAAGAAAGTGGCAAACCATAGACACGTGTTTCGGGCTTTTGGCCCATCATCAGTATGGTGCAGCCAAGTGTAAGGATGGGCAACACTTGGTTACCAAAATATAGAAATACAAATGCACGGAGCCACCAGCAGGAGCTAACCGCACATTTGTGGTTTCAGTTGATAGATCTTGTGTTTACAAGAAAATTATCAAAATCACCACGGAGGCAGCAGCACTTTCTTGAGTGCTATGTCCGATATTAACTTCTGTTTCTATATCAAGACACTCAATAACTTTCATATTCGTATATATATATATATATATATATATATATATATATATATATATATATATATATATATATATATATATATATATATATATTTTTTTTTTTTTTGAACTATTATCGCCAAATGTTCACATCTGAAATTGGGCCAATGACATATTTCAAATATTTGTCCTATATTCATTTGGAAAATTGGAGAATAATGGAAAATGAATATGTATCCAATATTGAGAATCAAACATTTATTTAATATGCATTCACTATATCCTACCAACATTGTCTAACAATATTGAACCATTATCGCCAAATGTTCACATTTGAAATTGGGCCAATCACATATTTCAAATGTTTGCCCAATATTCATTTGGAAAATTGGCGAATAATGGAAAATAGATATGTATCGAATATTGAGAATCAAACATTTATTTAATGTGCAATCACTATATCCTACCAACATTGCCTTACAATATTGAACCATTATCGCAAAATGTTCACATTTGAAATTGGGCCAATATCAAATTATTATATATATTGCCAATAAAAATGAAATATTTGCCCCATATTTTACCGATATTGTTGTGCTACTGGGGTAAAAAGGCATTCGACCAATTAAAACACATTCTATCCCAATCACCGATACTAATTTATCCCAATTTTACTAAACCATTTATTTTAACAACTGATGCAAGTGCATTCGCCCTCGGTGCGATTTTATCACAAGGACGCATAGGTCATGATTTATCCATTGCTTATGCATCGCGAACATTATGTCCTGCAGAAACTAAATATTCCACTATCGAACGTGAATTACTCGCGATAGTGTGGGTCGTGAAACATTTTAGACAATATTTATACAGAAGAAAATTTAAACTATTTTGTGACCATAGACCCTTAACACGAATCTTCAGTATAAAAGACCCTGGTAGTAGACTCGCCAGATGGACACTAAAACTCGAAGAATATGACTACGAAATAATTTACAAACCTGGAAAACATAATGAAAACGCAGACGCTTTGTCCCGTATTAAAGTGAACAGAACAGTGAATGAAATATAAGATATATGACTTTCATTTGCTATACGTATATGGTGTATGAATGATGGATGTTATGACCGATAGTTTAGTTTGTAATGTTTGTTCACTGATTCATGTTCATGATATCTTTATTTATTTTCCCTTTCAATTGACATCACACACAAAACGTGTCAACTTGATTTATTGTTTCATTTTAATTTCTTCATTTTTTTTGTCATACACAAGCTCTATGAGCTTCAGTGGCTTGCCATGTTTATTTCTGCATTTTTTTTGTTTATATGTAAATGTATTCAATCTTATGAAATAAACATTATTATTATTATTATTATTATTTTAAAAACGCTTCTGAATTTCATAGAAAATTATTTACAAGCAACAGCGATAACGAATCTGAAACTCCAGTAAAAACTGAAATTTCTCCTGAAACTCTCACCGAAGAATTCAAAAACTTTTATGCACTATGTCAAATCAAATCGGTAATTGACTATTCGAAAATACAATTTTCTAATTCCCAATTACTAGACCGGAACCATAAAAATATATTAATTGTTTATCAACAGAACAAACTTAAAGAAATACATGAAAAAATTATAGAAGACTTATTCGAAGAAAATTATGACTTCGGATATAGGAAAATAAACATTTTATCAAGTAATACTGTGAAAAATCGTAAGTACCATATCATTGCAACACCTTTCGATCCAAATGATGCATTATCTCACATGTTCATATCCCTGTATATTGACCAACACCTATTCAAACCCAATGAAATTTATTATGTTGAAAATAATCCTGATTTACCTTTACAAGAAATTTTATCTTACATATTAGCTGACGATGAAAACATAAAATTTATATTTTGTGAAAATCTAATAACAACACCCGACAAAGACCAAATACCTATTATTTTAGATCAATATCATAATGGAAAAGCGAATCTTCATAGAGGAATAAATGAAACTCTGAGAAGAATAAAACAAAAATATGAATGGCAAGTAATAACCAAGGACGTAGAAACGTATATTAAAAAATGTGAAATTTGTCAAAAATCTAAAATTTGTAGAAAAAATCTAAATAACCCTTTTGTAATAACTGAAACACTAAAAACACCTTTCGATAGAATAAATATGGATATTTTACAAATTCCAACCAATACATACGTCCTCACAATTCGAGATGAACTTACTAAGTTTACACAAGCTTATCCTCTCGAAAATAAATCAGCCAAATCAGTAGTCCATACGCTTATGATATATTTCCAACACTATGGAACCCCTCTTAGAATCCATTGTGATTCAGAGAAAGAATTCAACAATATCATGATGAAAGATTTATGTCAACTTTATAACATGAAATTAACATTCTCAAGTATTGACCACCCTCAATCAAACGGATCTTTAGAAAGATTTCACGCAACTCTGACGGAAATGATCAGAGCCTATCTCGCAGAAAAACCCTGATGGACATCCCCGAGCTATATTGCCATATGCAATCATATGCTATAATAACTCGACCAATAAAACACATGGTTTTACACCATATGAACTCGTCTTCGGACATACGTCAGGACGACCCCCTGAGCAAACAATAACCAAGAACAATTAATTAGTAAATATATACGCGATTTAAATAATCGAATATCATATTTTTATAAACTAGCAAGAGAAAGAATTCACAGAAGTAAAGAAAAAGCAAAACAACGTTTTGATGAACAAATAAGTCAAAAGTAGTTGTTTACAGCTGATTCTCGGCCTTCCCCCACCACTATGACGTATTAATTGCTTTTTTATTGGTTGTTGTTTGGTGAAGTCAAGGTGATGTGACCTTGAAGGGTGTAGTGTATGGATCGTTCAGAATTTTTTTCCCGGTTCTAATCCTCCCCCCACCAATATGACGTGTTATTTGCTTTTTTTGTTGTGCAGTGAAGTCAAGGCGTTGTGACCTTGAAGTGTCTGGTGCATGGATCGTTCAGATTTTTTTTTCATATGAGATTTTGTGTGTATGTGTGTGTGTGTGTGTGTAGGAGAATGCACGGTACAGGGTTTCATCATGTGCTTGTTTGTCTATGTACAAACATACGTCTGCATACTTCAAAGATCCTCCAAATAATAAATGCTCCATCGGTGTGAGGGCACCAAGTTAGTAGTGGAGTGACGTCACAGCAATAACCGTTCAACGGCTAGAGAGCGAATGTTCACTCTACGACGTGTGGCAGAGTAATACGTATTCATCGGTCTGCCCTCACCTCTCCCGAAGCGATGAAGGTTGTGACGTAACGCATCGCTCTAGCCCCGCTATCGATGGTGACACCACGGCAGCCGAGGACCGTCTGCCTAACGTCTACCCTCTCCGAGACCGCAACGACCACTGCTTGCTCGTATATCGACATCTGATATCGCATTCAGTTGGGAGGTAATCTTGGCGCATGTAGTTGAGAAGTGGGGTTGACTATGACGTCTAGACGGGTCCTATCAGAGTGTATTTAAGAAGCGTACGAGTGTTGGCTATGTCAGTTTACATCAAGTGAGTTAGTGAGAACTATTATATAAAATGTATTCCTGTGACTGTGGTAAATCTTTCACTCGTAGTGATAATCTTCGTCGGCATCAGCTCCAGAGTTGCCAAGGAGGGCCTGCAGTGAAACGGGTGAGAGTGGATAATGCAACACCTATGTATATGTGCAAATGTTGTAATGTGACAATTCCTATGACCCAAGTGAATTCTCACCGAAGAACCATGAGTCATAAAAATAATGCATGTGTTCAATTGTCTGACGGTGTTCAAATTATAACGAATGCATTCAATTGCCGCATTGCTACATACAGGGTGGAGAGATCGATTGTAACCAGTGACTACATGTCATTTTTCAATGAGATTAGGCAGAAGGTCATTGAATTACTGGAATCGGCCATCAGGATCCATAAAAGCATCAAGGTGAATAAGGAAGTTTTTGGGAATTATATTCTTCAGACTGAAGATTCGAGGGACACGAAGTCATTTAATTCCCAAAATAAAATAGTGGACCAATCTTCAGATTTGAATGCTGTTTTTGATGGATTCCGTGATGTAATTGTGGCTCAAACGACTGAATTCCAGGAACGTGACTCAGGTATTTATTTTTTAAAAATTTCAATAAGATTGAATAGTAATATTTTTTTTTTATAATTCAGGTTGGACTTGTGAAAAAATATTGTTTCTCGAGATCAACATTAATAAATACAGTCCACTGGAAGGACGTTCATATGTGAAGCTGCCTCAATGTATTCAATGGAAGAAAGCTGTTGTGAATGTTCGTAATGAAGATCAATATTGTTTTGCTTGGGCTATAACATCAGCATTATATCCTGCAGATAGTCGAGTGTCCGAACTTACGTCATATCCACATTTTTCCACTGTTTTAGATGTCACAGGTATGGATTTTCCGGTTGAAGTTAATAATAAGAGTATTGAAAGATTCGAAGATAGGAATGATATTTCAATTAAGGTTTACGGTTTAGAGAGTACATTTGAGAAGGGTAAAATGAAGTATGAAGTGATTGGTCCATTGCGATACTCACAGAGAAGACTCCGGAGACATGTCAATTTGTTGTTTATAACTGATGACTCCGGTAATGGTCACTATTGTTGGATCAAAGATCTTTCAAGATTAGTTTCTAATCAACTATCAGCTCATAGACAGAAGAAATATTTTTGTGACGGATGTTTGGTACATTTTTCTGATGAGATATTGCTTTTTACAAAAGATGGTCATTATGACATGCAAAGAAAAATATTGAAAAATACAAGCGAACCAATTGACAAGAGTGATTGTGTAACTGTATCATACCTTGAGGGGGAAATTAACGGAACAAAGGAGGTTATACTTCTAGCCCTACAAGCTGCAATACAATCCACAATAGGCAATATTGCTCGCGATGCCCGTCAAGCATTTGACGATAAAATTGCAGAGGCTCGGATAACTTTCACTCGTAAATTTGACAAACTTACAAATGATGTAGACATAAAAATGTCTGACATAACAGCGTCTACAAATAAAAAATTTGATGCTATGTCAAACATAACAGCGACTACAATGAAAAAGTATGATGTACTGGAAGAGAGAGTTGAAGTTTTGGAGAAAAGCCATAAAGTCAGGTCATCAGGTGGACTGGGATATCCAGGACTGAACATTGATCCAAATATTAGAATAATAGAACCAAAACCAACAGATGACGTATTAATTAAACCAACATGGTGAATAGTGAAGTGGAATAGCCTGCCTGGGCGGGGCCTGATTAAGTTAGGTTAGGAAAAAAAAATGTGTATTTGAAAAATTAATAATGAAAGTTATCAACAACTATTATTATATATATTTCAATGTCCCTGAAGTGGCATTAGTGATCTACTCGAATTCTGACTTGAAATGTTCCCAATTGCTAAAATTTGAAAAAAAAAATTAAATTTGAAAAAAAAACTGCAAATATGAAAAAAAAAAATTGAAATTTGAAAATAAATTTTAAAATTAAAAAAATATTTTATTTTCAAAAAACTATACCCTTTTGCCCCCCCCTCCTTTGCCTCCTTCTTATTATTTTTTCTAGTTTTTTCTAGTTTTGCCATTGCCAAGTTTCGAACTTGGATAGTCTGTGCGATAGGATGATACATTAACATCTACGCTGCCACAGGCCCACTTATACCACTTATACAGTTTAAATTCTATTTAAATCACAAGGAATAATGGTGAGAAATAAAGAAAAAAATTTTTGGTCACACGGGGATTTGAACTCATGTCATACGTCTGCATAGGCTAGGGTCTTAACCATTACGCCACAGGCTTACATATTGGTGTTAATAACATTTATTATTCTATATAAGATATGAAAGCTTCATTTATATAAAAATTATTGATTTTTTTTTATGGGTAATCCGGGATTTGATCCACTAATATCAATATTTTACTTTTTTTATGAATTAATAAAGGTTTATAAAAAAAAAAATTGATCGTCAAGATTCGGAATCTTTCTCAAGATTACAACCCGTTCTTTTCTCGAAAAATATCGATCCTGCGAAAAAACCGGGATTTGAACCACTAATATCAATATTTTACTTTTTTATGAATTATTAAAGGTTTATAATTGAAAAAAAAAATTTGATCGTCAAGATTCGGAATCTTTGTCAAGATTACAACCCGTTCTTTTCTCGAAAAATATCGATCCTGCGAAAAAACCGGGATTTGAACCACTAATATCAATATTTTACTTTTTTTATGAATTATTTAAGGTTTATAATTAAAAAAAAAATTTTGATCGTCAAGATTCGGAATCTTTCTCAAGATTACAACCCGTTTTTTTCAAAAATATCGATCCTGCGAAAAAATTAATAGAGACCAAATTTGTTGGAAATTAAATTCTCTACAACTTTTGTCATTACTATTTTTCGTGTAAAATTGAAAATAAGTGTAATAAATTCAATATTACATAATGAGATTACAACCCGTTCTTTTCTCGAAAAATATCAATCCTGCGAAAAAATTAATAGAGACCAAATTTGTTGGAAATTAAATTCTCTACAACTTTTGTCATTACTATTTTTCGGGTAAAATAGAAAATAAGTATAATAAATTCAATATTACATAATGAGATTACAACCCGTTCTTTTCTCGAAAAATATCAGTCCTGCGAAAAAATTAATGGAGACCAAATTTGTTGGAAATTGAATTCTCTACAACTTTTGTCATTACTATTTTTCGTGTAAAATTGAAAATAAGTGTAATAAATTCAATATTACATAATGAGATTACAACCCGTTCTTTTCTCGAAAAATATCATTCCTGCGAAAAAATTAATAGAGACCAAATTTGTTGGAAATTCAATTCTCTACAACTTTTGTCATTACTATTTTTCGTGTAAAATTGAAAATAAGTGTAATAAATTCAATATTACATAATGGGATTACAACCCGTTCTTTTCTCGAAAAATATCAATCCTGCGAAAAAATTATTGGAGACCAAATTTGTTGGAAATTGAATTCTCTACAACTTTTGTCATTACTATTTTTCGTGTGAAATTGAAAATAAGTGTAATAAATTCAATATTACATAATGAGATTCCACCACTCATTTCTCAAAAAATATCGATTCTACATACACACTGATTATTAAATACCCCCATTATTGATTTTAATAATATAGATTTACAAAAAATAAAGATTTTTTTTCTCCAGTCACAATTCAAGTAGATGACCAATGCCGGTTCTATGACTAAGGATGACCAATGCCGGTTCTATGACTAAAAATTTTTAATTTTATGTTTCATTAAAAAAAAAATTTCAACAACACACTGTAGTCCCCGCCCACTTTCCTCCACTTTTAGCCCCGCCCCCTTCCCACCATTGCTCGCCTCACCCCACAATTGCGCATGCGCGCCCCCACCTCACTCCCACTTCTGCCTACACCCTGAGGAGCACACTTCCCGGCATTCAGTACGACAAGTCTTCTCATCGAGTGCAGTCCAGCTACAGCAGTCTACTACAACACCAGTCTACTTACTACAGCAGTCGTCTACAACTAGCGAATTTTGAGTAAGTTATCAATGTTACTTTTTCATAACAACTAACTTTGTATTATTTTACATTATCAGAATGGAAAACTACACGCAGGAAATCGACAACGCTGTGGCATCGATCATACCTGTGGATGTTGAGGTGGAGCGACCAGGCAGCCCTGACATGTTCGAGGGAGACGAGGTGGTGATGGTCCAAGAGGTGAAGGCTTCAACTTCGGGTGGTGTGCAGCGGCCACGCAGCCCTGTCTCATTCCAGGAAGACAGGGTTGTTAACAAAGCCAAGCGGCAATCTGCAGCTAAGGTTGGTCCTATTCAAAGGTATAGGAGTAAATGCAATAGGACTAACCCTTATGCAGGTAGTTGGTCGACCGCCAAAAGGAATCCTCCGAGACGTCCCACACCGCTCGCATTGACAGAGGAAAGACGGAGAGCATATAAGCCGGTGCCGAGGGTGCCATCTCCAGGTGAAATCCTCACCCAATTTGCACCATTAACGATGTTGACACCCATGGAACTTAAACCGGTGCCTGAGCCTGCCATGGAGGTCGTGCCACCAGTGTCGAAGCCTGCCGGGGAGATCGCGCCACCAGTGCCGGAGCCTATCGGAGAGGTTAACCCCCAGGAGATGGAAACTTTCCTACAGAGGTGTAGGGATGTTGCACTCGCTTCACGAAATAGTGAGGCCGCGTTGGCTAGCATTTCCCGGGAGGAGAATGAAATTGCTAGCCAACGGCGCGAGTTATTAATGAGGATGGCCGAGCTAGATCGAAGGACTGCAGCTCTGAAGGAAAGGCGGAAGGCAGAGACCTCTTCGATAGAGCTCAATAATGAACTAAAAATATTTATCAAGAAATTTTTAAATAAAGGGAAATAGTTTTTAGGTCAACTAGGATAGTTTTAGGATAATTAGGTAGCATGGTAGTTTTAGGTTTGTAATTATAATTTTAGGAATAAAAAACAAAAAAAACAAATGAAAAAAGAAGTGAAATAAAGGGTGTACATTGTTTTGGTTTGGTACACATTGAACAATGCGATGGTTGGAGCATTTTTCTTCACTTCGTCTTTTCATTATTTTTCTTTTTTTCAATTTCAATTCGAAGTTCTTTCATCCCCACTCCTCCCCACTCCCTTTCAAAAGTATAAAAGTAGGAATTATCTGTTGGAATATTCGGTTGATCAGCCACCTCCAACATGGAACCTGATTCAACTACTGAGCCCTTTAGTGTCCCGGAGCCTCAGATGCCTTACTATGCATATATACAGGAAGGATTCGTGGACTCCACAACGGCACCTCATGACATTCCATACGAATTCAGGAATCATGACTACAGGGTGCAGGTTCAGCATATCACTGGGAGTGATGAAGCTGACCTATCGGACGGGGATTATCCGGATCCCAACCAATGGGATGACGAATGGGGTGACCCACCGCCTGGAGACACCACAGATGAGGATGACGACGACGACGATGACGCTGGCGACATCAGACTTCCACCATCCCCAATCCTTATCGAGGACAGTCCTCCGCCATCTCCCATCCTAATTGATGACGATTATGTCCTAAATTCCGACGACGATATGTAATCGTTTCCCTGTTTCTCCCACCCTTTCCTTTCCTTTCCTTCCACGGAGTACACACTTTTTTGGTTGGTGTAGGGGAGGGTAGTACACAGTGGTACAGTGGACACAGTGAGACAGTCAGAATATTTAAAATTGCCGCCATATTAAGCCAACTGCGTGGTAGCCGAAGTGAATCTGCCTTAAAACTAAACATACACTGAAGCAGTGGTGCAGTTATTCCAATTGTAATTGAGTTTAATTCAAAAAGTGCATATTTGGAGGTGAGTTGTGTACTTCAGTATTTCTGATTTGAACGTTCTGTATTAAAAGGCTCGAACTATTTTGGAGGTTCAATTATTTCATATGATACGTAAATTATTGTTCTATAACCTCAAAATGATTTCATTTTGAATATCTTTTGGCTTCTCAGTTTTTGTTTTGTTTCATTATTATAACTGCTAGTAGTATACAGTGAGACATATCCAATGGTACACACTGAGACACATCATTTTTCAGAAATGGTTCGCAGAAAAGTAGAACGAAAAATTGGTGCCACGTCGAAGGAAGCTATGGCAAGAGCAGTAAGACTAATATTAGATGAAAATCATTCTTTGAGACAGGCTGGCGAAATTTGTGGGATCAAATTTCAGACACTGGCAAGGTACGTTAAAAGAGCGAAAAATAAACCAGGTGAAAACGTCCGTATGGAACCAAACTATGCCAACAGACAAGTCTTTTCTGAGGAGGATGAAAGAATGTTAGCAGAATATATAATAACTTGTTCCCAAATGGCCTATGGACTCACGACAGAAGGAGTTAAAAAATTGGCATATCAATTTGCCATAGCTAACAACCGCAGAATACCGGAATCTTGGAAAGCCAATAAAATTGCTGGCTGTGAGTGGCTGAGATCGTTCAGAAAACGGCGTGGAAACTTGAGTATTCGTCAGCCAGAGCAGTGCAGTCTTAGTCGACTTACTTCCTTTAATGAGTTCAACGTGAA
Organism: Leptinotarsa decemlineata; assembly: GCF_025532065.1. NCBI lineage: Eukaryota > Metazoa > Arthropoda > Insecta > Coleoptera > Chrysomelidae > Leptinotarsa > Leptinotarsa decemlineata. Next base: position 3,368,514 of record NW_027412698.1, read on the forward strand.
GACATTTTATTCAAACCTAAGAAGCATCCTAGAGAAGAACGAAAAATTAAAAAATCCTTCAAGAATATACAATCTTGATGAAACTAGTACAGCGACTGTGCAGAAACCCAAGAAAGTTGTGGCTGCAAAAGGAGTCAAACAAATCAGTCACTGCACAAGCGGTGAAAGAGGAGTTCTTGTTACGACGTGCGCTATTATTTCGGCATCTGGAAATCATATTCCTCCTGCGATGGTTTATCCTAGAAAGAATTATAAAAAACGAATGATACTTGGAGCTCCACCAGGGACACTAGGATTGGCGAATCCTAGCGGTTGGATGACCGTTGAGTTGTTCGTGCAAGTTTTAGAACATTTTATCGAACACTCTGGAAGTTCCAAAGAAAATCCTTCGCTATTGATTTACGACAATCATAAAAGTCATATTTCAGTGGAAGTTGTTAACTTAGCCAGAAATAATGGAGTTTCCATTTTGACATTACCCCCACATAGTAGTAATAAAATGCAGCCTTTAGATCTTGCTGTTTTTGGGCCATTCAAAGCATATTATTACTCGGCAATTGATATAATTGGCTTCTTCGAAACCCTGGTGTACCAGTCTCTATTTATGAAATAGCAGAGTGTGTAGGCATTGCTCATGCGAAAGCATTCACACCTGCTAATATTATGGCGGGTTTCAGAAAAGCCGGAATATGGCCGTTCGATGATACAGTTTTCACTGAGGCTGATTTTTTAACATCTGCTGTTACTGATAGACCACTACTACAAGACGATCAACCATCTGCATCACCTTCGACGGCTGAAGAACAACCATCTACTTCGTCGACTACCGAATCGAAAGAATTAACAAAACGCAGAGAAACCAACAAAAATTTACAAAAACAGGTAACAGAACAATCTCCCATAATCACCCCCGAATTAATCAGAGGTTATCCAAAAGCCGCACCTAGGAAATCAAATAGAAAACCTAGAACAAAAGGTCGGAGTACTATCATTACTGATACTCCTGAAAAAACAGCCATTGAACAAAAAGCAGCAGAAGCAGCAATAAAGAAATTGGGAAAAACAACACAAAAATTGCAAAAAGAGTTAGGGGCAAGCAGCTTGAAGAAAGTAAGTTCCAGCAAAGATGCACGTAATAAAAGGAAGAGGAATAATTTGAATCAAAATGACTGCACTAGTGATTCCAGCATTGATGATGATGACTTGGAGATCGATGATGTATCTTCCGATGATGATGGCTGGTTTCCAGAGGATGAAGAAGAATTGCAACCAGACTATAATAAGACTGGGGAAAAAATGATTTCGCTTTGGTAAAGTTTCCTAACAACGTTTTTCATGTTGAAAAACTTCTGTCGGATGTGGACGATGAGGGTGACTATGAAATATCTTACATGAGAAAAAGTGAGAAACTTGGAGGTTGCTTTATATTCCCGAATGTTCCAGATGTGCATTCCGTGAATAGTAGGGACATAGAACTTGTTCTTCCTTCGCCTACAGATATTAAATCGAAAAGGCTTTCATCGAGTACTGTGAAATTTCCTATTTCATTTCGTACGTACAACGTCCGCTGAATAGTCTCATAGTGTACCATACCTGGTCCACACCGAGACACCATTCACCACTTTTTATTTTTTTTTTTTCAAAATCTGTCTTTATGTTCCAATTATTTTAAAAAGCTTGAAATTTGTTGATTAAATGTTCGTACTTACGCTCTGTATCGTCTGAAGTGCATTAATAAAGTTACGTTGAAATTTATTGCATTTATTTTCAATTGTGTCTCATTGTGTACTACTCTCCCCTACACGAGGCACTGCGAGGCTGGGGCAGTGTCTTCCTCCCTCTCTCTTATTAGTTTTTCATAATAATCACTTAGAATTTCTCATAATAATCGCTCAGAGTTTCATGAAGATCGTCATTTTTAATGTTTTCGAATCTCAAACACTGTTCTACATTTACACTTCACCCCCTCCGTTTTATTTCTTCCAATATAAATATAGTATCAATCCCAGTTCTACATCATTCTTTCACAATGTCGATTGCTGATTCCACCACCGAACCGATGAGCGTACCAGAGTCTTCTATGATGAGTACAGGACCCATCCAGGTACATGAAATAGATTCTACGTTTGATCATTTCAGTACAACCTTCGCAGAAATGCTGCAACGCATCTACGATCTTCCTGATGATTTCCCGGAACGTATGCAAGAGGAAGTAGATGAGTTAGACGATCTACAGGATAACGAGCTAGATGATCATGCGGACGACATAATTAGTATATCATCTGATTCAGATGAATCTGATGAATATGAGGACGACATCATCAGTATATCATCAGATACAGATGATGACACCATCATGATTGTTTCTGATGATGAAGAGCGTTAGTCCATACCATTGTATGGATTAATAGGAAAAACAGCCCTTTTAAGGGCTACAATTAAAGACAATAAACAACTATTTTCAGAGCTATCATTATATTTTCAATCAGAAATAGGTTAACACTATAGTCAAAACTTATGTGAAAGTATCATCATCCAACTCTGTAGTACTCATCATTATATTCAATGATTGAGAAATTACCAACTTCGACTTTCAGTCAAAGTAGTACTCATCATATGCACAGATATTCGATGATAAACCAAATCCTAACTTCGACTTTTTAGTCAAAGTAGTCATTTATCACATAATCTGTGAATTCTACTACTACCGTTTGTGTGAATAATGTAGCCCTGAAAAGGGCTGTTGTTTTTTTTTGACCAGTAGGTCCACGATTATTGTGCCACAGGTTGGACATTATTACATATAATACATGTAGATATTCGGGTGAAGTTTATTAGTGGCCTCTCGCAAGCTTCACACCAATTTTGTCCCATTTCCATAATTGAGACAGTGTTGTGGGTGTTGACATGGGCATACCACCCTCCATTATTGTTTCTATGCGAATAAAACCGAAAGCAGCACCAGCATAGTTTTTTGTTCTCTCCATCTATTGTGCTGATCAATACGTATGCATCCATTGCACAATACAAATCCAAGGGATCTTCCAATGTCTCACTGACATTGAGCGTTCGCATACCGATCCTCAAAGCACCATCGCCTTCAGTTGTGTCAGCTTCTATCCCTTCATCATCTCCTTCTTCATCCATGACCCTCTCAAACTACATCACGTCATCATCTTCGTCGCTTTGGTTGGCCTCGTTTTCAACTTCGTCTATCTCATCTTCATCGACTCCAACATCTTCTGCTTCAACTATCACTTCCTCTAGCGGAACATTGACATCCTCATCATCTGATTCGTCTATCCAATTGTTTTCATCAACAGCAGATGTTCTATTTAATGCAGCATTTATTTTTGCAGAATTCATCTTGTTGTTGTTTGCTCACAGTTGTAGAGAGTGAATGAATGAACTTCAGGATCGCAAGTCGACTTATACGATTGAATAGGAAACGGAAGTGGTACGACTCCCACCTATCACTTAACTCGTTTTAAGTGGGAGAGAAGGATATGGCATCTCTAGTCGATGAAAGAGTGGGCTAGTTGACGAAAGAGCGCATGCGCTAGTTTATTTTCTTCTATAAAAGGTGAAGTATCAGTAACATCATCACCTTTCCTATCCACATTCTATTGCTATCACATATCATTCCTCCAAACCTAAATAATCATTATCATGAGCTCCATGCCACTATTGATTGCTGAAGATGGTTCACCACTTGTTGATATCGATCACACTAATTTTGAAAATATTCCAGTATTACATTTACAGTCTCAAGACTCGATAAGTGATTTTGATATTAGCGACTTCGTTAACTTCGCAGATGTGCCGGAACCAATTCAACAAATTATCGTTGAAACTCCAATCATTTCACAATCATCATCATCCAAACACCCTTCATCTACCCCCCTCTTGGTGTTGATAAGAAATCGAGAACTATCAAAAGGAAGGTTAATAATGCATCTTCATCGATTGTCACTGAGTTGAAAGAAAAAAAACAATCGAAAAGTGGTTTGCGAGAGAAAAAGCCCACAACGAAAAGTGACAGATCGAAGAGGAAGACAAAATGTGAACCCAAAGAAATGAAGGGTGATTTGATGACTGAATCGCTATCTTCTTTCACTCCATTACTTCGGTTTGGAGATATGAAAAAGCAAGCGAAATGCCGTCTTGTAAAGGCGCAAATGGCTATTGCTGAACATGAAAAGAGTGAGCAAGCTATTAGTGTCATTAAGGACACTCTTCAAGCATTAGATGCTAAGATTGCATTAGCGGAAATTGAATTGGCTAACATGAGCAAAGAAGCAGATGAACTACGTTCAAAAATCATGAAACGTTCGAGAATGCAAGCACAGGCAGAGCTTGAGGAGTCGACTCGACTTTATGAGACGGCATTATCAGTGAGAGATACTTGGCGAAAAGAGTTGGAGAAAGCATTTCAAAGTGACAGCGATTAGTTTTGGGAATGGTATTGTGTTCTCAATATTGTGAGTTGGAAAAAAATTTTAAGCGGGAATGGAGTATACAATTAATTTGGTTTGGTATACACAGAACATTGCGAATGGTTGGGGCAATGTTTACCGCTGCAATATTTTTTCAATTCACTTACATATAATTGAAATGAAAACAATAATGAACTTTAACATTACTTTAACATTACATTTGAAGCATATTTGATTCATCAATCCAAGAATTCTGTTCACTAGGAAGTCCTAACCACTTTACATTTATTTTTCCTTTTCTTCAGCACTTTCTCGATCAGATATACGTCAGGATTTTCGGTTCGCAATAACTCTTCTTCGTAAAAACATCCTCTAATAGGTTGTTCATTCATATCTTCAAGATTATAGGTTGTGGGAAAGGTTTTATTGATTTTAACAATCTTGAAGAGTTCCGTGGTAAAGTTCGCAGTGTAAGACTTTTCAAAAATATGTTTGTATTTACTTATTCGTACAATATCATTCAATCGGAATTTGGGTTTACTTTGTTTTTCTCCAACTCCATTGATACCTTTGAATATCAATCTTGTTGATGGATCAACATTAATGGGTGCCATACCTATTGTACGATGAACTTTATTGTTATATCTACTAGTTATAGTTGGAAGAATATCAAGCCATTTGTGGTGACCTCTCATCGAAAATTCCTTGTAGAGCCACCCCTTTATTGTACGAATCACTCTTTCTGCTATAGCTGCCTTCTTTGTGCTAAATGTTGAATAATGATTGATATTATATTCTCGCATGAGAGATGAGAAGCTTTTATTGAAAAATTCCCTTGACCGCTTTGTATGTGTTTGGGGGAGTATTTGGCTTCTTTCAGTACATGTTTCATTGCATTAGTTACTGTACTACCTGTTTTATCTTTAACTGGTACAGTCCACAGATATTTGGAGTAACAATCTATCACTACAAGTATATATCGGTATCCTTCATTACTTTTTGCATAAGGTTGCAGTTCAGCTAAATCTATTTGCCATAGATCTGCAAAACCTTTGATGATGGTTATTCTTCTACGAAAATTACGTCTTGCAGGTTTATGTAATTCATTAACAACTTGTCGTTTGACATCACTTATTTCATTAGTCATTCTATTTCAATATGATTAAAGAGAAAAGGTGATAATGTTACTGCATTGAATGATGATGTGACAGTGATCATTACATGTGAATATGTAATTCTTCAATTATAGAAATTATTTCATTGTCATGTCCTGTATGACCAGCTGACTTTGAAGCTACCAATAGTCGTAGGCGAGCAACTAACTCTTTCGGTGAATTCCAGTACACATAATTCACAGGTTTAGAATTATATATTTTCTCCATTTTCACTCGTTTGAGTGCTCCACCAATTTTACTTCTACTTCTTATTGGATATTGTCGTGAGTCTAATAGAGGTTTGATAACTTCACGAAATTTTTTAGAATTTGTATTTTTAAAACCATTCTTCAGATGATATTGTTTATATGGAGCATTCGTTATTTTCAATATTTTGGAATATACCTGACGAGTTTCTTTATTATCAACATCTCGTGGATTCTTCAAAAAGATCATATCATACAATTCTGGACTACCTGCGCATTCATATTTTTTCACTTTATTAGCATCCCAAAATGAAATGTTTCCATCTTTGAAATGCACCACTAGACTTCCCATTTTCAGCTTTTGTGTAATAGGATCCATACGTATGCCAAATGTTCCATCATATGCTGAATTTCTAGATTTTACATTATTCAAATGTTTCATCAAAACATCTTCACCACTTTCATTCATATCAGGTGAGGTGTCAGGATCCGAGGAATCGATGTGGGACGATGATGGTGTTTCGAATAGAGTTGTTCTCATATCGTCTTGAAGTGTGCTCGTGTCACTATTCACAGATGATACACTAGCAAAAGATTGTTTTCTTCCTATTGGAGTACTCATGGGATAATTTGAAGTAGCTTCTGTTGTCTCTACTAGTTGACGTTTCAAATTCATTTCATTGTTTTTATTTTCAGAATCTTTTTTTGTATTCATAATGCCCTTTTTTAAATTATAGCCTAATTCGCTGATGAAGTGACCTCTACAATATTCAGTGATCGAATAAGTGTAAAAAACAAGATCATGGGTATATAAAACTATCGAATCCTTTGCGATATCTACCTTCATCTATTTTTCTATCCTTATCAATGACTAGAAATCCATATTGGTCCTCCCAGCATTTTACACACATCAATTGGAATTGTTTGAATGTTACATCGGGTGAAACATGATCTGAATAAATGTGATGTAAATTCGTCTCATCTTGTTTGAACATTATAATGAAATTGGTATTGTCACGCACTAACTGTTTGGGTACCTGTGAATATGTCTGTGCTAGATAAAAACAATCAACATCCTTATGACGTCCCATACAGAAATATGATCTAATAATATCTTGCTTTTCACATATCACATCATCGAAAATGAAAACAGAATTAGGCTTAGCGTCGGAGGGTTCCACTATTTCTGCATTATTGCTGAATGTATAAAAACCTAATCCTCTTATAGGTTCCAAAACACTTCGCAAGTACTGATAATTAGGTTGATTGATGATGATGATTTCGAATAGAGATACACATTTCTAAATCTCAGTCCTTGTGGATGTGTTAATAGTGATATCATTGCATTCGTCTTTCCACAATTTGAAGGTCCTATAATGAGTCCTCGAACTGAAGATGGAAGTAGTGGACCATGTCTGAATACCCTTTGTCCATTCAATCCACACCCAAATTTCTCATCTAGATTATCTACAGCAAACTTTTCTTTCTGTTTTACAATGCGCATCGTGCCGTGGTTGGAGACTATATAAATGTTATTAGCTTATTCATTTATATGTGTACCATCAAACGATACGGACGTATTGAAAGTGATCGTAAAATTAAAAGAGGTTGTGGTTTTGTTAATGATTTAATAAACAAACTTCCTTTCGAATTACATCTACCCGGAGGTTATCAATACTGTGGACCGGGTACAAAATTGAAACAACGTTTAGCTCGTAACGATCCTGGAATCAATAAATTAGATATTAAATGCAAAAAACACGATATTCAATATTCTAAGCATCCATCCGATCTTGCAGCAAGACATTTAGCCGACAAAGAACTTGAATACAGCGCTTGGGATAGGGTTAAATTGAAGGACGCGAGTATTGGGGAAAGAGCAGCTGCATTACTTGTCACCAACATTATGAAATCGAAAAGACATATGGGCATGGGTTGTAGTACCAATAAGAAAAAATGTAAGAGGAAACAAACGAAGAAAAATAAAATTAGAAAAGTTGCATTTGGTGCTGGGATAGTCCATAAATTGCGAAATGTATTGAAGAAAGCTGGTGGGAATCAATTTGTGACGAATAATAGCAAAAAAGCGATCACTGTGGCATTGCAGGCAGCACGTAAATACCTCAAAGCTGCCGGTGGAAAGAAGAAAATCCGCACACCACGCATAATTCCTGTTCCCAAGATCGGTGGACTTTTACCATTGATACCAATTTTTGCTGGACTATCCGCACTAGGAAGTTTGGCGGGAGCCGCTGCTGGTATTACCAAGGCCGTGAATTCGGCAAAAGCCAGCAGAGCGGCTTTAATGGAAGCCAATCGTCACAATAAAACCATGGAGGCTGTAGCATTAGGCAAACGCGGAAGTGGAATATATCTAAAACCATACCGTAAAGGTTTAGGACTATATTTAAAACCATACAAAGCCACAAACAAAACAAAAAACTAATTGAATCCCTACCTCAGAGGCCTCTTACTGATCTCGATCTCAGTTATTATGCACAAAAAATGAAAATTCCACATTTTCGTGGTGTTTTTATGCGTGATAGATTACCATCATCAGGTCCAAAACAAAACGAGACAGTTATTGTTGATTTAGATGGAATAAATGGACCAGGAACACATTGGGTGGCATATAAAAAATGTGGGAAAGAAGTCGCATATTTCGATAGTTTTGGAGATCTACCCCCACCATTGGAATTGACTCGATTCTTTCGAAAATGTTCGAATGTAAAAATCAAATATAACTATGATCGACAACAGAAATTTAATACAGTTCTCTGTGGTCACTTGTGCTTGCAGTTTCTCTCTAAATAATTTTCCAAATAAAAATGGATACAACACCAAAACTGGATCGGGATGCTATCAAGGGAATGGGGTTTTCACTTAGAATGTTTTCAAAATATGGTACCTTGAAAAAAATGGATAGAGTGATGCTTGCAAATATGCCTAAGGAAGTGATACTTGCATGTGTTGTACATGAGATTGCATATGTTTGGGAAAAGTTGCCTAAGCATCTGCAAGATGACATCGATATAATGAAACATAGATATTGTTATGAGCACCACCACGATCAAAATTCAGATTCGGATGTTAATGATGGTCCTATACCTCGAAAATCTATGTGTTGTATTTGTAATATAGAGGATGTGAATATTGGCATCAATAAAAATGATACTTATTACAATAGAACACATTCCAAAAAGTGTAAATTGTCTCAAATGTGCTGTTGCTGTGTACAATAATAAATTGAAATGTATTTCAAAATATTCATCAGTCATGTCACGAAAGTTCGAGCTACAAGCTGTTGGGACAAGTGTCTTGAGTGCGGATTTTTTTCCACCAATTGAATTGGATAGGAACAGTCGTTATGGATTAGGACTTTTGGGATTCTATGGATGCAATACAATCAATAATATAACAGAAGCTAATAACTTAGTTTTAGAATCAGTAATGACAACTCATCGATACCCCAAAAGTTGACAATTGAAATTCCATGTGGTGCTTACGAAATAGAAGAGATCAATGCTATCATACACAAACATATCATGTTCAGATTGTTTCATGATAAAAAACCAAATGATGTCGTTGCAGATGATATTTTCTATCTACACGCCAATAATAATACATTCAAATGTGAAATGTGATCCAAATATGAAATTGATCTGACACATCCAAATTCTATAGCAGAAATGATGGGGTTCGCTCATGGAATATTTCCACCAAATCAGATACATGAATCATCATTACCAATAAACATTACAACTGTGAGACTTATCCGCTTAGATTGCAATATAATATCTGGTTCATATATAAATGGTGAAGAATCCCACATTCTTTTCTCATTCGATATTGATGTTGAACCTGGCTACAATCTTACTAAAGAACCACACAGTATTATATATATGCCTGTCAGTCCAGAAGGTCGTCAATTGATTCACAACATTACAGTGCGTGTTTTGCATGAAAAAAATAACCTTATCGATTTTGGAAGTGAAGAAGAGATTTTTATTATTTTGGAATTGAAGAAAATCGAATAACTGTTGTTATGGGTTTCATTTATAATAGACAAAATCGCATTGAACAATCCCAAACGAGTTGCACTATCAAAAAGAAAGGTGTGCATAAAAAGAAGCTCATTCCACAAGTGTATGCTAAACAGTTAGCACATAACGCTCTGTCTGTGAGTGATCTTAAATTTTTGAAATCGATTGGATTGAAAGTGAGAAAATAACAATGGTGCTCGAAACAAACAATGAAAAGTTGAATATATTCAATGAACCAGTGCTCGATCATTCTCTCATAAGTTTACATGAGCACACATATAAGCCCTATGGATCACCGCTATTCAGGAATTCGGATGAAATCAGAATTGCAATCAATAATCAAGATGTTATACTAGATATTGCCGAGAGCTTCATTTACATAGAAGGTAAATTCACCCCCAAAGATGTAGCGAAAACATGCTATCTCTCGAATAATGCAATTGCATTTCTCTTCGACGAAATTCGTTATGAAATGGGTGGTGAACAAGTGGCTGTTGTTAGAAAACCTGGGATAACATCTACAATGAAAACCATGATATCATTTGGACAATCTCATGCTAACATATTATTGACATCTGGTTGGGGACTTTTACAATTGAAGCAAAATATCTTGGATACAAACAGTCATGTTTTTAGTGGAAAACTACCACTGAAATATTTGATGGGTTTTGCTGAAGATTACAACAAAAGTATCTTGAATGCCAAACAGGAATTGATTTTGATTATCATTCAAAAACTCATATATAGGTGAGGTTGATGCTGATTTGGAAATAAATAAAATCGAATGGAAAATAAGACATATTGTACCAGATGATAAACACAAGCTCAAACTTTTGAGTAGAATAAACAAAAGCGGTCTGAATGCCAAAATCAAGTTGGCGTATCGTATGTGGGACCTCTATGAACTACCATCATTACGTGGGACTTCTTCAGACATATGGGCCATCAAAACAACTAACGCATTGAAAACTCCTCGTTTTGTCATCATCGCATTCCAAAGTACTACCACATCTGAAGATAGAACACAGGATATTACAAAATTCACAACTGCTGATATCAATAGTATTCGAGTATACTTGAATTCAGAAGTTTATCCATATGAGCGTTGGAATTTGAATTTCGATAAAAAACTTGATGCTCCTGCTTATTATGCTTTTGAGAGTTTTCAGCGAAGTTATTATGATAAAGATATGAGTGAACCTCTGATGGACATTGGACAATTTAGAGAGAATCCACTATTCGTCATCGATTGTTCTCATCAACCGAATGCAACAAAATCATCAACTATTGATATAAAGATTGAGTTTGAGACGAGGAAGACCAAGTTTCCAGACAACACTAAAGTATATGCATTAATTTTGCATGATACAGTTTTAACATACAATGCATTGGATGGTTCAGTTCATAGCAGATATTGACACTTTTTTTTTTCACTCTATCATGTACTGTTTTATGATCTTTTTTTTATTTGTAACTGACTTATATCATGTATTGTATTTTATATCATATTTATTGTTTTGTAATCATTTTCTATTGCATTTCATGAGATTTGAATAAATAAAACATGAAAATAATACAAAGTTTTTTATTTGACATTATTTATGATTTACAGGAACATACAGACTATCTAAAATAACTTCTTCCTCATAATCATCATTTTCGCGACCATCTTCAATTTCCTCTCGATTTTCATCATTCAATCCAAAGTGATGAATAATCCATTCTGGCAAGTATGGTTGGAGGCTATACAGGAATCTTCTTAGGTTCAGTTCAATCATAACCTCACAAAGTTGCCACAATTCCAATTCATTATCCAAAAATTTGTTACAAACTTCTGCACCACTCCAATAGTTCTCAGCATCACGAAGGCATAATTCGATTTGTTTTTCATCAAAGCATACACTCATATCATAATTGCTTGCATGTTCGGCTCCATCACCCAACACCTTCAATTTAGACGACAAATGTTGAACCAATGATTTGAGATCTACAACATCGACCCAATCTTGACTTGCGTACTGCATCCACATCTTTAAATGGTGGAACTGAAATCGAATAAAAAAAAACAATAAGCAACCTCCAATTTTTCAGTGATATAATACTCACATTCCCATTTTACTTGTAGTTACAAAGTGAGTGTATTCAACTAAGTTAGTAATGTTTATATTTCCATATAATTATTATCATCTAATATATGAATATTATAAAACAATAAGAAATTCATTATAATTACTATTATTATTCAATCATATTGAATTTGACTAGAGTTAGCGTTTTCACACCAAAAAACTTTGTAAGCTATGACCTAAAGAAATTCACTATAAATTATTACTATTATTATTCAATTATATTGAATTTGACTAGAGATCGCGTTTTCATGCCAGCAAAACTTTGTTGGCTCTGTCCTAAATACATCATCGTATATTTACCACCTGATGAGTTGATACAAGATATATCGTCATCACTGAATTGCAACGAAATACGTTTTGGTAGCCATGTTTTAAATAATTTATCATTGCTCACATCTTGCAAAGTTAATAAAATTGATTTACCAAATCGTGTAGAATAAGTTGACATATTTTTAATTATGTACACTTCATCAATTGGCAATGATGATAAGGCCTTTTGCTCTAGTATTTCAACCTCCTGTACAATCAAATTATTAATTTTATTTAAGTCTACTTTTGAAACGGACATGATGAAAATATATATGAAAATATAAACAATTTCCAACAGACAAATACACTCACCGTCTTCCTTCTATTACGAACTGAATAACACTCTACCAATTGCTAACTGCTGCAGATATATTCGTCTACTGATTCCATAGTGTGCCAGGCATTTCTTTTTTATCAAACAGTGCGATTCACCCCCACCATGAAACCGTGAAAGGTTCACATTGCTAGTTGCTATCCACTGGAGATGCCTGACGTCACAGCCAAGCACACCCAACTTGATGCGATAACAGTTGCCGGTACGAGCAAGCAGTGGTCGTTGCGGTCTCGGAGAGGGTAGACGTTAGGCAGACGGTCCTCGGCTGCCGTGGTGTCACCATCGATAGCGGGGCTAGAGCGATGCGTTACGTCACAACCTTCATCGCTTCGGGAGAGGTGATGACAGACCGATGAATACGCATTACTCTGCCACACTTCGTGGAGTGAACAATACGCTCTCTAGCCGTTGAACGGTTATTGCTGTGACGTCACTCCACTACTAACTTGGTGCCCTCACACCGATGGAGCATTTATTACTTGGAGGATCTTCGAAGTATGCAGACGTATGTTTGTACATAGACAAACAAGCACATGATGAAACCCTGTACCGTGCATTCTCCTACACACACACACATACACACACAAAATCTCATATGAAAAAAAAATCTGAACGATCCATGCACCAGACACTTCAAGGTCACAACGCCTTGACTTCACTGCACAACAAAAAAGCAAATAACACGTCATATTGGTGGGGGGAGGATTAGAACCGGAAAAAAAATTCTGAACGATCCATGCACTACACCCTTCAAGGTCACATCACCTTGACTTCACCAAACAACAACCAATAAAAAAGCAATTAATACGTCATAGTGGTGGGGGGAGGCCGAGAATCAGCTGTAAACAACTACTGTCAAACTCACTATGAATTCAAAATAGGAGAGAAAGTATATGTCAAAGAGAGTTAAATAGGTACAAAATTACAAAACAAATTTAATGGTCCTTTTGAAATCCTTGGATTATATAAAAACTCAGCCCTTCTCAAAAACCTTGAAACGAATCAAGAAAGTAAAATAAATTTTGAAACCCTATCACGATTAATTTCTTACAGATGCAATCACAACTACTACTACTCATCATTCTACCCCTGTGTGCATCACAATATATACTACAAGCAATAAATAACACTATTGGAGTGTATTATCATGATGAAGGACATTCAAAAATATCAAATGACCATTGGACACTACTGGTATACAAAGATTTAAGCCTCGTAAGAAAAGCTCTAGATCATAATCAAAATATTTTAAATGAAATGATAATGATAGTATTTGAAACCAACAATCAAATGATGATTTCTTTTTATACTGATATTAAAGCGCATACTACCGTACTCAACCAAATTTCAAATTCGCTTGAATCTAAATATTTCCAAATAAAAATGGATACAGAAGATTTTTCGCCTGAAAAACAGAGACGAAAACGTGGACTAATAAACGGTGTGGGAAGCATTTGGAAAGCTATATCTGGAAACCTTGATTCCTCAGACGGAGAATATTTTACAAACTCAATAAACCAATTATACAAAGATGAACATCAAATCGAGAATTTATTAAAAAACCAAATTTCAGTTACAACCTCAGTGATAAGAAACTTTAATGAGACTATTCAAAAATTACAAGTTGATGAAGCTACTTTTAATGAAGATATCAAAAAGATAGAAAAATCTATATACGAGTTGTCTGATAAATTACAACTAATTACAGCAAAGCACAAAACAATTGAAATATGTGAATCACTCTTAGAAAGTTATCTTTTCATAGAAGATTATCTAAACGAAATCTTAGAATCAATCACTTTTGCTAAATTACGTATTATACATCCATCGATTATAAAACCAAAAGATTTAGTAGATTCTCTTCAAGAAATCTCAATGCTATTACAAAATAATTATTTACCCCTACAACCAAAAATAAGTTCAGTAGCTAAATACCTTGAAATAATACAACTTGTAGCTTTTCAAACAGAATCAAAAATTGTATATGTTTTGAAAATACCCCTTGTTGAACCTGAAATATACAGAGTGTACCGACTTTACCTAATTCCTATATTGGATAATAGAACCGGATTACATCATATCCTACCTACTAATATAAAGTACATAGGAAAAGATGATGAATCATTATCATACGTGATCATACCCAATTTTGAAAATTGTAAACCCTTATTTTATAGAGGAAAAATTTGTGAAAAGACTTTTGCCTTATCCTATTGATAACACTGCTATTTGTGAAGCTCAAATATTCAGACATTTGTTACAACTACCAAAAGTTTGTAAAATGAGACTTCTTTTTGTAAAAGAATATAATGCCTATGAAATAGAATTTAATAGATGGATAATTCTAATTTCAGACCCATTACCAATTACTGTAACGTGTAACAAAGAATCAAAAAAGAATATTATAGAAATAAATTCAATTTTGAAAATGAATGAAAATTGTAATGCATTCATTGGCAGCACAAGAGTAAATGCCAAAAAGCTATTCTATTCAAGTAAAAATATTACATATAAAATGAATGAAATAAAAATTCCATATC
Source organism: Leptinotarsa decemlineata (assembly GCF_025532065.1). NCBI lineage: Eukaryota > Metazoa > Arthropoda > Insecta > Coleoptera > Chrysomelidae > Leptinotarsa > Leptinotarsa decemlineata. The sequence goes on from NW_027412698.1 coordinate 3,383,665, forward strand.
AATGTTGTTCAGGACTACCTGAAAAACAAAATTTTCCAAAAGTGAAACCTCTGAAGTTAAATAAAATAAATGCTGATGATTTAAATACAGCTCAATTCAAATTAAATGAATATTCTGATCAATTAGATAAATTGATTACTGAACCTTTCGTCTCAAAACATATTTCATGGTTTACCTATGTAACAATTGCTCTTTGATTATGTTATATTGTTTTTGTAAATGTAAAAATAATAGAAATATAAGAATTGGTATTATAACATCAAGAAATGATGGACCACCACCTCCAGCACCAAGTACGCGAAGTAAATTCAGAGCTATAACCAGATTCTTCCATAGAAGAAGACCTAGCTATCATATCGGAGAACCCGTCGAAGAAGAAATCGAACTCAACTCAAATTCTAACAAGAATAATTATGCCTGAAAAGTTGCTGCAAGGTATAGCATCAACTTTTTCATAAAAAGGGGAGCTGTTATATGAAACAGTTATAGAAGAACCTTGAAATCAGCAAAGACTCAGCATTTCCTGTTTACCAGCCTAGAAATAGAACACAAAGGACTTCCAGCGGGAATTACCTATAAAAGCAGGTAAGACCCGAAGCCAGCGTTCATAATTCATTATTACTCATTATTACTCGTATAATTCACTTCAGCTCATGAAGCTCAATGATTGTATTTGTATTTGTGAACCAAAATAAATTGGTTTTAAAAAGCTTATATTTGAAAACCAAATATAACATATATATATATATATATATATATATATATATATATATATATATATATATATATATATATATATGATGTGTTGTTCTTCCGGGTGTTCATCCGTTCTGTACTATTCGATAGTCGACGTTTCGCCATCATCTCAGATGGCATTATCAAGACGAGTTACTGCTTCGCTTCGAGAGGTGTAACTGTAATATATATATATATATATATATATATATATATATATATATATATATATATATATATGGGGATGGTAAAATAAGTGAACACTTGTTTCTGTTCTAGCTTTCGAGTCTTTATTGGCTCTTCATCAGGAACTCTACAATGAATTGATAATTGATTTTAACGTTTATTTGACAGTTTCACACATAACATGGAATGCAATATCTTGTAACTGAATTTTTGAAACACTTCCTCAACCGATTGACTTGAAATTTTGCAGATACGTTCAGTTTGCATCTATCTGAGATACATCTAACATGGACCACCGACCGTATCACCCAAGACTAGATTTTTTATGCACCCTCGTGATATTGATATCAAATAAATAGTTTAAGGAGAAAATTAAGAAAAGCGGAATACGAGATGGCCACAAAACCAATTTTAAGAATTAATAATTCGGGATAAGGGAGGGATAGTATAGAGAAGTTCGAAAAAATGTTTGTAGGGACCGACCATGAGTTAAATGAATGAACATACCAAATTACACACCAAAATAAAAAATTACACGTTTTCATTCAACAGCTCTAAAAAGAAAAACGTGAACTTTAAATTGAATAAAACCCATCAATTTATTACATCATACACATCCCATTACATATGTATAAATGGGAATACAATATGTAACTTGATTTTGACATGAGTTATTCTAGAAAAATATATAAAAAAAACTCGCGACAAGCTCTTATATCATATAAACATGCCAACTGCTGATATCTAAACTCAATTATTTCTCTTATCTGATCAGGAATCCGATATCAATCCTTAGTAATGATCAACTGATGAAATTATATTACCCTCAGATATACTGAAGACTGCGATACGGAGTGCAGTTTTGACGATTATCCAGTTCATCATCTGACTTGGTTATTGCACAAAAGCGCATCATACGCTACCTCAGGTATTTTTAATAGAACATTGTGTAAATACCACTTCAAAACCTTCAGCGTTTTGAATTTACCATTCTATTTATATTTGAAACCGCTGTGTATGTACACAAACAGTATAATATAGCGATTTCATTGTAGTATATTCACAACACAAAATCAATATACCTACCACTACAATGGTAATGTGTGATAAAGATTTAAGTCACATATTTTACATTTCAAATAGTTTACCAAATTCGTATTATATTCAATTGTCTTTTCCACAATTCTACGTATAGAAACGTTGCAGGTTCATTAAACTCACCTCGACCTAATTATGTATTACTGCAACATTTCAGTACATTGAACTGTTTGGAGTTCAAATATATAACAATTAGATAATAAGTGATGAGCAACCAATTCTGTATAACCCCGATTCTGATGATTGATTAGTGTGCATATAGTCTTCGATGTAAGATGTTAACTTTGATACGAATAAAAACGAAACTCTTGGTAATGACTGGCTTCAATTAAACTACCTGGAAAACCCAACATTTCATGGCGATCCTGCCAGTCCAGTCCAACCAGTGTGAAGAGAAGAAACCAAATAGTTAAAAATGTGTGGATCAAAAGTTACAAACGAAGAAAGACTGCAGATACAAGCTACTGGCACGGGATCAAATAATGCAAATCAATCCAGTTCCACCGAATTTACACACACCGACGGAATGATAATTCCAATTTTAATATTCATCGCAATTGTTATTATTTATTTTATATGGAGGAAAATGCGAGATGGTATGAAAAAATCAATGGAACGACAAATCGCGTTAAGCGAACTTCGAAGGTCTCGAGAAGGTATTAATTCCAACTGAAAAAGAGAATATTAGAATACGCTAGTATCCAGGGCTCATGAGCAGCAGGGATATTCTGAAGGAGTTCACAGGAGCTGAAGAACAATTGATGAAATTTGAAGAAAATCTTCGCAAAGATTCTTACGAAAAACGAAGTGAAGCAGCTACGCAGAGACGGTATCAGAGGTTAGAAAATATTAATTCACTTATTAATGAATTAGTTCATAAGTTTAATAATAGCGGGCCAACTAAGGATGAAATTGCTCAAGTAGAATTATATTTACATAGATTAGAGAAAGTATCTACTAGAGTAAAAAATATTTTGGATGATAGGATCAGTTCAGTTAGGAAAATAGATATTAGCACTAATATAGATACAAGTTTGATTACAGAGATAATCATGAGTGGAGACAAATTTGATTTCAAAACAGCAGCTAACTTACTGCCAAAATTAAATGGCACAACTGAAGGCGTGTATCAGTTAATAGAGGGAATTGAATTATATGAACCTACGTTAGACACGTTAGGCAAACAATCTTTAATAAATTATGTTCTTAAAGCTTGCATATCTCACAGAGATAAAATCCGAATGAAAAACAATTATACCACCGCCGCAAATTTATTAAAAGATTTAAAAACTAACTTTTTGCCAAAGCAATCAGCTCCAACACTTTCGGCTAAATTACAAAATATAAAACAAGGTAACTCAAGTATCGATGAATATGGAAGATCAATAGAAACACTAATGTCAGATCTTACTTTAGCTCAGGCAGGTGACAACACAGATTCTATTGAAATTTTCAGGAAAGAGAATGAAAAACTAGCAATTGACGTTTTCGCAAAAGGTATACAAAATACAGAACTTAGAACTATTATAAAAGCTCGGAATTACAACACACTGACAGACGCAATTAATGGAGCAAAAGACGAATTCACACAAGACAACCATCAACCACCGACTATGTTTCACATTCGAAATAAACAAAATCATCATTTCAAAAATTTTAACAATAGATATAGAGGACAAAACGGGAACAGGTATCAAAACAGTTCGAACAGACATAACAATACAAGGTACATCCCAAACAACAATTTTCGAGGGAGATTCAATAGTGTTAACAGACAAAACAACCCTATGAATAGAAATCGTTTCTCTCAAAACTCACCAAATTATCGTCCCCAACAAAATCAAAATATTAGAAGAGACAACAGAAGACAAAATATGTTTTTAGTAAATAGTGTAGAAAACGAGGAATCAAATCAAAACAGCTCACAAGAGCAAACATTTTTTCGAGGCCAATAGTCTGAAAAATTATGCTAACTTTGATATACACGATTTAAACTATGTCAGATTCAATTACAATAATCAGGAAATTCATTTACTTCTCGACTCAGGTGCATCGATTAGCGCACTTTTCCACAAACATGTAAACAGACACTTGTCTACAATAGATTATTCAGACACAATAAAAATCGACGGAATTTCAGGGTCAACAAATACGCTAGGGTCATTATACTTACCTTTACAAGCCGGCAAAAATGAGTTCACACATAAATTCTTTATAATAGAATCATTTGACAATAACATACATCATAATCATAGATTATGAAAATTTTGAGTTTTCTTTCACAGTTTATGGGAATAAATTTACAATTCCAATAGAGTCCAACTTCAATAAAAATACTAGTATTCCCCCGCGCTGTGAAATAATCAAGTACTTCAAGATAAACAAAAATTTGGAATGCATAGTATTTCTGTTAAAGGTGACGCCAAAAAGTCCCTAAAGCCAAACATTGTGTTGGTCACAATGTCTCTTGACATAAGTCAGTCATAGTTTTAAGTTCTATATTAAAAGTTCTCTAGTTAAAGAAAAACTGTCTTTTAGAGTATGTAAGGTTATGTTATATATATTTATATATATATATATATATAAGTATTTGAGTATGGTGAATAAAAACACAAAAAGGGTAAAGCTAAAGTTTAATTTTGGATCATCCACCTAAAATATTAAAAGGTTATGGGCCCAGGATACTGGTAAATAAAGGAGATATAATAAGGAAATAATAGTTTTGGACAAACGGGAATAAAAGTTCAATAAGTCGTAAGTGAAAATGGCACATGTAAGAAGTTTTCAAATTGAGCCATTAAATGGAAGTAATTACTATAATTGGAAGTTTCGATTAGAAAGAATACTAGATGAAAACAGAGTATTGGATGTGGTCCAGGCTGAAATAGTTATCGAGGGAACAGCACAAGAAAGAGAAGCATTACTAAAAAAGGATTCAAAAGCAAAGTCACTAATAATACAGAGTGTGGATGATTCACAGCTAGAAAATTTAAGGGAAAAGAATACAGCACATAAAATGTGAGCAACATTAGAAGAGATATATGAGAAGAAAGGAATTGAAGGACAACTATTTTTGAAAAAGAAATTACTATCTATGAAAATGAAAAAAGGTGAATCTCTAGATAATTTCCTTGCAGAGTTCGAAGAGGTACTGAGAAAAATAAAGGCTAGTGGGCTAAAACTAGAAGAACAAGACATAATATGTAATTTATTAATAGCGTTACCAAAGTCCTATGAAACAGTTGTGACAATAATTGAAAATTCTGATACATTAACTTACGATAAAGTAAAAGCAAAACTAAAGGGTGAGGCAGAAAAGAGGCAAATGATGACAGAAAAATACAAAGACAGTGGAAGTACAGATCAAGTAGCTTTTATGACAGAGGGATGTTTTAGATGTGGTAAAATAGGACACTTCAAACGAGATTGTAGAGTAAGAACTACAAACAGAGGAAATACAAGCTATAGAGGAGGAAATACAAGCTATAGAGGAGGAAATACAAGTTATAGAGGTACTACAAACTATAGAAGAAATTATGGAAGAGGGCATTTTCGAGGCCAGATGAGAGGTAGATATCAAAATGGATATCAAAACACAGGTATGGGTTTTCAACACAACACAAATTATGTGCAAAATGAAAATAATCAAAACCAAGATGAACCTTCTAATTTTGAAAATAAAAATGAACCCAGAATTTGTTTTAATAATGAAATAAATGCAATGCAAAATGTTTTAAGTAAAAATGAAATAACATTTTATATAGATTCTGGATGTACAGATCACTTAGTGAATGAAAAGACAATTTTTTCTCAATTAGTTACCTTAGATCACCCTATACAGATAGCAGTTGCAAAACAAAATAATTATTTAGCTGCAGTTGCAGTAGGGAATATAGTAGGTTTTAGTAATGTAAACATAAAAAATTTTGAATGTGAAATAAAGAATGTATTTTATGTACCTAATTTAAGAAAAAATCTACTTTCAGTAAAAAGGTTAGAGCAGGCAGGGATAAAGGTTGTTTTTGAAAGTGGACAAGTAAAACTTTATGATAAAAATGGTATTTTGATAGGTTTAGGAAAAAGAGAAAATTTGTATGAAATAAAATTTAATGTAAACAAAACTGAATGTTTGAATGTAATAAGCAATGATAATGATTTTATGAAATGGCACAGGCGCTTTGGCCATATAAATTTTAATAGCTTAGAAAAATTAATAAAAGGTGATTTAATAGAAGGAGTTGATAAAAATATACCTATATTGAAAGTTGATTTTTGTGAGCCTTGCATAACAGGAAAAATGTCTAGGTTGCCTTTTGGAACCCGAAGTAAAAGTAATAGAGTCTTGGAAATAGTTCATTCAGATGTTTGTGGACCAATAAGTCCAGTTTCAAATGAGGGATACAATTATTTCTTAACATTTATTGATGATTTCACTAATTTTACAATAGTATATTTAATAAAACATAAAGGGGAAGTCTTTGGCAAATTTAAAGAATATTTTAATATGACAAAATCAATGTTTAACAGTCAAATTTCAAAACTAAGATGTGATAATGGGGGCGAGTATGTTTCTAATGATTTAAAGTTTTTCTGTAGAGAAAATGGTATAAGAGTAGATTATACAATCCCTTTTACACCTCAGCAAAATGGTAAGGCTGAAAGAATGAATAGGTCATTAGTAGAAAGGGGCCGCGCAATGATATTCGATTCAGGGTTGCCCAAGAAATTTTGGGGGGAAGCAGTGCAAACTGCAACGTATATTATAAATAGAAGTCCTACCCAGGCTTTAGAAAATAACATCACACCTGCTGAACTTTGGTATAATAAAAGGCCAAATGTGAGTAATTTGAGAGTTTTCGGTAGCACAGCATATTATCACATACCTAAGGAGAAAAGGGGAAAATTTGATGAAAAAGCTGAAAAGGGAATTATGATTGGGTATGTTGAAAATGGCTATAGGTTATGGGATATTAAAAAAGAAAAAATAGTTTATGCTCAGGACGTTAAATTTGACGAGAATCATTGTTACCTTAAACAAAATCATATAGAAATTAAGTCAGAGGAAATAGATACAGAAAATGAGATTAAAGTAAATGATACCATTGATATAGAGAAAGTCAGAGATATAGAGGAAGTAAGAAATACAGAAGTCAGAAATTTAGAACAAAATGAAATTGAAATGATAAATAGGAGGGGAAGAGAGATAAAATTACCAGACAGGTATAATGATTATGAATTATATATGGCTTTCAATGCCATAAATTACATAGAAGACGTACCTAAGACTTATGAGGAAATAAAAGGTCATAAAGATGAATATTCTTGGTTATCAGCTGTAAATAGAGAGTTAGAAGCAATACACAAAAATGAAACGTGGGAAATAGTTGAAAATAAAGGAATTAGTAATATTTTAGATACAAAGTGGGTATTTTCTAAAAAACCATTGGAGAAAAATGAAAATGATAAATTTAAGGCTAGAATAGTAGTTAGGGGATTTGCTCAAAATAATGTAGATTATGGAAATATTTATTCACCAGTGGCAAAAATGACTACCATAAGGGCACTTTTAAGTTTAGGTAATCAATTAGCTTATTATTTTTTGCAATTAGATGTAAAATGTGCGTTTTTAAATGGGATTTTGAAGTCTCCAGTGTATATTCATTACCCAGAGGGTATGTCATCACATGCAGGTAAAATATTAAAATTAAAGAAGTCCCTTTATGGCCTGAAGGAATCATCCAGGTGTTGGAATAATGAAATTAATAGTTTTTTGTTGGAAATAGGTTTTATCAGATCTGAAAATGATTTTTGTTTATATTTTAAGGATTCAAACAGTGAAAGAATGTATCTTTTGCTTTATGTAGACGACATAATATTGGCAGGGCCTAATTTAATAATTTTAAATGAAATTATTTCTAAGTTAATGAATCGTTTTGAAATGAAGAACAAAGGGCAACTTAAACATTTCCTTGGTCTAGAAATTAAATAAGATAGGAAAGAAGGAATTTTAAATATTTCTCAATCAAAATATATAAAAACAATTTTAGCTAAGTGTGATATGGTAAATTGTAAGGGAGTGAACACACCAATAGATAAAAAATTAAAATTAAATATTTGTCCTGAAAATAATAATTTAACAAATAAACCATTTAGGCAGTTAGTAGGTTGTTTAATGTACCTAATGGTGGGTTCACGTCCAGACATATGTTTCGCACTAAATTATTTTAGCAGCCTTCAAGACAAGGCAACTGATGAATCATGGAAACACTTGAAACGAATGTTAAGATATTTAAAAAACACTATGTATGAAGGTTTAGAATATAAAAGAGTAGATACATTGAATTTTATATGTTATGTTGATGCCGATTGGGGTAGTAACTTACAAGACAGAAAATCTGTTAGTGGATTTCTATTTAAATTGTTTTCAAACACAATAAGCTGGACAACTAGAAAGCAAAATTGTGTCACACTTTCTACCACAGAAGCTGAGTTGGTGGCTCTAAGTAACTCAGTATGTGAGGGCCTATGGTTAAGAAAACTTTTACTTGATTTTAATTTTGATCCAGGAAAGGTAATATTTTATGAAGACAACCAAGGGTGTATATCTATAGTGAACAATCCCGGCAATAATAGGAGAGTAAAACATGTAGAATTGAAGTATCATTTTGTATGTGAAAATTTAGATAAGGGTTATATAGACATTAAATATATAGAGTCAAAATATCAACAAGCTGATATTTTAACAAAAGGTTTAAGTTATGATTTGTTTAAAAATTTTAAGTTCCTCATTGGCATTAGGGATTTTAGCGAGGGGGGGTGTTAAAGGTGACGCCAAAAAGTCCCTAAAGCCAAACATTGTGTTGGTCATAATGTCTCTTGACATAAGTCAGTCATAGTTTTAAGTTCTATATTAAAAGTTCTCTAGTTAAAGAAAAACTGTCTTTTAGAGTATGTAAGGTTATGTTATATATATATATATATATATATATATATATATATATATATATATATATATATATATATATATGTATTTGAGTATGGTGAATAAAAACACAAAAAGGGTAAAGCTAAAGTTTAATTTTGGATCATCCACCTAAAATATTAAAAATTTCCACAAGAAATAGCCAGTGGTGTCTTTGTTGCCGGATCTATTTCAAAACCGGTAGACGGAAATGAAATTCCAGTAAAAATTCTGAACACGCGAGAAGAACCAGTAGAAATTAAGAATTTTTCACCGAAAATTGCTGACGCCAAATTGTTCGAAATTATTTCTTACAACGACATGAATGTTTCATCCGTTCAACGAGTGGAAGAAGTCTTAAAATCAATTTGTAAAGACGGACTAAATGGAGAGGAAAAACGAGCACTCGACCATATCTGTGCGAAATTCGCGGACGTTTTCCATTTACCCAATGATATACTTTCAGTAACTAACATTTATAAACATTCAATTAAACTCAACGAAAACACAAACCCCGTGTACACAAAACCATACAGACTACCTCAATCACAAAAACTGGAAATTGAGAAACAGATTGAAAAAATGTTAAACGATAAAATAATAGAACCTGCTAGATCTCCATGGTCGTCACCACTACTAATAGTACCCAAAAAATCGGACGAAAATAGGGAACGCAAGTGGAGAGTTGTTATTGACTATAGATTACTAAATAAATGTTTGAAAGACGAAAAATTTCCTATTGCTAATATTAATGAGATTTTAGATTCACTTTCCGGTGCAATTTATTTTTCCCATCTTGACTTAGCACAAGGATATTACCAAATTGAACTCGACCCAGCTTCTAGAGAGTATACAGCTTTCACCACGAATACAGGGCAATATCAAATGACCAGATTGCCAATGGGTGCGAAAGTAAGTCCCAGTGTATTCTCAAGGGCTTTAACTATGGCTATGACAGGTTTAAATTTTGAATGTTGTTTTGTTTACTTAGACGATATTATTATTCTGGGAAATAGTTTAATGGATCACAACAAGAATTTAACGAAAGTTTTACACAGGTTGCGAAAGGTAAATTTAAAACTTAACCCAAGTAAATGTCAATTTTTCAGAAAAGAAATCATTTACTTAGGTCATAAAATTTCAGCGTCAGGAGTATCTCCCGACCCGTCAAAAATTCTGGCATTACAACAATATCCAGTACCCAAAGACGCACAGGAAACGAAACGATTTGTAGCTTTTGCTAATTATTACAGGTCGTTTATTCCAAATTTTGCTCATATAACATCACCTCTGAACAAACTTTCTAGAAAAGGTGAAAAATTTATCTGGACTGATGAAAGTCAAGAAGCATTTGAAAATTTGAAATCAAGATTAACATCACCTCCAGTTTTACAATACCCAGATTTTTCAGCTGAAAACACTTTCATACTGAAAACTGATGCCTCAAAAATAGCAATTTCAGGAGTACTCTGTAACGGAGACAATAAACCAATTGCATATGCCAGTAGAACATTAAATAAAGCAGAAAGAAATTATAGCATTATTGAACAAGAGCTTTTAGCTATAGTTTGGTCAGTGAAACATTACAGACCATATTTGTATGGAAGAAAATTTGTAATACAGACCGATCATAGGCCTCTTATATTTTTGTACGGCTCAAATCAACCGTCTAGTAGACTGACGAAATTTCGACTTGTTTTAGATGAATATGACTATGTAGTACAGTACGTTAAGGGCAATTCAAACGTTGCAGACGCTCTTTCTCGAGTAGAAATACCATCTGACAACTTGAAAGAAATGTCCAGAAAAATTGATGCCTCTGTGAATGTTATAACACGTTCACGAACAAAGAGATTGCTGGATAACCCGAGTGTAAACGATGAAACTAGGACTGATCACCCCGGAATTGTCGAAGTTTTGAAAAAGCCTTATAACGTAACTGAATTGAAAATATTGAGCTCACAACAATTCAATGCACTACGGAAGTCAGAAAAACAATTTAAGTTCATGAAGGATTATTTAATTTATGACGCAAGCTTGCAGATTATATATTTGAATAAGACAGATTCTTGCTCAGCATTATATCTTCGAGAGATGTTGAAAGACTGTCAAAAGTTGTCCGGACAAGAAAATATTCCAGAAATATTAATCGATAAAAATAACAATTTATCTGCAGATATAATTAAATATATTTCAAAAATCTTCAAGAAGTCGAAAACAAAAATTACATTCGTAAACAACTGCCAAATCATTAACGATTCAGCAACTAGACAATTAATTTTAAATGATTTTCACATTCTACATACAGGAGGTCACGCAGGTATCAATAGAATGTATAACAACATCAAAAGGTATTACAATTGGAAGGGACTGTACAGTGACGTAGAAAATTTTGTAAAAATTTGCGATGACTGCCAAAGGTACAAACACTCTAAACCATTTATAGAACCCCTGAATATAACAACAACAGCATCATACGCGTTTGAGAAAATATCCTTAGATTTAGTAAGACCTATCGAACAAGACATTGAGAACAATAAATAAATTTTGACATTACAATGCGACTTGTCAAAATTTGTGGAGGCATTTGCACTACCAAATAAAGAAGCAGTAACCGTAGCGAAATCATTCGTTAATAATTTTGTTTTACGATACGGAATTCCGAAACAAATTCTTTCGGACCAGGGTATCGAATTTATAAATTCAGTATTCGCCGAAATGTGTAAATTACTTGATATAAAACAACTCAATTCGTGTGCATATCACCCACAGACAATAGGATCCTTAGAAAATTCACACAAACATCTAGGCGCGTACCTAAGAATGCAGATATCTAAATTTAAGTCTGCATGGAGCACTTGGCTTCCTTTTTGGTGTTTTTCATACAATACAACGGTTCATACAGAAACAAAATATTCTCCTTACGAGCTAGTTTTTGGGCATTTACCGAAACTTCCCACTAACATTGGTGAAAATATTGATCCTCTGTATACTTTTGATAACTATCCTCTAGAACTGAAACACCGTCTTCAGCGAGCATGTGCCGATGCAAAAAATAATTTGTTAAAATGTAAAACAAATAGAAAAGAGAGATATGATGAGTACTGTAATCCTAGTAATGAGTTTAGAGTAGGAGATTTAATTTTAGTGAAAAATAATGTTACTAATAAAATGCTAGAACTTTTTAAGGGTCCTTATTCAGTGATAAGAGACGAACAACCGAATATAGTGATTAAAGTGGACGATAAAGAAGTGACAGTGCATAAAAACAGAGTGAAACCGTATTACAACTGAGTGATAGTATAATTAGATTAGATACTGTAATTAGATTTAGTTTTAGTGATTAGAAGAAAAAGACAAATTTTTTTGAAAAAAACTTTTCTTTTTATTTTGCCAAGGGAGGTGTGATAAAGATTTAAGTCACATATTTTACATTTCAAATAGTTTACCAAATTCGTATTATATTCAATTGTCTTTTCCACAATTCTACGTATAGAAACGTTGCAGGTTCATTAAACTCACCTCGACCTAATTATGTATTACTGCAACATTTCAGTACATTGAACTGTTTGGAGTTCAAATAAGTGATGAGCAACCAATTCTGTATAACCCCGATTCTGATGATTGATTAGTGTGCATATACTCTTCGATGTAAGATGTTAACTTTGATACGAATAAAAACGATACTCTTGGTAATGACTGGCTTCAATTAAACTACCTGGAAAACCCAATATTTCAAATGGCTCCCAGAGTATTTCATTCAATTCCAAATGATATAAAAAGATGGAAAACAATATACAGTTTCAAAAAAGTTCTGAAAAACTATTTGTTGGATGACAGCTTCTAGTTCGTTGAAGAATTTACAAAAACAAGATGTTGTTGATCCTGTATAAGTTGGAATTTGTATAGATGGAGGTAGCGAAACGCTTCTAGGTTCATTAAAATTGTTAGTGGAGATTGTTTTATTTATTATCATGGATACTGTTATTAATTTTAATCAAGTAACGGGTCAGTCCATTCATACATGTGATAAAATTTCTCAATAGAGACTCAATATGTTGTGATTCTCGATTGAAATATACTTTATTTATAAGAATTTCAGTCCACATATAATTTTGAACGCATTTTTTAAACGAGTTCTTTTTGAGCTGGCCCACGCAAATGAATTAATCGTACTATCAACGTTGAAAGATATTGTAATTTCATCTTCAATAATCAAACGAGCGAAAAAAAAGATAAAAATGTAGGTTCTCCACATTTGTAGGTTCTCCTAATTTGCTCAAAGTAGATGTGGCCACGTCCTATTCTGCTGAAGATCTATCCAATCTCAATCTTGGATTTCCTGTGTGTGATCCTAGGGTATGTATTCCTTTTGTAACTGGTGAACATAATGTACTTGCGTCGTACTCGTAATAATAATTGGTTTTTATTCACCAAAATGGTTTTCTTAAAATTAGGTAAAATGGATGAATAAAAAAATTAAGTGAATGCTTGTATAACAAATCGTTAGTTAGGGAAGTCACAGATTATGCTGTAGACGACCCCTCCCGATATAGAAGGCCCCGACACTCTGTCGAATGAGGCCCTCATGTCCCCCGTTAAAGGATGAATAACTTTTTCATCCATCCCACCCCAGCCAGGTAGGGGTATCCCGTGAAGGGCGGCACTGATGTCTAAGGACTTCATGCCGTCATCTATCAGCTGTGTACCCATTGGTCCCTCTCAAGGCCAATAATAATCAGCGAAAAGGGTAGCGGAGCTGGTCTCCAAACCTGGATGAAATCAGGATGACACGTCAGCGTTGTATAACAAATGATTACACTAGGAAAGAACAGTATACTATAGAAAGAAACGGAATGTCACAAACAATTGTAATAATGTATCTAATCAAAGAAAAGGAAACTAAATCCTTAGCTTCCTGAGGCGTGTTCACTCCTATTGAAAAAAGTAACACCACCAGCTCAGCTATTCCTAGCCACTCTTAGAAATACATAAGGAATGTTTGTTACGTGTTTTCAAACAGCAATATTACTTTCAATAGAAATGAGATGAAAATATTTAAATAATCTATTCCTACAAAGAAATACCGTGAGCATACATTTATGAAAAAGTGAGTAGGTCTCTATGCTATTATTTGAAAGTATCCAAATGCGGCACATTCAACATTGGTCCATAAATTTTTCCTAATTTGCTCAAAGTAGATGTGGCCACGTCTTATTCTACTGAAGATCTATCCAATCTCAATCTTGGATTTCCTGTGTGTGATCCTAGGGTATGTATTCCTTTTATAACTGGTGAACATAATGTACATGCGTCGTACTCGTAATAATAATTGGTTTTTATTCACCAAAATGGTTGTCTTAAAATTAGGTAAAATGGATGAATAAAAAAATTAGGTGAATGCTTGTATAACAAATGATTACACTAGGAAAGAACAGTTTACTATAGAAAGAAACGAAATGTCACAAACAATTGTAATAATGTATCTAATCAAAGAAAAGGAAACTAAATCCTTAGCTTCTTGAGGCGTGTTCACTCCTATTGAAAAAAGTAACACCAACAGGTCAGCTATTCCTAGCCACTCTTAGAAATACATAAGGAATGTTTGTTACGTGTTTTCAAACAGCAATATTACTTTCAATAGAAATGAGGTGAAAATATATAAATAAGCTATTCTTACAAAGAAATACCATGAGCATACAATTATGAAAAAGTGAGTAGGTCTCTATGCTATTATTTGAAAGTATCCAAATGCGGTACATTCAACATTGGTCCATAAATTTTTCCTAATTTGCTCAAAGTAGATGTGGCCAATCTCAATCTTGGATTTCCTGTGTGTGATCCTAGGGTATGTATTCCTTTTGTAACTGGTGAACATAATGTACTTGCGTCGTACTCGTATAATTGGTTTTTATTCATCAAAATGGTTTTCTTGAAATTAGGTAAAATGGGTGAATAAAAAAATTAAGTGAATGCTTGATAACAAATGATTACACTAGGAAAGAACAGTATCACACACAGGATTTCCTGTGTGTGATCCTAGGGTATGTATTCCTTTTGTAACTGGTGAACATAATGTACTTGCGTCGTACTCGTGATAATAATTGGTTTTTATTCACCAAAATGGTTTTCTTAAAATTAGGTAAAATGAATGAATAAAAAAATTAAGTGAATGCTTGTATAACAAATGATTACACTAGGAAAGAACAGTATACTATAGAAAGAAACGGAATGTCACAAACAATTGTAATAATGTATCTAATCAAAGAAAAAGAAACTAAATCCTTAGCTTCCTGAGGCGTGTTCACTCCTATTGAAAAAAGTAACACCAACGGGTCAGCTATTCCTAGCCGCTCTTAGAAATACGGTAGGAATGTTTGTTATATAACAGCAATATTACTTTCAATAGAAATGAGATGAAAATATATAAATAAGCTATTCCTACAAAGAAATACCGTGAGCATACATTTATGAAAAAATGAGTAGGTCTCTATACTATTATTTGAAAGTATCCAATTGCGGCACATTCAACATTGGTCCGTAAATTTTTCCTAATTTGCTCAAAGTAGATGTGGCCACGTCCTATTTTGCTGAAGATCTATCCAATCTCAATCTTGGATTTCCTGTGTGTGATCCTAGGGTATGTATTCCTTTTGTAACTGGTGAACATAATGTACTTGCGTCGTACTCGTAATAATAATTGGTTTTTATTCACCAAAATGGTTGTCTTAAAATTAGGTAAAATGGATGAATAAAAAAATTAAGTGAATGCTTGTATAACAAATGATTACACTAGGAAAGAACAGTATACTATAGAAAGAAACGGATTTTAACAAACAATTGTAATGATGTATCTAATCTAAGAAAAGGAAACTAAATCCTTAGCTTTTTGAGGCGTGTTCACTCCTATTGAAACAAGTAACACCACCAGCTCAGCTATTCCTAGCCACTCTTAGAAATACATAAGGAATGTTTGTTACGTGTTTTCAAACAGCAATATTACTTTCAATAGAAATGAGGTGAAAATATACAGGGTGTCCCTGGACTTCCTCTTTTCCTCTCGGGAATGTATAGATGGGGTCAAAATATCACCAGTACTTCATATAACTTTTTTTCCTAAAAGTCTTCGTAACCAAGTTACGGGCCCTCGAAGTTACAAAATGAAAAATGTTTTTCTTTGATAACTTTTCAAGTGAATATTCAAAATCATCCAAATTTTGGTAATTGACTAAACAAATGAATTCCGTCGATGAGCTTTCATGCAGGAGTCAGTTGTTTTGCTACAAAGTCAGGAACGGACTACCCCCGATGGTCCACACCCCAAAACTTTGAAATGACAGATATTTTTCAATATTTTTCAACAAAATAAGGTTACTTGGACAATTTTATGAATAAAAGTACTCGTGTGGAAAGTCGATCGGAGCAACGAGTCTTGATAAAAATGTAGTTCTACTCGACGACATCAAACCCGCTGTCCACCATTTTTTGAAATGAATAATTATCAAAGCAGAAATAATAATGGTAACGTTAATTCAACAACTTTTATAACAGGAATAATACAAAGTATGCTAAAATGAAGTCGTAAACAAAAAGTACAGTACCTATATGGAAGTTTAAGTCACAATTGTGATAGCAGATATTTTTTCAAAAGAAATATCAAGTTCTGTAGATTCGTGGTGTTTTTAAACTAACAAGCTACTCTACTATGAAATATCGTATTCATTCCATATTTTGTATGTACATAATACGTGTGGAATAATCACGTTTCGTGTTGATCAGTTATCTGAATCTCATGAAACTCAACATTCGAATGTTTCAAATTCTTCTTCACAGCTAAACTGTTGAGGAGTTTCACTGATAATTATAATTTTATGGGAGAAACTCTTTAACACGAATCTAAATTTAGCTGAAAAAACGCACATCAGAAAAAATATTTACTATACTAATAAAAAGCAAACGAATGAACTACAAAAACGGCTGCACATGATCAGGTGAAAAATATCCAGGGAATAATTATGTTCCATTTCTTTCACAGATGTTGACAAAAAAACCTTTTAGAAAGTTTTGATAAAAAATGAGAAACTGGAATGCGATTTTGTTTTGTTGAGTGGTGCGTTGTCATATGACTATCATTGTATTGTCAATATTCTATAGGATATTTTGAATTTTTTTGATATGGCCGAACAGTTTACATTCAATGAATATGCAGATATGCATGTATTTTATGGACGAGCATTTTGTAATGCTGCAGAAGCTCGTCGTCTGTATTCCGAGCATTTTCCCAATCGAACGGTACCGTCAAGAGAAACATTCGAGCGTGTCGATCGCAGCTTGAGGGAGACAGGTATGTAATAATTGATAATTAATTTGAGCACGTTGTTTTATTTCGATATTTTTGTAGGTACAGTTTTGCCAAAACGAGGTGGTGAGGGCGCTCCTAGGACTGTACGTACCGTTATATTGAAGGAAAATATTTTGGAAGCCGTCGCTGATGATCCTTCAATGAGCATCAGAAATCTATCAGAACAGTTCCATACATCCAAGTCCACTATTCATAGAATAATTAGGGAACAACTGCTCCACCCATTTCACATCCAGAAGGTACATGCCATGATACCTCAACATTTTCCAGCACGACTGGAATATGCCAATTGGTTCATGGATAGGCAAAGAGAGGATATGACTTTTATTAATCGAGTTTTATTCACTGATGAAGCAGGTTTCAGTAGAGATGGAGTTATCAACTCTCATAATCTCCATATATGGGCCGAAGAAAATCCCCATGGAATATTGCAAACCAAACACCAACGGAAATTCAACGTGAATGTTTGGGCTGGTATCATAGGAAACCATCTTATAGGACCATTCGTTCTACAGGACCAATTGAATGGAGAACGTTATTTGGAGTTCATTCAGAACGATTTGAATGGACTTTTGGAACATGTTCCATTGCAAACCCGAAGAGATATGTGGTTTATGCATGATGGCGCTCCTCCCCATTTTAGTTTGATTGTGCGTGACCATCTGAACCATATTTTCCACAATAGATGGATTGGTAGAGGTGGGCCATATTCATGGCCATCGCAGTCTCCGGATTTAAATCCATTGGATTTCTTTCTGTGGGGGCATCTAAAAAGCCTTGTTTACGCTACACCTATTCACACAAGAGATGCATTATTGAATAGAATAACATTACATTGTGAAGCCATACGAAACGACCCTGTAATGCTATTTCAAGTACAGAGAGGGTGTCTTCGCAGACTAAGAAAATGTATAGAGAGAGAAGGTGGTCATATCGAGCAGTTTCTGTAGCGGATTTTTCATTTCTGTTTGCTCTTGAGGCTCTTGAGTTTCGTTAGTTAAACGTGTTTGCATTATAAAAATTCGTTATGAACATTTTACCTATCATTTCCATTTTCCTTAAAAACTAATATTTTCGAATAATGGTAGACATCTCAGGATAAATGTTGTTGAATTAACGTTATCATTATTATTTCTGCTTTGATAATTATTCATTTCAAATAATGGTGGACGAGCGGGTTTGATGTCGTCGAGTGAAACTACATTTTTATCAAGACTCGTTGCTACGATCGACTTTCCACACGAGTACTTTTATTCATAAAATTGTCCAAGTAACCTTAATTTGTTGAAAAATATTGAAAAATATCTGTCATTTCAAAGTTTTGGGGTGTGGACCATCGGGGGTAGTCCGTTCCTGACTTTGTAGCAAAACAACTGACTCCTGCATGAAAGTTCATCGAAGGAATTCATTTGTTTAGTCAATTACCAAAATTTGGATGATTTTGAATATTCACATGAAAAGTTATCAAAGAAAAACATTTTTCATTTTGTAACTTCGAGGGCCCGTTACTTGGTAACGAAGGATTTTAGGAAAAAAAGTTATATGAAGTACTGGTGATATTTTGACCCCATCTATACATTCCCGAGAGGAAAAGAGGAAGTCCAGGGACACCCTGTATAAATAAGCTATTTCTACAAAAAAATACCGTGAGCATACATTTATGAAAAAGTGAGTAGGTCTCTATGCTATTATTTGAAAGTATCCAAATGCGGCACATTCAACATTGGTCCGTAAATTTTTCCTAATTTGCTCAAAGTAGATGTGGCCACGTCCTATTTTGCTGAAGATCTATCCAATCTCAATCTTGGATTTCCTGTGTGTGATCCTAGGGTATGTATTCCTTTTGTAACTGGTGAACATAATGTACTTGCGTCGTACTCGTGATAATAATTGGTTTTTATTCACCAAAATGGTTTTCTTAAAATTAGGTAAAATGAATGAATAAAAAAATTAAGTGAATGCTTGTATAACAAATGATTACACTAGGAAAGAACAGTATACTATAGAAAGAAACGGAATGTCACAAACAATTGTAATAATGTATCTAATCAAAGAAAAGGAAACTAAATCCTTAGCTTCTTGAGGCGTGTTCACTCCTATTGAAAAAAGTAACACCACCAGCTCAGCTATTCCTAGCCACTCTTAGAAATACATAAGAAATGTTTGTTACGTGTTTTCAAACAGCAATATTACTTTCAATAGAAATGAGATGAAAATATATAAATAAGCTATTCCTACCAAGAAATACCGTGAGCATACATTTATGAAAAAGTGAGTAGGTCTCTATACTATTATTTGAAAGTATCCAATTGCGGCACATTCAACATTGGTCCGTAAATTTTTCCTAATTTGCTCAAAGTAGATGTGGCCACGTCCTATTTTGCTGAAGATCTATCCAATCTCAATCTTGGATTTCCTGTGTGTGATCCTAGGGTATGTATTCCTTTTGTAACTGGTGAACATAATGTACTTGCGTCGTACTCGTAATAATAATTGGTTTTTATTCACCAAAATGGTTTTCTTAAAATTAGGTAAAATGGATTAATAAAAAAATTAAGTGAATGCTTGATAACAAATGATTACACTAGGAAAGAACAGTATCACACACAGGATTTCCTGTGTGTGATCCTGGGGTATGTATTCCTTTTGTAACTGGTGAACATAATGTACTTGCGTCGTACTCGTAATAATAATTGGTTTTTATTCACCAAAATGGTTGTCTTAAAATTAGGTAAAATGGATGAATAAAAAAATTAAGTGAATGCTTGTATAACAAATGATTACACTAGGAAAGAACAGTATACTATAGAAAGAAACGGAATGTCACAAACAATTGTAATAATGTATCTAATCAAAGAAAAAGAAACTAAATCCTTAGCTTCTTGAAGCGTGTTCACTCCTATTGAAAAAAGTAACACCACCAGCTCAGCTATTCCTAGCCACTCTTAGAAATACATAAGGAATGTTTGTTACGTATTTTCAAACAGCAATATTACTTTCAATGGAAATGAGGTGAAAATATATAAATAAGCTATTCCTACCAAGAAATACCGTGAGCATACATTTATGAAAAAGTGAGTAGGTCTCTATACTATTATCTGAAAGTATCCAATTGCGGCACATTCAACATTGGTCCGTAAATTTTTCCTAATTTGCTCAAAGTAGATGTGGCCACGTCCTATTTTGCTGAAGATCTATCCAATCTCAATCTTGGATTTCCTGTGTGTGATCCTAGGGTATGTATTCGTTTTGTAACTGGTGAACATAATGTACTTGCGTCGTACTCGTAATAATAATTGGTTTTTATTCACCAAAATGGTTGTCTTAAAATTAGGTAAAATGGATGAATAAAAAAATTAGGTGAATGCTTGTATAACAAATGATTACACTGGGAAAGAACAGTATACTATAGAAAGAAACGGAATGTCACAAACAATTGTAATAATGTATCTAATCAAAGAAAAGGAAACTAAATCCTTAGCTTCTTGAGGCGTGTTCACTCCTATTGAAAAAAGTAACACCACCAGCTCAGCTATTCCTAGCCACTCTTAGAAATACATAAGGAATGTTTGTTACGTGTTTTCAAACAGCAATATTACTTTCAATAGAAATGAGGTGAAAATATATAAATAAGCTATTTCTACAAAAAAATACCGTGAGCATACATTTATGGAAAAGTGAGTAGGTCTCTATGCTATTATTTGAAAGTATCCAAATGCGGCACATTCAACATTGGTCGATAAATTTTTCCTAATTTGCTCAAAGTAGATGTGGCCACGTCCTATTTTGCTGAAGATCTATCCAATCTCAATCTTGGATTTCCTGTGTGTGATCCTAGGGTATGTATTCCTTTTGTAACTGGTGGACATAATGTACTTGCGTCGTACTCGTAATAATAATTGGTTTTTATTCACCAAAATAGTTTTCTTGAAATTAGGTAAAATGGATGAATAAAAAAATTAAGTGAATAATTGTATAACAAATGATTTTACTAGGAAAGAACAGTATCACACAGGATTTCCTGTGTGTTATCCTAGGGTATGTATTCCTTTTGTAACTGGTGAACATAATGTACTTGCGTCGTACTCGTGATAATAATTGGTTTTTATTCACCAAAATGATTGTCTCAAAATTAGGTAAAATGGATGAATAAAAAAATTAAGTGAATGCTTGATAACAAATGATTACACTAGGAAAGAACAGTATCACACACAGGATTTCCTGTGTGTGATCCTAGGGTATGTATTCCTTTTGTAACTGGTGAACATAATGTACTTGCGTCGTACTCGTGATAATAATTGGTTTTGATTCACCAAAATGGTTTTCTTAAAATTAGGTAAAATGAATGAATAAAAAATTAAGTGAATGCTTGTATAACAAATGATTACACTAGGAAAGAAAAGTATACTATAGAAAGAAACGGAATGTCACAAACAATTGTAATAATGTATCTAATCAAAGAAAAGGAAACTAAATCCTTAGCTTCCTGAGGCGTGTTCACTCCTATTGAAAAAAGTAACACCAACAGGTCAGCTATTCCTAGCCACTCTTAGAAATACATAAGGAATGTTTGTTACGTGTTTTCAAACAGCAATATTACTTTCAATAGAAATGAGGTGAAAATATATAAATAAGCTATTCCTACAAAGAAATACCGTGAGCATACATTTATGAAAAAGTGAGTAGGTCTCTATGCTATTATTTGAAAGTATCCAAATGCGGCACATTCAACATTGGTCCATAAATTTTTCCTAATTTGCTCAAAGTAGATGTGGTCACGTCCTATTCTGCTGAAGATCTATCCTTTCTCAATATTGGATTTCCTGTATGTGATCCTAGGGTATGTATTCCTTTTGTAACTGGTGAACATAATGTACTTGCGTCGTACTCGTAATAATAATTGGTTTTTATTCACCAAAATGGTTGTCTTAAAATTAGGTAAAATGGATGAATAAAAAAATTAAGTGAATGCTTGTATAACAAATGATTACACAAGGAAAGAACAGTATACTATAGAAAAAAACGGAATGTCACAAACAATTGTAATGATGTATATAATCAAAGAAAAGGAAACTAAATCCTTAGCTTCCTGAGGCGTGTTCACTCCTATTGAAAAAAGTAACACCACCAGCTCAGCTATTCCTAGCCACTCTTAGAAATACGGTAGGAATGTTTGTTATATAACAGCAATATTACTTTCAATAGAAATGAGATGAAAATATATAAATGAGCTATTCCTACAAAGAAATACCGTGAGCATACATTTATGAAAAAGTGAGTAGGTCTCTATGCTATTATTTGAAAGTATCCAAATGCGGCACATTCAACATTGGTCCGTAAATTTTTCCTAATTTGCTCAAAGTAGATGTGGTCACGTCCTATTCTGCTGAAGATCTATCCAATCTCAATCTTGGATTTCCTGTGTGTGATCCTAGGGTATGTATTCCTTTTTTTAACTGGTGAACATAATGTACTTGCGTCGTACTCGTGATAATAATTGGTTTTTATTCACCAAAATGGTTGTCTTAAAATTAGGTAAAATGGATGAATAAAAAAATTAAGTGAATGCTTGTATAACAAATGATTACACTAGGAAAGAACAGTATACTATAGAAAGAAACGGAATGTCACAAACAATTGTAATAATGTATCTAATCAAAGAAAAGGAAACTAAATCCTTAGCTTCTTGAGGCGTGTTCACTCCTATTGAAAAAAGTAACACCACCAGCTCAACTATTCCTAGCCACTCTTAGAAATACGGTAGGAATGTTTGTTACATAACAGCAATATTACTTTCAATAGAAATGAGATGAAAAAATATAAATAAGCTATTCCTACCAAGAAATACCGTGAGCATACATTTATGAAAAAATGAGTAGGTCTCTATGCTATTATTTGAAAGTATCCAATTGCGGCACATTCAACATTGGTCCGTAAATTTTTCCTAATTTGCTCAAAGTAGATGTGGTCACGTCCTATTCTGCTGAAGATCTATCCAATCTCAATCTTGGATTTCCTGTGTGTGATCCTAGGGTATGTATTCTTTTTTTTAACTGGTGAACATAATGTACTTGCGTCGTACTCGTAATAATAATTGGTTTTTATTCACCAAAATGGTTGTCTTAAAATTAGGTAAAATGGATGAATAAAAAAATTAAGTGAATGCTTGTATAACAAATGATTACACTAGGAAAGAACAGTATACTATAGAAAGAAACGGAATGTCACAAACAATTGTAATAATGTATCTAATCAAAGAAAAAGAAACTAAATCTTTAGCTTCCTGAGGCGTGTTCACTCCTATTGAAAAAAGTAACACCAACAGGTCAGCTATTCCTAGCCACTCTTAGAAATACATAAGGAATGTTTGTTACGTGTTTTCAAACAGCAATATTACTTTCAATAGAAATGAGGTGAAAATATATAAATAAGCTATTCCTACAAAGAAATACCGTGAGCATACATTTATGAAAAAGTGAGTAGGTCTCTATGCTATTATTTGAAAGTATCCAAATGCGGCACATTCAACATTGGTCCATAAATTTTTCCTAATTTGCTCAAAGTAGATGTGGCCACGTCCTATTCTGCTGAAGATCTATCCAATCTCAATCTTGGATTTCCTGTGTGTGATCCTAGGGTATGTATTCCTTTTTTTAACTGGTGAACATAATGTACTTGCGTCGTACTCGTAATAATAATTGGTTTTTATTCACCAAAATGGTTGTCTTAAAATTAGGTAAAATGGATGAATAAAAAAATTAAGTGAATGTTTGTATAACAAATGATTACACTAGGAAAGAACAGTATACTATAGAAAGAAACGGAATGTCACAAACAATTGTAATAATGTATCTAATCAAAGAAAAAGAAACTAAATCTTTAGCTTCCTGAGGCGTGTTCACTCCTATGAAAAAAGTAACACCAACAGGTCAGCTATTCCTAGCCACTCTTAGAAATACATAAGGAATGTTTGTTACGTGTTTTCAAACAGCAATATTACTTTCAATAGAAATGAGGTGAAAATATATAAATAAGCTATTCCTACAAAGAAATACGGTGAGCATACATTTATGAAAAAGTGAGTAGGTCTCTATGCTATTATTTGAAAGTATCCAAATGCGGCACATTCAACATTGGTCCATAAATTTTTCCTAATTTGCTCAAAGTAGATGTGGCCACGTCCTATTCTGCTGAAGATCTATCCAATCTCAATCTTGGATTTCCTGTGTGTGATCCTAGGGTATGTATTCCTTTTTTTAACTGGTGAACATAATGTACTTGCGTCGTACTCGTAATAATAATTGGTTTTTATTCACCAAAATGGTTGTCTTAAAATTAGGTAAAATGGATGAATAAAAAAATTAAGTGAATGTTTGTATAACAAATGATTACACTAGGAAAGAACAGTATACTATAGAAAGAAACGGAATGTCACAAACAATTGTAATAATGTATCTAATCAAAGAAAAGGAAACTAAATCCTTAGCTTCCTGAGGCGTGTTCACTCCTATTGAAAAAAGTAACACCACCAGCTCAGCTATTCCTAGCCACTCTTAGAAATACGGTAGGAATGTTTGTTATATAACAGCAATATTACTTTCAATAGAAATGAGATGAAAATATATACATAAGCTATTCCTACAAAGAAATACCGTGAGCATACATTTATGAAAAAGTGAGTACGTCTCTATGCTATTATTTGAAAGTATCCAAATGCGGCACATTCAACATTGGTCCATAATTTTTTCCTAATTTGCTCAAAGTAGATGTGGCCACGTCCTATTCTGCTGAAGATCTATCCAATCTCAATCTTGGATTTCCTGTGTGTGATCCTAGGGTATGTATTCCTTTTTTTAACTGGTGAACATAATGTACTTGCGTCGTACTCGTAATAATAATTGGTTTTTATTCACCAAAATGGTTGTCTTAAAATTAGGGTAAAATGGATGAATGAATAAATCAAGTGAATGCTTGTATAACAAATGATTACACTAGGAAAGAACAGTATACTATAGAAAGAAACGGAATGTCACAAACAATTGTAATAATGTATCTAATCAAAGAAAAGGAAACTAAATCCTTAGCTTCTTGAGGCGTGTTCACTCCTATTGAAAAAAGTAACACCACCAGCTCAACTATTCCTAGCCACTCTTAGAAATACGGTAGGAATGTTTGTTACATAACAGCAATATTACTTTCAATAGAAATGAGATGAAAATATATAAATAAGCTATTCCTACTGTAATATATGCTACGTACGTTGTGAATGCACCGTAACAGGATCCTGACAATTGACAGTGCCTAGAGGGGTACTGGCAATTGAGGTTCTAGAGTTAGGGTTTTTTCACGAATAAGATGTCGGGTAATGGCGTGGGCCAGATTTTGTTTTGTGACATGAATTTTGATAATAAATAATTATTTATAAATTACACCTTTTGTTGTGTGAATATACAATAGTTTGGCGACGAGTCAGGAGTCTGCCATAAGTCAGGTCAGTGAAAAAGAAAATTGTCGGTTGAAAGTCAAAAAAAAAAAGATGTCATTAGTGGGATCTATAGAGCATTTCAATGTCAATGGAGGCGATTTCGAATCGTACAAGGAGCGAATGGAACAGCTTTTCAAAGTAAATAGCACAAAGGAAGAAGAAAAAGGTCCCTTATTTATAACATTAATTGGTCCGGAGGCATACAAATTGTTGAAAAATCTTATGCGTCCTGAAAATCCGACGACGAAAGCTTATAAAGATATGGTGAGCGTGTTAGAAAAGCATTTTACACCAGAAGTATCAATAATTGCTGAAAGGTATAAGTTTAATAGTAGAAATCAACAACCAGATGAATCCATATCTGAATATATAGTACAACTGAAAACTCTATCAGCACCTTGCGAATATGGTAGCTTTCTAGACCAAGCTCTAAGAGATCGTTTTGTGTGTGTGGCCTCAGATGTGAGTCAGTGGTCCAAAGATTATTGACTAAGGACAATTCACTAAAATTTGAGCAAGCTTGTAAAGAGGCATTGAATTATGAGATGTCAACAGCACAATCTAAATTAGTCTTTCCACACACAAACGTACACCAAGTCAAGTCACAAGGCAGGTTTATGAATAAGACAAGTCAACCAAAAATGGGTCAGTCTTCAAAACAGTCAAGGTATCAGTCAAACAGTGAAAGTCGTTCACAAAAGTCACAGTACAAGCAAGCACAAAGAGATTGTTTCCGTTGTGGAAGGCAACACAATTGTGATACATGTCCTGCAAAAAACTGGGAATGTTTTGTATGCAAACGCAAGGGTCATACATCTAAAGTCTGTAGGCAGTCTAGAGGAGTCAAGTACGCAGAGGGTGAAGAAAACTCAGAGTCAGAAGAGGTACATAATGAGCAGTGATTGAACCTAGAGTTAGAAGAAATTGTTATTAACAAAATTTCCAGCAAATGTCAACTCGTTCAGGTTTGTGTTGAAAACAAAAACATTGCAATGGAAGTAGATACAGGAGCTAGTGTAAGTGTAATTTCTGAACAAGATTATGTTAGATATTTTGAACACTTATCTTTATGTGTTAGCAATTTATCAATTAAAACAGTTTCAGGAGATAAATTGTTAGTCAAAGGTCAAATTATTGTCAAAGTTAGGTCAAGTAGGGATAATTTTGAATGCTTACCTTAGTAATTGTTGTTAAAACTAGTAAATCTTTCAAACCATTGTTAGGTAGAAACTGGTTGGATAAGCTTAAACCAGCTTGGAGATCAATGTTTAATTTTGGTCAAATTGTCAAAAATAACATAATGCCTAATGTTAAGAAAGAAAATAATCATTGTAAGTGTTTTAGGTCGAATTATAAGTCAATCCCAAATGTCAATAATGATTATAATCGGTCGTCAGTTGCAAAAAGTCAAGGTCTCAGCCAGGGAACAGAGCCAATGTGTCAGGGAGGTTGGAAAAGGAACAATAGTCAGTTACCGATTATCAAGTCAAGTAGTAAGTATGACCAGTTGATATGTTTAAACCAAGGTATAGATGGAAATGTCTTTGAAAAACAAAAGGAGTCATTAAATTTACCTGCAATATGTCAAGTCAGGGAAAATGATAACCCTACAACAGGCAATAATCCTAGTTCCCCAAACAGTCTAAAATTGTCAACTAATAAGTCAAGTTATGTTCTGAGTCATGTTGAAGTTCAAAGTATGTTAAAAAAGTTTAAGAAGTTATATCCAAATGTTTTCAATAAGGATAGAAAAACACATATTAAAGGTTTTGAAGCTAATTTAGTAGTCAAAGAAAATGCAAATAAGATTTTTCATAAAGCTTATTCCGTACCTTATTCATTAAGAGAAAAAGTAAAAGTTGAACTTGAAAGTTTAGTGTCAGAAGGTATTCTAATTCCTGTTAGTCATGCAGATATAGCTAGTCCTATAGTGGTAGTCCCAAAGAAAAACAATACTATCAGAATTTGTGGGGATTTTAAAAAAACTGTTAACCCAATTTTAAAAATGGATCACTACCCTCTTCCAACTCTGGATGATTTGTTTTTCTCAGTATCAGGTGGAGTTATGTTTAGTGTGTTAGATTTATCCAATGCTTATTTACAATTGTCAGTTAGCAAACAAAGTCAAGAGTTATTAACAATTAATACTCACATTGGATTATTTCAATACACTAGATTACCTTATGGTATCTCAAGTAGTCCAGCTATATTTCAGTCAACGATGGAACAAATTTTGAAAGGGTTGGAATTTGTAGGTGTCTATTTAGATGATTGTGTAATTTCAGGAAGAAATTTAGAAGAATGTATTAAGAATGTTGAACTAGTATTACAACGCTTTGAAAAACATAATATCAAATTAAATTGTGACAAAAGTATATTTTTTCAGTCAGAAATTGAATTTTTAGGACACACTTTGAGTAAAGAAGGTATAAAACCATTAAAGTCAAAAGTAAAAGAAATTATGGATGCGCCTGTCCCCACTAACTTAACTCAGCTTAAAAGTTTTTTTGGGTTGTTGAATTTTTATTCTAAATTTTTACCTCATTGTTCAGATATCTTGAGTCCACTGAATGACCTACTAAGGAAAAGCCAACCTTTTAAATGGGGAAAGTCTCAACAGGCAGCATTTGAAAAATGTAAAGGCATGATTAAGAACTGTGTTACTTTAACACACTACGACCCTAATAAGGAACTTATAGTGGCTGCAGATGCAAGTCCATATGGGTTGGGAGCAATTTTAAGCTTGGTAGAAGACGGTGTTTGTAAGCCAATCCAGTTTGCATCTTGTACGCTGTCACCATCAGAAAGAAATTATGCTCAAGTACAGAGAGAAGCGTATGCAGTCGTGTTTGCAGTTCGCAAGTTTCACAAGTTTTTGTATGGAAGAAAGTTTACCATTTTGTCTGATCACCAGCCATTAAAAACCATTTTTGGAGAAAAACAGGGGTTGCCTACTTTAGCTCATGCTAGAATTCAGCGATGGGCGGTGACATTATGGGCTTATAACTATGAGATTAAATACAAAGCTAGTGAGATGCCAAATGTTGATTGTCTTTCGAGATTGCCGCTTTCTGAGATGTTCGAAGACAGTAAGGCAGAGGACCAAGTTTTTGCTTTCACATATGAAGATAACCTGCCTATTACGGCAGAGCTGATTTGTGAAGAGACAAAGAAAGACAAATGTGTGAGTGATGTCATTGAAAACATTAAACATGGGTGGTCTTACTGCAACAATGAAGAATTGAAGCCCTATTTTCGAAGAAGAAATGAGCTGAGTGTAGAATGTGATTGCCTAACTTGGAGAAATCGAGTGGTAATACCAGAATCCCTAAGAGGTGCACTGTTGGAAATTTTACATGAAAGTCACCCCGGAATTGTAAGAATGAAACTGAGAGCTAGAAGCGATTTTTGGTGGCCAAATATCAACGACCATATTGAGCAATTTGTTAATCAATGTCAAGCATGCCAAATATTGAGTAACCGTGAAAAAAATGTCAGCATATCAGCTTGGGAAAAAAGTGAGAGAAACTTTTCGAGAATTCATGTTGATTTTTTTGATTTGGAAGGCTACAAATTCTTTTTGATGATAGATACCACGTCAAAATGGTTAGAGATTTTTCGAATGAATGGAACAAATGCTCTAAAGACAATTGTAAGACTTCGTGAAGTTTTTAGTAGATTCGGTCTACCTGAAGTTTTGGTGGCAGACAATGGACCCCCTTTTAACAGTGACGAATTTCATCAATTCTGTAGATCCAATGGAATACATGTAATTAACACACCACCGTATCACCCAGAATCTAATGGCAGTGCAGAGAAATGCGTTTCGACAGCAAAAAAATCTTTGAAAAAAGTATTTTTACAGGATGAATTGTCAGTATTGAACATTAAAAAAGCTATGGAAAATGATATTTTCAACCGAAATTTGTATGAGAAATGCGATTCAATTGAGCATAAGTTGGATAATTTCTTGTTTAATTACAGGAACACTCCAAGTACCGTCACAATGAAGTCACCGGCCGAACTGCTATTTAAACAAGTTCCCCGAACTAAACTAAACATGTTTCATCCAAAATATTTAAAAGGGAAGGTAGAAAGGAAAAGAGAACAAGTCGTAGCCCAGAGACAAAACAAGGGAAGACGTGAAAATATAATGTATTTAGTGAATCAGTCAGTGATGCTATATATGACACAGCTGAAGAAGTGGGTTACAGCTAAAGTTTTAAAAGCAGTTGGTATAAATTCTTACTTAGTTATGACCTCAGAAGGAAGAGTTCGGTATGTTCACGCGGATCATTTGAAACCAACTTTTCTACAATTTCCAGAAATAGATGTTTCCGTAGATGGATCAGATAAAACAGATAAGTCGGCGGTAGAAAACTTCCAAAAGTCGGATAGGCCTGAGAGTAATAGTGAAAACCTTCATGAGCAGAAATCTATAGAGAATCAAGGTTTAAAAAATAAAGAAGTTTCCCCCCTCAGTTGAAGTAGTAGACCCAAAGAGTTCTGTTAATCCTATTACACCTATACCTAAATCTCTTGCTAAAAATGATAGGGTCAGGGTTTCCTCTCCCAAGTATTCAAAGACATCTCCATCATTGGTTCGTAAATCTCAAAGAGTTAGTAAGGCTCCTGACAGGTTGGATTTGTAACCGTGGCTGGGATCTTGGAAACAAGCTAAGTGGGAAGGAGTGTAATATATGCTACGTACGTTGTGAATGCACCTCAACAGGATCCTGACAATTGACAGTGCCTAGAGGGGTACTGGCAATTGAGGTTCGAGAGTTAGGGTTTTTTCACGAATAAGATGTCGGGTAATGGCGTGGGCCAGATTTTGTAGTGTGATATGAATTTTGATAATAAATAATTATTTATAAATTACACCTTTTGTTGTGTGAATATACAATAGTGATGTTTGTAATTTGACCAACTTTTTTGTTGTGTTACGTAACTTGATGCTTTTTCAATAAACACTTCAAAGCAATCGATAATAACAGTAGTTTTATCATGAAATACTTCTTTACAACATGATGGAATGTTTTTCAAATTTTTCTCTTTATCTGGCCATATAATAAGATTTTTAAATCTTTGATACATTAGAGATATAATGAGTTAAAATAAGTAGAACATGTTGACTGTGATATTCCAAATCGATATGCCAAATCTTTAAAATGTGCATTAAGTCTTAATTTAATCATAGTTATTAAAAATTGCTGAAATGGATCTAATGCACTTACAGAAGACACAGCAATAAAAGGCTTTATCCTTTGAAAAACTATGTTCAATAATGAAAAATTTAAACCAGTATAATACAGACACTTCTGATCATCATTATGAAATGATTCGTAAGTCATAATAGTCTTATTTAACCTACATGACAAAATATTAATTTTGGATTTTAAGAAATCTACTGCTTCACATTGTTTGTTTAAGTGATCCACAGTTAAATCGGTCTGTGTAGCTGTACCGTCTTGCTCTTCTGGGTTGATTTCCTCTACACTTCCAGAATCAACATTTGTCTAAAATGAAATATATAACTGAAAATGATAATCTTTGTTATTATTGTTACCTCAGGGTTATCATCAACTTCTTCGAATTGTCTCATTTTTTTTCTATTCTGCAATCTCTCCATTCTGTCTACATCTAGTTGTCTCTTAAGTGCAGATTTAGTGGAATAGCCCATATTTTGATTTGGTATCCAGTCAGGATTATTAATATCTTGTAAGTCTGCAGGCTTTCCTACAAAAATATGATTTACATAGTTTAACATACATATACTTGTTGCCAAAATAAAAATTTAATATGAAAGACTTACCCTGTACAAAATGCCTGCTGCACACTCTTTCATATTTTAATTTCGATTCAGTAAGATCATCTCTTCTTATAGATCTTATCCACTGTTCTCTTCTTTTGGCAGACAATACATTTAAATGGACTACATGCGGAAAATTTGTGACTTTGGGAACAGAAAAAAAAGATACCTTATCCCTTTCTGCCCTGCTACCACAGCTCACGACAATACAAGTTAATGGCATTTTTCGTAGCTGCTTAAATATAAATAAAAAAATTTATTTAGACTTATGTTTTGGCTTTTTTGCTTATTTGTGATTGAGAAATTCATTTTCATACTTACCTAGTTTGTCAAGTTTAGCCAAACCAGCCGATACAATGAGTGTTATATTAAATAATAAATAATGAGTCAAAAGAAAATCATAAACTGCCCCAAAATGTAGCGAAAAGTGTGTGTTCTAAACAGATGTCTATATAAATCAATGTAAACAATACTAATATGTGCCAACAATCCACCATATTAGAATTTTTTGACAGTTGTCTGGATTGCCTAATATCTGAGAGCAAGTAATTGAACGCCTTGACCTTAATGTAATACATAGAAATCCTGGCTAAATTTGTTAAAAGAATTGGCAATTTCAATGCCTTGCTATAAGAATTGCATGAAGCCATATTTTTGTAAATGAGGCAAACCGATTCCAAAATGAACAAAGCAATCATTGTTAAAATTGTTTCCTCAACGAATTTGTGTCTGCATGAATAACGAGGTTAAATCTTACACATGTACCTGATAGCCCGTTTCTGCAGTAGGACTAATACTGCTAATACATACAGAAGTGCTGATGAATTGTGTACTCCCTTAAACGGTATTCCATAACGTAGGTGAGATTCAACGAGTGCTTAATACACCGTTCTGGCGGTTTTGATTCCCAAATTTATTGAAGTTAATCTCAGTGCATAACATCCAGAACAAATTTTACTTTTATGTTGTTTGATATGTTCAATAAATTTGAGCTTATTGTGAATGTAAATACCTATAAATTTAGTTTGAGTCTCGTTCTTGATCACTGAGTTATCACCAAATGACAGGTCATCAAGAACACATCTGAAATATTTGTTTTAGTGATATTGAAGGATAACAAATTGGCATCACACCACACGACTCCTTGATATTACATTGTGTAAAACATTTGAGTTTTGTTGTTCTACAGTATCGTCGTATCATCATCAAAAAGAGTGATTTTTCCAGATGTGTCCTAAAACTGATCCTTGTGGCACAGTTCCAAACAATTTACATCAAAAAGAAGTCTTATAGTAAAACGTAGATGGTAGTGAAGTTGTGTTCAGAATGTAAACCATTTTGCCTGAAAACAGAACATTTTTACAGCAGAAGTTGCAAAAAAGGACAGTCATCTGTACACTTTTTACGATGAGAATTAAAAATTGCGCATTTACCAAACATAACTTTACTACCATCTACGTTTTACTATCAGACTACTTTTTGATGTAAATTGTTTGGAGCTAATGCCTAATGTTACCCCTAATAGAGAATTGGAACGGTACCACCTAATATTCTTATCAGTTCTGGTCAAACCATGCCATCTCATAATAGGCGTTCTAATAATTACTTCCGTTCGTTTATGTTGGAATCAGAATTGAACGACAATCAAAATGATGTGTCACTTGACTCCCCTTCCCATTTGAAATTCTAAGGTTAACATCTACCCCTACTAGGGGGTTGAACCATGAGGGCTACAGATAGTTCTTGAAAGTGTCCCTCTTGACAATAAAATAAAACCATTTTTCGGTTCCTCATATCGTTTACTGAAAAGAAGATATTAAGGGTGAGAAGTTTTCAAATTGACACCCTGTATGTTATTTCGTCGGAAAGCATGGAAAATAATTGAAACAGCACATTCCAGTCCATACCTATCTGTAAATTAGGAAGGTACCTAATTACCAACCTACTTGTGTATTGAAATGAAATTTCATAATCAGTAGGTAATCGTAATCCGCCGAATAGATACCTAATGCAATTTAAATATTCAAAATTAGTTTCAAACAAAAAAGGTTCGGGAAACATCAAAAGAGAAAGAAATTTACTGAATTCTTAGAAAAGATTTCTGCAGCTGCATTGCTTCGCCTTATTTAAGTAGTAAAATACTAATCGGGTGATCCGTAACCATAGTAACCCACTTTTTTTAGTTTCGACTGAAATTCTTGCAGTTTCGAGGTCTGACACGGTTGCCAATTTTCCGACTCATAAAGCATATGAGTTCTGTTAAGTATTGAATGTTTGGAAGTTTGTTGTAGAGGAATCGATAAATATATATGGAGGATGAGATAAATATGAAGACGATACATTTATACTTTTTTATTCTCCAATACCTATCTACCTAGGTGTGTACCTATTGGTATCTAAATTTGTAGCTCTGTAGAAAGTTGAAAATCCAATACAAAAAAAAACATTGACAAATATTGTGTTAGAACTGATACCTACAGCGCTAGCCGTAGGTATCAGTTCTAACTGATGTAGTCGGAGCCTCTGATGTGAATAGTTTTTCTGCTTCTTCCTGATTTTTCGAAGTCTTAATACACCATCAACCAGTACTTGATGTGCTCTAAACTCAAGTACTACTGTTTTTCTGCGAGTGTCACAAAATTCATTGAATCATATTTTTCAAATCGAACACAGAGAGTAGTGATCGATGGGAATGTATCAACCTCCAGAAATATTATGTCCGGTGTACCGCAAGGGTCTATCTTAGAGTCATTTCTCTTCATAATGTACGCTGTCGATTTACTGAATAGAATAGAACATGCTTCTGTACGAATCTTTGCTGATGATACTCAACTGATGCATTGTTTTCCACCATACGAATACAAGATTGATTCATATCTGAAAACAATATGATCATTGTCTGACAAAAAGAATCTGATGTTAAATGCTACGAAGTCTATATTTACACTTCTTCGTTATAAAAAGTCTAGACAACTTCACGGTCAATTCTTATACATTCTTTCTTCATTTACATCTATATTTAGAAAGGGTGATTCGTTTCGCGTGGTAGATTTATATGGTTCTTCATAAGCTAAACATTTATTGAATTTCACTAGTTCGGACTTCCATTGTCTACTATATAAAATGATTTGAAATCCCTGAAACAACTAAAAAAGAAGAATTGAAAATGATTAGCTGAAAATAACAATTATATTAACCAAAATAAACCTGAAATTAAATAATAGTGAAATAAAATACAAGTAAAAATAGAACAATTGAATAAATAAAAATAAAGAAATGAAAAAAGAAAATGAAAATAAAAAGTGGAGAGATTCCAAGACACGTTAGTTCACGATGTTTCGATTGTTAGTATCTACAATCGTCTTCGGGTGATGACAGTCATCACCCGTTAGATACTAACAATCGAAACGTCGTGAACTAACGTGACTTGGAATCGCTCCACTTTTTATTTTTATTTTCTTTATTTTTATTTATTCAATTGTTCTATTTTTACTTGTATTTTATTTCACTATTATTTCGTTTCAGGTTTATTTTGGTTAATATAATTGTTATTTTCAGCTAATCATTTTCAATTCTTCTTTTTTAGTTGTTCCAGAGATTTAAAATCATTTTATATAGTAGACAATGGAAGTCCGAACTAGTGAAATTCATCATGAAACATTGTCAATCACCTTCAAACAAACTAAACATTTATTGATTGAACTAGGGTATGATCGTGATGCACTCTTCGGTCAACAGCAGCCAAGAATGCTCAGAGCCTTCTTTACCCGGGAGTTCAAGGAGTGCAGTACCCGGGCGTGGGGTCCTAGGGGGCGCGGCATCGAGAACTAGAAATTTGAAATTTTATTCAGGTACTTTCAATCTCATTCAATGCCAACGTCATTGCATGCACATAAACAAAATGTGTTCCATTAATCTTTCTCTTGAAAATGATCACTTGGTGATCGTTGTGATAAAACTCTAGTAATATTCATTGGTACACCAAAAGCTCCAAACAATGCATTACAAATAGCAAATATGCTGAACTTCACCTCCATCTACTTATATTTGTCATATCATTTCATATAGATGCATAAAGACGAATATTATTATTATAAATTCAATGTGCCTGAGGTGAAGTAGTTATTTTCTAACCGATATTTGACTCATTGAACAAAAAAATGCTTATCTCTGAATAACAAATATTTTCAAACTATCATTCAATTTCAATAAACACCTACAGTTTTGTTGTCGAAAGGACGTCTTGGTATTCAATTAATACATCGAGAAAGTAAGCTGGCAACAGCGCCCAAAACTCTTCATAGTTTCGGTAGCGATGGTGAAACGGCTTATATTATTGGGGGGGGGGGAGGTGGAGGGCATTGTTAGGTTTTGTTGAGAAGATTGAAGATGTTCATTTCACTTCGAAAGACGTTTGGAGTGTTACTTTTGTGAGTCTGTTATATGTAGTAGATTTTCCGATTTAGTTTGTGAGGTGTGCGTTGTAATCCAATTAGAAAACGATATCACATCAAGTGCTTGTTTGGGAATAGGTAAGATTTGTTATATCTCAATGTTGAGAAATCATTGACCAAACGAAAACCGTATTATTCAAAATAGCAATCTACAATAAGATGGGAATTTATTTCTAATGTTTAAATAACGATGCATTATCAATTTTCAAAATAGCTGGAATATTTTACTGCATTGGTCATGGATTTATCAAATAATTTCTATCGATGAATCGTTTGTGAGTGAATCGTTACACAAATTGGCGGTACCATCCTACATAACCTCATTCATTGTCACAGCAAAACAAGTTGTTAAATTCGGTAGTGTGTTCATAACAAATATTGAAAAGATGAAATATGATTTGAGTATTCAAAAAATTCAGTAGTATATTTTGAATAATTCAAATATCGATTATTATCTTGTATACTAAATAGAATCACCAATGTGAAATTGGCTGCCAAAATTTCCGACATTCCTGATCAACAAGTGGCGTGGATGTTTCTCCCCCTTTTTGGATTATTGGATTGAAGTAAGCAGTCAGCTGCCACGGCGACGCGATACGCAATGATATTATATCATGAAGACGAAATATTCGACAAAAATTTTCCTCGAATCCTGGAAAAACAATATTTTTCCCTCTATTAGGATCGAATGAATATCTTTCGTTGATATGATGATTTCTTGTGCTATCGCGTAGCCGTGGCTACTTGCCACGCTTACTTCAATCCAATAACCCGAAAAGGAGGAAACATGCCCGCCAATGGTCAGGAGTGTTCAAAAATTTTGGCAGCCAGCTCTGGACGGCCAGCAATCTTGTGTTTTTTTTGTGAAGATTCGATATTTTTTTTTAGAACACAACATTGAAAGTATGGCAAGGTCAGATGATAATAAAGGCGAGATTCGGAAAGAAGGAGACCTCGATGCTGAAGATTGGTATTGTACAGCATAATGCAAAAAATTGCAATGTTTTGATTTAATTTTCTTTAAGGTGTCTAGACTATCAATTGGAAAGGTGTTTTGTGGATAACTGTCCTAAAATTCATTCCTATGAATACTGCAAGGAGTATATGAATACTTTAAGTTGTCAGAAGGGGAGGCAATGCAACTACATGCACGTTACAAAAACAGAAAAGTTATTGTATCTGCGTGGAAACAAACAAATCCATAAAATAATTATACCAGAAGCTGTATGTTCACGACAGATCAATGGCATATGTAAACGCTACAAATATGGCAGTTGTAGTGGCAGTTGCCAAAAATTGCACATTGATGGAGGTGAAACAGACTCATCTTGCAGTTTATGTTGCATGCAGATGGAGAACATCGCCATGTTCATAAGGTGTTACCACATTGTCTGCCAAACTTGCATGTTAAAATTATATGTCGACAGTATTAATCCCCAATTGTCTGGCTTTATTTGCCCCTTCTGTAAGACAAGAAGCGAAGAGTATGCAATCCTGAAAGGAAACGGAACCAATTAAGGACCGTTGTTGTTTTATATGGGGTTGTTGTTTTTTTATGTGTTTGATACTCTCAGACATTGTGTAATTCAAAAAATTCATTCAAGACCATCCACCATGTCTTGCAAGGATTACATACTATTCCGAGAGTGCGGAAGAAAGAACTGTAACAAAACCCACGACTTTTTATACTGTGGATTGAGATGTGGCAGCAACAAATGCAAAAGGTTACATCTTACAAAAGAGCAGACGGAGGATGTTAAACAAAATAGAAGGCCCTTTGTAGAGGAGATTCAGAAGGAGGTAGACAGACTGGCCTGGACATATAAATGTTTATATGGAGATAAAAAACAAATGATCTGTACCAGACCCTTAACAGGCTTAAACCAATGTTTGCAGGAATGCCGAACTTGTAGCATATTGGACAAGCCCTTCTTTCAACGTGAGTATAAAAAGACTAACTATAAATGAATAATCCCTAGTATGATTGTAGGGTAACAGGGCTTTTCGAATTTGAAAGATAATCTTGATGGTATATATACACCTGAAAATTGTTGTTTTTTTTAAATTCCTGTTATGAAGCTATCAAACTGCTTTGGATACCCTATTTATTTATCTCATTTCGAGTATCATATGATTTCAACTGTTATACTTTCTCTTCCATTCACCTGCACTCGACCAAGGAGTATTTTAAATCTTTACATTCCCAGTTATATTGCTTGTAGGAGTAACATGTTTTTGTTTCTGCTATTCGATGCTGTCGATGTGGCATTTTTGGAGGAGATCGGGTCTTGCCACAGTGTTACCACATATACCATGAAAAATGTATTAATTTCTTGGAATTGGACATCTCCAAGGCACTTCCCGAATATACTTGTTTGGAATGTGGGGTAGGTAATTTACCTCCGAACAAATTATATTGGAGCTGCTAAAAGGTACGTTCATTATCAATAATTTATGCATTCATGTAGAAAAAGTGCTTTTTTTGACACCCACTTACAAAATTCAGGAGATATTCCGAATTGATTATTATAAAGAAAAAAATAAACATTGAATTTTTTTTCTATTCAGAAGAAGAGCCTTGAAAAACAGAATTGATTGTTCGTTTTGATAGTTGCTTGTAGATTGTAAGCATAATGATTTCGCTGGAAGTGATACCAATTTTAGATTTTTAAGTGGAATTCCCTGTATATTATCACATGTTCGGTTACGGGAATGATCATTTGGAATCCAGCTATACCTACCAGGCATCAGGCTGTTATCTCTAAAGACTACGATGATATTGCCAATTATTTTATCCATAAGTTCAATGAGTGGAAGAGAGAAAGTCTTTGTGGCAGGTCAATAAATTCTCCCTCGCACTCATTGAGCTCATGGACACAATAATTGGCGATATCTATGTAGTCTTTGGAGATAACAGCCTTAAACCTGGTAGGTTTCGCTGGATTCCTTATGATCATCCCTAACCGAACATGTGATGATATACAGATAGATAGATTATTTTTTATTCATCCATGAAGCTTTACACAGTACAGCATAGTATTAAAACTTATCAGACCAGTCAATTACATATAACAACAGGGTGTCTCATTTAGAAATGGAAAGTTGGTATTACTTCCGGCGAAACCAGAAGAGAAAAAAAATCATTTTTAGGTTAAAAAGTGCCAATTATTATATATATGGGAAATCCCAAATGTCAATCAACCACAGTACAACTTTTCTAGTTCGGACACTCCAGTAATCCGGCGTTCCTAGGTGTCCGGATATTTTACCTCTGTAGTCCGGACAAATGAATGTTTTCAATACGAATCGATATTAAACGCGGATTTTTCCTTTTTAAACTTGTCAAAACCAATATTGTTCGCAACTTAACGGGTTTGGCGCCTTTGGCGGTCAGTTATCGTTTAGTTACCGTGCGTCGTGTGTCAATCTTAAAAAAAAAATGGCGCCAAATAAACGACCGCATAATACAGTTACTCTTGCGGAGAAATGTAAAATATTAGATTTTCTTGATAAGGTGAGAAGCATACGCCGTGTGGCTGAGAAATTTAACGTTCCAAAATCAACTGTAAGTGATATAAAGAAAAACAAAATTAAAATAAGAAGATTTGTGTCGGAGTCATTCAGTGGAGCAGGTATGTATGATTTAACTTTTATTGCAGGTAATGTTATTATGAAACATAATGTTTTCAGGTAAAAGGCAGGTTATCCGAAAGGGAGAACATCCCGAAGTTGAAGCTGCTTTATATGGATGGTTTCTACAGCAGCGTAGTGCTCATGTACCTATTTCTTCTGAGATTTTGCGGACGAAAGCTAAACAATTTTATGAAAGAATAAGTGGGAAGAGTGATTTTTTTGCGAGTTCAGGTTGGCTTGATAATTCAAAAAAAGGCACGGAATACGCTTTCTTAAAGTGTGTGGTGAAAAACTTTCCAGCGATGTAAGTGCTATAGTACCATTTCAAGAAAAATTTCTAGCTGTGGTTAATGAAATGAAGCTAAGTCGTGAACAAGTTTATAATGCTGATGAATCAGCGGCCTTTTGGAGAGCCTTGCCGGACACTACGTGGGTTCATGGTCAGGAACAATCAGCTCCAGGGCGAAAAATATCTAAAGATCGCGTAACATTTATGCCCTGTTGCAATGCGGCTGGAACTCATAAGTTACCCCTTTTAGTTCTTGGAAAATCCGCAAATCCAAAGGCATTTAAGAATGCTACTTTACCTGTCAACTACAAGGCAACCAGCAAAGGTTGGATGACCAGGACATTGTTCTTCGAATGGTTTAAGACTTGCTTTATATCCGACGTCAAACGTTTTTTATCGGATGTTAACCGACCTCATAAAGCATTGTTACTTGTAGATAATGCTCTATCTCATCCACCTGAGACAGAAATAAATTTCGATCCTGATTGTTTTTGCCGCCCAACTGCACAGCAGTTTTACAGCCATTGGATCAAAACTCAATACAAAACATAAAAGTAGCATACAGAAAGAGGCTACTAAATCACATTATCGCTCACGAAGGTGACGATTTAGTTACAGTTTTAAAGCAATTCAATTTAAAAGATGCACTTGTTAATCTAGATATTGCTTGGAAGTCCATATCTGAAAAAAATATCCAAAAAAGTTGGATAGCATTATGGCCGAACCAAAAAACTGATGCAGAAGAAGAGGAATCTGATGAAGAGAACATTCCACTTTCAGAACTTCAAAGACGACTTTGTCAAATAAACGAGGAAGATTTAAAAACCATTACCGCTTCCTTGCTTGTGATAGATCCTGAGAACAATTTGGATCGGGAAGATATTGTTGAATGGGCTTTAGGCAAAAATGAAGTCATTGTTGATTTGACTGAAGAGGAGTTAATAGGTGATGCGCTAAAATCTAAGGATGCAGAGAGCAATGAAGATTTAGATGGGAATATTGAGATTGTTGTCACTAAAGTGAAACACAGCGATGCTGTAAAAGCATTAACATTGGGAATTCAGTGGGCTGAAGAAAATAACTTACCAATACACGAAATTTTGCTTTTAAAGAACGTGAAAGAAAAGGCGACTGAATTAGCAAGCTCTAAGGCAGTTCAGAAAAAAATTGATAGTTTTTTCAAAAACGTTTAAACTTGCATTTCTTTGTCTTGTATTTGTAATTTATGTTTTGTCCTACATAATGTATTTTTATTTCTATTTAATGTTTGTGTACCTGCGTGGACATACAGGATGTGTATGTACATATGTACATACATATTTGTTTATACATACTTATTATGTATGTATATTATAATTTAAAATATAAACATAATCTTCTTTGTAATTAGGGTACAATGATTTATTTATACCTAGAAAAAAAGCTATGTACATAGTATGTACAATGTACATATGTATATTAAAATAAAACTATTGAAATATTAATCCAGTTATCCGGACACCTCGCTAATCCGACGCTGCTTGGAACGATATGTGTCCGGATTATCGAAGTTGTACTGTACCTTTAAAAATAAAGGAGATGTATATAATTTATCAAGTTTAGATAAGACAATCTGTGAATGAAGTTGAGGTAAACTGAAAAATTGTTTTTCAGTGTCAAACACTTGTCATAAATAATTCTAGTAGAAATCAACTTATCTTAGTATCATGAGAGTTACATTGTTTTTGCTGTTTCACCATTTGGAGCCACACTTCGAAATTATCAGTGTAATTCTGATAAACACATTGACATTCACAAATTAACCGGGTGTATGTTATTTTATTGCTGAAATTATTGGTCAATTCTGCGAGATGATTCTGTACAATTGATTGCAAATTTCCAACCGAATATATAAACATCATTAATACATTATTTTTATAAAATTCCTGTTTTGTGATCAATCCTTGATATGTGTGTCAACTTTTAGATTATTCGGACTACTGGAAGTGGGCTAAAATCATATTCAAATTCAGATCATTATTATCATTCTTGCATTTCTTTATTTCATGTATTTTTTATATTTGTGGCAAATTTCGAATTTTTTGTTAGAACGGAAACAGAAGGCTACATTTTTAGTGCTTTATTCAGAATTCATGACCCTTATAGATGCACTGTCTGGAGGTAAAAATTGCACTGCGGCCAAATTGATCATGCGCATTGGTTTTTATTCTTCACCCTCCCACCCCAGTTCCATCATAGAATTCAGTTATTCAGTATCATTTGAAGTTCATTTGTAAACAGTGCTCAGTCCTTGTTACACGTGTTCCATGAAACCCTCAGTTTGTCCGATTCAGAGGACTGTGATAAAAAATTGCGGTAAGCCATTGAAATGGTGAAGGTCTAGTAAACATCGTTTTCAGAATGTTATGGATCATTTGATTCGGAAATGCTTTCAAATATTTTTGTATAATATTTTGTGAATCTCTCCATATATTTTAATCAGAGAAAATGATAATAAAACTGAAATCCAATAATTTGAATAATTCCGGTAATAATTTCATTTTTTTATCATTCATATCTAGTAAAGTCGAAAATTGTTTTATATAGGGTAAGTCTAAGTATGGTACCGTCCATATTTAGGTACCGATTATGAATTTCGAGCTGAAAAGTTCGAAAGAAAGTCGATGATTTACTCTGCATATTTTTGTGAATTCAAAAGTTAGTGTATACAGGGTGAGTCTGAATATGGTACCGCCCATATTCTTAAGGTACCCATTATGAATTTTAAGGTGAAAGGTTCGGGAGAAAGTCGATGGTTTACTCTGCATATTATTGTAAATTCAAAAGTTAGTGTATACAGGGTGAGTCTGAATATGGTACCGCCCATATTGTTCAGGTACCCATTATGAATTTTAAAGGTTCGGAAGAAAGTCGATGGTTTACTCTGCATATTATTGTAAATTTAAAAGTTAGTGTATACAGGGCGAGTCTGAATATGGTACCGCCCATATTCTTCAGGTACCCATTATGAATTTTGAGATGAAAGGTTCGGAAGAAAGTCGATGGTCTACTCTGCATATTATTGTAAATTTAAAAGTTAGTGTATACAGGGTGAGTCTGAATATGGTACCGCCCATATTCTTCAGGAACCCATTATGAATTTTGAGATGAAAGGTTCGGAAGAAAGTCGATGGTTTACTCTGCATATTATTGTAAATTTAAAAATTAGTGTATATAGGGTAAGTCTGAATATGGTACCGCCCATATCCTTCAGGTACCCAATATGAATTTCGAGATGAAAGGTTCGGAAGGAAGTCGATGGTTTGCTCTGCATATATTTGTGAATTCAAATATTCTTTAATTTGGCCATTGGTAGAGATTGAAGTGACATTATCCACGGGTTTTTCGCCATGAAAGAGTTGTATGTTGGTCAATTGAATTAATTGCTTTGATAGTAACTCAATTATCTTATGGTATATATAGATTCATCCTCAGCTAAATATTTAAAATTCTACAATCAAAGTATGAAAATTAAAATAGTTAATGCCTTGAACAATGAAATACCTACATGGAGAAAACATTTTTTGCAAATGGCAAAAGTCACATGTTAGCTTGAAAATTGTCAATTATGTTATTTTAGACGAATTAAATATTGAAAAATATTATTCATTTTTCGCATCACTTGCTATTTTTTTATGTTTATGTATTTCAATACATTTCCCTGCTTTGTGTAATTTTTAAAGATAAAAATTAATAGATTTAAAGTTGCTGGAAAAAAAAAATAATAAATCATTGTCTATTGAACGTTGTGAAAAATAGTCATTTTTTTTTTTTCAGGGTTGGTTGATGAAGTATACTTTTGGGTTGTTTTGGCTTCGTCGTTTATTTTTTGCATCGTTGTTTTTTTTACGTCTTTTTTTTACGTCGTTGTTTTTTTTACGTCGTTGTTTTTTTACGTCGTTGTTTTTTTTCCATTGTTTGTTTTTGGCTAAATGTTGTCATTGTTGTATTCACTTATATATCAAGAGTGATCCACGTCATGGCAGCTTTTGCACTTGTAACTACTGACAATGGAATGCAGACGGTCATTCCCAGGTCAGAAATAGTATCACAGGATAATAAGGTGGAGTGTTTCATATTGGGGAAACGTTACAAAATCGTCATAAATGGATTCAACGAAGATTTTCTTCCCTTATATAATTTTGCTGTGGGACATAACACACGCAGACTTAAGGTTGTCTTAGAGAAAAATTTGAACATTGGCAACCCAAATGAAGCAAAGTTGAAAACTCCAAAGGGTAGAAAAAAAACAAAACGGATTACTGATTCGTTAGAGGGCAGGTCTGTACAGAAGAAAATGAAACCCAGACGTATTTTTCAAAATGTACCTATTGAGGTGGAAGGCGTAGAGGGGATCAGTCGTATTCATCATTCCAGTTTCATTTCAAGTACTGTTTCACCAATTCTTTTC
The DNA here is from genome assembly GCF_025532065.1 of Leptinotarsa decemlineata. Taxonomy (NCBI): domain Eukaryota; kingdom Metazoa; phylum Arthropoda; class Insecta; order Coleoptera; family Chrysomelidae; genus Leptinotarsa; species Leptinotarsa decemlineata. The sequence continues at coordinate 3,428,130 of NW_027412698.1, forward strand.
AAGTCCAATGATTTGCCCTCCGTGTGCAATTGGTTGTCTGCAGTATGTAACTGTTTGTCTTCTGCATCTGACAGTCTGTCTCCTATGCATGAAAGTCTGTCTCCTATGCCTGAAAGTCTGTCTCCTATGCCTGACAGTCTACCTCTCACAATCGAGAGCTTGGCTTCCTCAATTGACTGTTCTCTTCCCACAGTTGACTGTTCTCTTCCCTCAGTTGACTGTTCTCTTCCCTCAGTTGACTGTTCTCTTCCCTCAGTTGACTGCCCGCCTCCCACAAATGACAGATCACCTCCCACAATTGACAGCCTGCCTGCTACAAATAACATTCTTCTTTCAACGTCCTCCAATAGTCTGCCCTCCAAAGCCATGGGTCTGCCTTCTTCATCAAGCAGTCAGTCATCTATATCCATCCTTTCAACAATTGCTGAAGAATCCGTATCAGAAATGAATGATGATAATCCCACTTTAGTGAATGAAGCTGCTTATAAGCGAAGTTGAGTAACGACAATAATCAAATCTATTACTTTTCACATATAATTGTGGAATTGTGGAAGTGGAATTTCGTTTTTATCACCCCAAAATTAGTAGAAATTGACTAATTTAGTGTAGGAAACATTCAAAAAATATTTTTTGTTGTGTTGTGTAATTGAACAATGTCCTCATGGAAGTTTACAGTAACATGATAAACATATTTTTAATGTTACCGATGTAATGTTTGTTTAATCTTCGCTTAAAGATGATCATTTGATGATAGAAAAACATGTTAAAAATAACGGTTTGGTGCTGAGCTAGGACTAAAGCAATATTCCTTACCACAACAGTGCATCACGAGTTCATTTGTGTTCAATGGAAACCCTTGTTATTTTATAAAAGCAGAACTTTGTTTTATATATGAGAAAATAATCTGTTGGTTGTCAAAAATTTTATTTGGTTTGTTTTCTAGACGAGTTATTAAGGAATTAGTGAAGTATTTAACAAATAAATTTTGTTCATTTTCTCTAGTATTTTTATCATTTTGTTCCTGATACTTTTTTATGGTTAATTCAATATATGCTTATAAGCCTTTGATAGATACCTTGTAAAATTCAATAAAGAAATAGCAATTGTGTTAATATGAATTTAAGACCCTGAATGTAGATATATTTTGTTACAGAATCTGCAACAAACCTAATACCTGCAAATTCTGCAAGCAGTCCAAGACTAATGTTAAACGACACATCTTGTCCATGCACAGAAATGAACCTGAGGTTAAGGAGTACATTGCAATGGCTGACGAAAACCCTAAAAAAAAAAGAAAAACTTTCACAAATCAGAAGAGACGGTAATTTCTCTGCTTTCAAAGAAGGTGAAAATTTTGTCCCTGCTAGAGTCTCTAAATATTTTGATAAACCCGATAAATCTCAGTACATAGCATGTACTTGCTGCAAAATAATCGTCAAAAAAGATTCATTAAGGAAACATTTACAAAAAAATTGTACGAAAAACCCTTCCAACTCGAGCAAAGGCATGTTGTTCAAATCTAGAGCTATTTCAGAAAATATTCATAAAAGGGCCAACGAAGTTGTTAAATATTTCTTATTCCTTGCTTTTAGAGATGGTCCTATTAAAGAGATCATACGATTTGACAACCTCATTATTCTTTATGGTAATGAAATGGCTTGTAAGTACAGATCACAGCATCATTATCCTATGATACGAAATCGTATGATAAGAATGGCAAGAGTTTTGTCAATGATTAAAGAAAAAATTTCTTCTGTGTGTCATTTCGAAGATATTTTGCCCAGATGTTTTACTATATTATTGAAGTTATTAACACCTTGGGAGATTATGATGAAAACACAGGGAATTATAATAAACCCTCTTTACCAACCGAAGTTGGTACATCTCTAAAATATATGATCCAATTACATATTTCGGAATGTATCAAAAATGGGGACATGGAAGGAAAGAAGGATTCCAAAAATTTGTTACATCTGTTGAAAACAGCGCTTCCGGCACACGTCAATAAAACTGCATCCGAGAGTTTGTTAAAACATAAGAGGAAAAAATTATCTATTTTGCCCTCAATGGAGGATATCAAGAAATTGAACTCTTATGTAATGACAAAGAGAAATCATTACTACGAGGCTTTGATGAAAAAGTTCAATGTAAATACTTGGAGGAACTTGGCTAATTTTACTTTGATTAACATATTGATTTTTAATCGAAGGCGACCTGGAGAACTCGAACGACGTATCATTTCTGATTTAGACAGCTTGGCAAGAATTGAGGAAAATACGGATACATATAAAAAATTGTCTGGAAACGACAAGATATATGTGAGGGAATATGTAAGATTTGTCGTCAGTGGAAAATTGGCAAGAGGAGTTCCGGTTCTCTTACATAATTCAATGCATGAATGTGTTAAATTATTATTGAAATACCGAAAAGAGGCCGGAATTGATGATAAAAATCCTTACATATTTGCCTTGCCTCACCGTAGTGTTACAAATGAAAAAGTTGTCTACAGGCATGTATCTGCTACATCATTGATGAGGCAGTATTCAGAAGAATGCGGAGCAACTAATTCAAAGTCACTTCGAGCTACCATACTTCAAAAACATGTTGCCACTTAGTCCATGTCACTCAAGTTGGACAATGAAGACTTACACCTTCTGCAAGGATACTTGGGTCATGCGGAAAAGACCCACAGAGAATATTATAGGCAACCTGTTTTAGAACGTGATATAATCAGCGTTAGCAAAGTTTTCTTAGCCGCTCAATGTTCACCTACTTCTGGTAATGATTCAGATGCCTGTCGCAGCACTCCTATGTCATTACCTACAGCTCCTGTCCCAGGTACTTCTGCATTATCGAGCACTCCAACTACACCGCTGTACTACTCTCCTACCCCTGGACCATCCAAAATTACCAGAATAACCACTATGGAAAATGAAAGTGGGCTTGAATGTAACTCAAGCTGTGATGGTAGTAACTTCAGTGATGATTCAGATTCAGGAAAGGTACCAGATGGCAAACGACGAAGATTAATAGGTATAGTGATTACTGAAGTCCACTCTATTCATAATATTATATTCATTTTCTTCACACAAGCTATCATCCTTACAGTTTATAATACAAAATAATTTTCATTAATAATATAGCTTTGTTAATAAGTTCAGAAAATTGACAAAATCGATTTTGTACTCGATTTGTTCCCAATAAAAATTTGGTGAACTTCTGTTTCATATTTACGTTTCAACATAGTATCTGAACCTGATGTAAAAAGTTGAATGAAATACCCTAGAAACAATAACATATTCGTGATTAATAGCTCTTTTTCATTTATAGATGATAGTAACTGTACTTTCATTACAATTAGCTTATCTTCAATCATTTAAATTTTTATTCTTTCAAATTTATATTTTATGTTTGACAATTTGTTGCAGCCTTCTCCCCTAGTCAAGCTGCTGTTAAGAGAACGTGGAATACACCAGAGAGACAAGCTGCAAGGAAACTTTTCTCTCGTCATTTATTAGAAGGGACACTGCCATCAAATTATAAGATTTTAGCTGGTGTCAGTAAATGTGACGATTTGAGGAAGCGAACTGTGCCACTAATCAAAATGTGGATCTCCAACAACATGAAGACGAAAACTAGTATGTACAAGTGATTTCAACATTTTACCATTAAACATTGAAATCGAAATAAGATTGTGAAAAATCTTGGAAAAAAAAAGGAAATTTACACTACAATTTATTTCTATATTCTCATTTTCTTTTTATCTTATTAATAGTTATTCAGATTACCACTTTATATCACTAGAGCACAGAGTAAAATAAAATTAGATTTCAAATTTCTTAATCATTGTCATGTAGTCTGTCTTAAATTCTGTTCTGTCAGGGTAACGAATGTCAATAATTTCAAGAAGGAAAAAGCATATGACGTAAATTTCTGGCTCATATAAGAAGAAAGTATATTCAACCAAATCTGTCACATACTTGTGCAATGATTCTCAAACACATGCCAGGATGTTCTCAATAATTTAGATGATCTTTTGCTTGACCTGGATGAAGTGACCACCTGTCAGACTAGTTTTGAGGTGCTTTCCTCTCATGAGTGACAATATAGGCCTGACAGCTTTGCACCCGTAAGTCACGACCATCTCAACTTCAAAGGCTTATGATGCAGTGTTTGGAATCTTTGGTGTAGAAATAAATATTACTGGAGTTTTTTCCCAACACCCAACCATTATTTTTAACTCCCGGACATGTCTTTCAATAACCAAGTGATCATCTTCAAAAGAAAGGGATTAAAAGTTCTTCCTCTTGAAGATGATCACTTGGTAATTGAAACACGTGTCGAGGTGTTAAAAGAACGGTTTGGTGTTGGGAAAGAACTCCACTTATATTCAAAGGCTTAACTCAAACTCTAAATAGTGACTGAGCTCCAAAGCTAGTTTGCCTAACATGTCTGATAAGACCAAAGAATCCCCAAACAATTCTGCCAGGTAATCATCCAACCAGGTCGAGAAATTGGGCGACATTATGGCATGAGCTTGAGGAACGTTGCACAGGTTTTAAACAGGTGTTTTTTTCTGTCTGTATTTCGACTTTGTTGAAGTCTTCTCTCTGATAGACTTTTGAGAGTGATAAATAGTTTACTCACTTCTCTCAATGGCGAATGATACTTTTTCGATGAAAATATCTGCTTGATTGAAATGTGGAAAAAAATACACTTCTGAAAGGGAAAAAATAGTATATACATTTCTTCAATTTATTTTTTACAGAGAGAACTTGGTATACACCAACCAGGCATTTAGTTAGGACGCTTTTCAAAGAATTCATTCAAGGTGAAACTTCTATCTATCCGTCTCAGACATATATACAAGAAGTTATCAACACTAATGAAGACCTGAGACATTTGACCCCCAGGAGAGTTCGAAGTCAGATTCAACAGCAGAAGAAGAAATACTATTTATCAAGAAACAATAAGTAGTTGGAGTACTTACAATCAGTTTTTTATATTGTCCTCATTCAATTTCGTAGTAGTCATTTCATTAATGTGTTGTAGTTTTTTTTGTTGTTGTAGATTTCACTTTGTTGTAGTCAATTTATCCAGATTATAAACCTTAATTTTCTCTCCACTGATGAAATATGTATTTACCTTTCATGGTTTCTCAAAAATCACTGCTAGTTCTGTTTTATTGATGCACATTGTGTTTTCTGTTTTCTTGTAATTTCAATAAGTTTTTGCCCTCGAAATGAAAATAGCTTATTTCTGGAATATAAAATTAGAATTTTCCAGAACCCGAACCTAACACTTTCACTATGAATTTTTTTATCTTTCATGTTTTCCTTTCAAAAATGAATGCACATCTTTTTTATTGTAGATATTTGTGAGACACGCTCGAACAGGTGTTTTTCACAAATATCTCACAATAAAGAAAGATGTGCTCGATTGTCCATTCATTTTTGAAGGCGAAAATTTTTCAAAGTGAAAAGAAAATGAAGGGTTCATATTGTGGAAAAATTCCAACTCTTATTGGCTAGTAAGTGCATTTTTTCCCATAATCGAATTGAAATGGTATTATATTGGATTTACTCACAGATATTCAGAAAACCAATATTGGCATGCTCCAGTATTTATAGCAATTATGTTAAATAAAGATGCATGGGGTGGTGCATAATTTATATTTATCATTAGTCCAAAACTTTTCATATTGAGTATCCAAAATCACCAGGTACTTTTTATTACATATTTATTTATTGTTGTGCATGTAGTTACACTGCTTATCTTAAGACATGTGAATCTTTGGTAGAATAAAGTATATTTGATTTAAACGAGTTTTTCATTTTATAAATTATTTTTGTGGGTATTTGATTTTGACTTATTTTTATAAAATCTCTGTAGAAAAATTTTTTTTGTTCCAAAAAACGAATTTCCGTTGCTTTTTTTATAAAACAATTTTTACAAGTCTTCCATTATGAATGAAAATGATGCTCCCGTCTATGAAAAAGATTTTTTTTCAGCATCGACTAATGTTGTAAAAAGTAAGACAATTTATGTATGAGTCATCAATTATATCTAATATCAAAAACTAATCTCAAACCAATACAAAATTCAAGCATGATCAATGCATGTAGGCCATTATACCAAATGCCGGTCAGAAAAATACTACTCTTGGCTAATACCGCGGCGGGCATTGAATTATCTAATAGATACTTGTGTAATCATCATTGCAGAGGATACAATTGCAAGTGCTTCCTCTAACTAAATAGCAGCCGCTCCACCTGGCGGGCAGAACAAGTAGCACTCAAATCCTCTTGTTGAGATATTTAGTATTATATCTGAACAGACAGCTCGAGAGTTCTTTTGAGATATCGTTGATAACAACATATTCCTGTAAGAGAATAGCTATTTCCTGGCTAATACTGTGACGGGTTTTGAATCATCCAACATATACTTGTGGAATGTTCCTCATTGCATTTGTTAGTGCTTCCTGTAACACCTCTGCGATGAGGACCATTGCAAGTATCTGATGTATTGAGTACGATGGCTACGACTATTGTTGTTAACGGTCTCTCAAAACAACTCTGAGTTTTGTGTTGATATCTGAATTCTAGAATAATTTACTGAAACAGCGATTAAAACGTCTCGGGCTATCGTTACATTTTAAAACAATTGTTTGATTTTTTCTGTTCACCAACTTTTGTCCCCCTAGGAAAATCCTCAGAAGTAGAGAACTAACGACGTCTTATCTTTTAACGTGCGATTCCTAAAATGTATTGCATACTTATAAGTAACTGTCAAGCAGGATTCTATGGTTTATTTCCTAAAGAAGCTAAGAAAGGCAATTTCTTCGGAGAATTAACTCTGTCATTAGGGAAATGATAAATATTTTTTCTCGAAAATTCCAGCAACAATGTTTCTCAAACTTGGATGTTACCCATTTACAGAATCCATTCAACTAGAGACAGCCATGCATTTCCATGTGTCTGGAGACATAAGCAATTTTCAATGAGGACATAATCTCTAAATTTGAAAAGTACACTTTTTGAACATTTCAGCAGACCGTGCCAAAATAGTAGTCAACTTTTCAAATAGTACCCTGTTTTCATAGTCTGTTGATATACCTTCAATATTTTCAAAATGATCGAACTCAACGACATTCGGTTACTGGTTAATGACATACATTTTCAAATAACCCACAGAATCAAGCATCTGTATGAAAAGGTCAAATTTGGGTTTTAAAACGAATGGAAAATTGATTTCTGTGAGTGTAGTTTTTCAATAACATATTTCTGTTGAACTGATGGAGGTATTGTTCCATTCAATTCAAATGAATAATTATAAATTTTATCATGAAAAAATTGAATTGTTGTCTTGACAGGTGCTTTTGTTTGGTCAATGTATCGATATGTTACCGGCAAAGTGTAATATCAGGCATTGTATAGAATACCGAGTCATTCTATACATTGCCAAAAGTAAGCAGGCAAAGTGTGAAATTTTAAACATTTCATACTTTGCCTAGGCATTCTATAGAATGCCTGCTGGAGTTCAGGCAGAGTTAAAAATCTGTCTGTTCCATTGTTTTCAAGTTACAACGTGCTTGCCTCACCTACTCCCCCCGCCCATCCCCGCTATAACGCTGCTCTCAGTTCTGTTCCGTCACGCCACAGTATTGTGCTAGGCCTCCGCTTCAGTTCTGTTCTGTCGTGCCACTGTATTGTTGCTTGAAAATGTCACAAGTGAACAGTAGTATCAGTAGTTCTAGTGATCGTTTATCGCTAATGAAACTTCGTTTTAGTGCCGAACTTGTAAAAATTCGGAATGCAAGTGCTAAAAATAGTTTTTTTGAAGACGACTATAAGAAGCTGGTGTTGGAGGTCGAAGATGCCAAGGCCAAGCCCAGAAAGGAACATCGTCACTACTGGCTACTCAACAGGTATGATGTAATGATCGTAGAAAATGTGCAAAAACTAATACACCCATTAAAACAAGGAGACGGTGTTGTAAAATTTTATGTCCACGATTCAGATTTATTTACTGTTCTCCATGAAGCTCATGTAGCTATTGGTCATGGTGGAAGAGATCGAATGTTAAAAGAGCTAGATATTAAGTACAAAAATGTTGCACGTCATGATGTTGAGCTATATATTAGTTTGTGTGAGCCATGTCAGAAGAAACAAAAGGGTTCGAAAAGAGGAGTGGTAGTAAAGCCCCTGATTTCATCAGAATTTAATTCTCGTTGTCAAGTAGATTTAATTGATTTCCAGTCACAGCCCGACAGGGAGTTTAAGTTCATAATGGTCTATCAGGATCATTTGACAAAATTTGTGATTCTTAAGCCTCTCAAAACTAAAACCGCTGAGGAAGTAGCATATCACCTAGTTGATATTTTTACTCTCATTGGAGCACCAAGTATATTGCAGTCAGACAATGGAAGGGAGTTTGCAAACAAAATAGTTTACAATTTAAAAGATTATTGGCCTACGTTAAAAATCGTTCATGGCAAACCACGTCATTCTCAAAGTCAGGGTAGTGTAGAACGTGCAAACCAAGATATTGAAAACATGATTTCGACTTGGATGCAAGATGAAAAAACTGACCGTTGGAGTGAGGGATTGAGATTTGTGCAACTTATGAAAAATAGAGCTTTACATTCAGGAATCAAAAGAACGCCCTATGAGGCTCTCTTCGGCTGTAAAGTAAAGGTCGGTCTTACAACATCTTCTCTGCCTCGAGACATTTTGGATTCCATTAACAGCGAAGAAGATTTGGAAAGAGTGGTTAATAACATGCACACAACAGAAACACAAACAATATCAAGTCTAGAACCTCCACTCCAAACCGATCATAACACTTCAGAAGTTAATGAGGCAACCGTTGATGTCTCGGTCAGTTCTAGCCTTCTACAAATGTGTAGCGTTTGTTTGCAGCAAACTAATGAGAAACAAAACTGCACAAAATGTTTAGCGGACATACATATTTCATGTGGCCATTCAATTCAGGGGTGTGATGATACTGAAAAAATCCTGTTGTGTGTCCCTTGTTTTAATTCGGAAAATATTGATAAAGAGAGGAAGAGGTCAAAAGCTTGTCTTGAAAAACAAGCTAAGAAAATGAAAGCTAATTCCGATAAAAAGTTTCCCCCCGTCACCAAAGGAGTCACTATTCGTGTTCCAATTCCTGACGTTGACAAAGGAAGAGGTGACTTGAGAAATATTCTGGCAGTGGTCATGGATACGACAGAAGATGGGTTTTACAAATTAGGGACCGCCAACGGAGTTTTGAAACAACTGTACGCAGGGTCACAGTTTACAGTTTGCACAAAAAGCCTAGTTCGAGTAGAAGACGTGCCTGATCAAGAAACAGGACTTCGTACCGTTGCAACAGCTCAGTCAACAGGAAGCGGCCAAGGATTTGTGAGATGCACTTGCAAAACTAAATGTCAAACCAAACAATGTGCTTGTGTTAAAAACAATCGAAAATGCAACTCGAAGTGCCATAGTTCTCTTTCCTGCTGTAACAAGTAATTTCTTGAATTAATATTTCACTTTTAAATTTTACTCTAGTAAAATATGAGGATTTTCAGATCCTATGTTTAATACATTTCATGTTTGTTATTTGCAATAAACAATTTTTAACAATGTTGTTCATTTTATACTTTGCCTGCAAAACTTTCGACATTCTATATAATGCCTAGGCATTATACACAATGCCTAGGCAAAGTTTGTACAATTGTTAAGAAATGAGTTTATTTCATACTTTGCCTGGATTCACTCGGCAATGTATACAATGCCTAGGTATTCCATACAATGCCTGAATTGTACACATTGCCGGTAACAGATATAATATAATGTCAGTTTTTGAAATAATTTTAATGCTATTAGACACAGAAAAATAACGTTCAAACTCTGATAGAAATTTAAATTAAATTCGAATCGTTACATTTAAAAAACACCAGTTTTCCTTAGATTTTCTGAAGCAAATTCTTGATCATCAATTTCAATATTATTTCTGAACATCGATGGGTAAATGATGGGAATTATGTTTTTATAGAAGAAATATATTCATATCCAATAGTGAGTACCTACACAATTATTGTTAACATTTGGAAAAATAAATCAATTCGTTCTGAGTCACTCTTTTTTTCACCATCGCATAGCTGGATAAAATGTCTCCCCAGAACAGCAATATTTTCATGGTCTATCACTGTTCAAGTAGACAATGAAAATTTGATATCCTATCACCTTCGACTATCGGATCATAATAAGCAGCTGGAAAAAAATATAATCAATCTTCTGACCAACTAGTATTCTGAAGCTGTTTCTTCACCTATGAAGTTGGGTTGGCTATGAAAACTTTATTACATATCAGCATCAACTTGCCATTTACATTCTAACCATAAAAAACGTCCTGGAAAATGTGAATCACTCCAACAAAATTTGGAACTGAAAGCTCATATGCTTATAATAATAACGCATTACTTTGTCAGTAATGAAAAGAGCAGAATGTTGATAGTTAACTTTTTGTAATGTACGTGGCCCTAAATGGCAACATATGTGCAAAACACTGAAGAGCATATCTTTTACCTAGAATGTCGTCACGTAATGTTGTTATCACTAAGTTCTCAAAGTATCCAAATTCAATATTTTGGCGTGTAACTTTTTAATTCAGAAGTTTACCCTGGGATTACATATTCGAACACCATCAGCCGAAGACGATTATGGATACTAACAATCGAAACGTTGTGAAGTAACCTGGCTTGAAATCTTTATTTTCATTCATTTCTTTTTAGTTTGATTCATTTATTTTATAGCTTTCCTTTATATTCATACATTTTCTTTATATTTTACTGTGTGGTCATATTCAATTTCCTTTTTATATTTTATAAGGTCTTTATCGTATTATCATTTCACGCTTTATTGTTTTATGTAATTAATATTTTAACTATTATATATATTTAAACCAATATTGATTCAATTTCATTTTTTATGATACAATAATTTTGTTCTTTCTTACAATATAATTCTCATAATTTTTTGTAAAACTTGTTTCGCTCTAAGTCATTTGTTTATTTCATAGATTTCAAATCAGTTATCAACATATTAGACAATGGAAGTCCGAACCACCAAGATTCATAAATAAATCATAGTCGAAACTGAATACGCGCGCCATCTCACAGCGAATACCCCGTACTATCAATGAGCAAGTGAACACACCATTTTAGTTGAATACAGAACCACAGTAGCTGAGAACAGATCCAGCTAGAGCGTGCAAGTAAAAGACAAGTATTAAGCCGCATTTTCACGTGTCAAGTAGCTAAAGCGAGTTACTAAAGCAAGTAACTAAATTTAGTAACTTGTATGGTGTAAACAACTTGATTTAGTACTTGCGCAAGTACATAATTTAGTAAACTGTTTAGTCAAGTGAATAGAAAAAGTTCTATTTACTTGAGCAAGTTGCCTCTCCCACCTTCGCTTTCTAGCAACTACCAAGCCGACTAAACAAGTGTAGACAGCTCAGTTTAGGCAAGTTCATAGTACAGACTGCAAGGTTGGTTGTGTTTTAATTTGGTGGCGTGTTTTGAAAATGTCTCGTTGGAGTGAAGCGACTACAATAAAGTTTGTAGAAGAGTATCGGGAAAGGCGATGTCTATGGGATACAAAGGCTGTGATTTATAAAAATAAACAAGCTCGGGACGCGGCGTATAAGGAAATTGAGGAGATCATGGGAATAGAAGGATTCGGAGTGCCTGAAATCAAGAACAAAATACGGGCGTTGAGGTCAACTTATTCTCAAGAAAAAAAGAAAATAAGGGACTCGATGAAGTCTGGAGCAGGAGCGGAGGATATTTATGTCCCCAGTGTGAAATGGTTCAAGGAAATGGACGCATTTTTACGTAATATAGAGGATAATAAGAGGCCCACGCAGGATAATTTCAATGTAGGTATATTATAGTAGTGTTCATATGATAGGTAATTAATCCGTATACGTGTTTTCCCGTCCCGAAAGTATCAACTTGTAATAAATTAAAGCAATACATCTCTCCAGCTATGTAACCAAATACGGAATAAGTATGTACATATTATAATATTAATATTAAAGTAGGTATAGTCAAAATATCATCCGTTGCTGCCATGGCACCGCACCTTCGCCCACAAAGTACTGGCAGAGTCGATCTCGCAGTTCTCTTGCACGTCGTGACGAATGATTACTCCCCAAAGGTCTTATTGACGGCAAGGGTATATTACTGTCATTTCTCCAAGAACCTGGTCTAATCTGACCGCGTTCTCTATCTTCTTCATCTAACGATCCATTTGGTGTGTAAGTGTTCTGAGAAGTGATTCGCAAATAATTGTGTAGTGCGTAACTGGCCTTGATAATTTTGTCCACAGTTTCTGGTAAGCATGCCATAGGCTTTTCAAAAATGCGAAATCGGCTAAGCAGAATTCCGAACGCATTCTCTACTATCCGTCTTGCCCGTGAAAGGCGGCAATTGAAAATTTTCTGATTTTCCGACAGTGTTACTTTTGAATAGGGTTTCATCAGATATGTTTTCAATGAAAATGCATCGTCACCTACGATGAAACCACCATCTGGTAATAAACCATTCTCTAGGGCTTCAAATAAAGATGATTGTTGGAAAACCCCACCATCGGATTGTCTTCCAGAACATCCAACATTAATATAGGAAAAACAATAGTTGTCATCTACCAGAGCTAACAGAATAATGCTGTGAGTACCCTTATAATTGAAGAATTCACTACCACAATTTGCCGGCGCATGAATCGTCACATGTTTCCCATCAATCGCACCGTAACATTTGGGGAAGTTCCACTTCAAACGAAACCCCTTTTCAATAACGTTCCATTCTTCTTGGGACTCCGGTACCTAAAATACATAATACGGTATATCTATTTGTTCTATTTCAGATGCAACGCGAAGAAGCAGTTGACGAACAACAACAACAAGATGAAGAGGCAATAATGACTGCCAGACAGGAAAAGTCTCAGGAACCACCACAGGAAAAGTCTCAGGAACCACCACAGGAAAAGTCTCAGGAACCACCACAGAAAAAAATCAGAGCTACGGCAAAATTGAGACAGGTTACTGCAGTAGTTAACGACCTAAAAAAAATAACCGAAACTATCACACATGAACCTGCCAATGAACATGAATACATAGCTTTTGGTCGCAGTGTTGCTGCACAATTAATGACGTTAACTGCTTTTTCTGCAATAAAAGCACAGGAACGTATTCAGTCTGTTCTTACCAGTTTTAAACTCCAAGACCTCCAGAGTATTCGGTACGACACAGACACACATACCAGCAGTGCTAACGCCCCATCTGCCATCTCTACACCAATGCAGTCCCCTACATATTCCGACATGCCTTCTTCGTATAGCGATGGCTTCAGCACTATAATCCATGCAGAAGCAAATCTTACCTATGACGACGATATTAGAAGATCACAGATGATAGCACATGCTTTTTCCAATATTTAACATGTTTTGTTCATCAACAACTTGTTCGCAATAAAAATATTCAAAAAATACATACCTTTATATATTTTCTCAGACTTTCAAAAATAGCATCACACACCTCGGGTATAAATTTGGAGATTGCAGGTGTTGACACACGAAATAACCTCTGCAACGTTCTATAACTATTCCCTGTGGCTAAATAGGACAATGTGATTTCCAATTTTATTCTAGCTGGAACAGCCGATCTCATTACAGTGTCGTATTTCGTAATTTGATGCGCAATTTGAGCCAGCAATATTTCAAACTGTTCTTGAGATATCCTCAGACAATTTCTATATTCTGGTGCGTCTTCAGCTGCTAATTCTCTTAATAACGTAGATGAAGCACCATATCTTTCTCTTCTACTCAGCCATTTACGTACCCAGCAACGCTTCTTTTTGTTTTTGTTCATTTCTTCTGCAAGTATTTCGGATACTTCGCCACATAACGTCAATATACAATTTCGCACTGCTGCACGCGTCACTTTTCCTGCCATGTTTAATCTGTACTAAACAACTAAACAACAAAGCAGGTACCTACACATGTGAACGCTCACTAAAACGAACGGACTAAATTTTAGTTACTTGCTTTAGTAACTCGCTTTAGCTACTTGACACGTGAAAATGCGGCTTTATGTACTTACGTTTTTTCGAAGACACACGAGCACTCGTGCAAGCAATGATCTACACTAATGTATATATATATATATATATATATATATATATATATATATATATATATATATATATATATATATATACAGGGCTCGATTTGAGACGGAACGCGGCGGAACGGCGTTCCGGGACGTCTATCCTTCAAAAAAAAATAATAATAATAATCTGTACCAAAAAGCCACAGAAACCAAAACTAAATTTTTGGTTGGTGAGTTAATTACCAAATTTATTATGAACATCAAATTCTTAAAATATATGATTTACTATAGTTTACCTCGCAATCAATAATAAAACATTCAAATTCAAATGTATCACGAAGCTATCTCGAAGTGCCTACAGTTTTTAAAATGCGCCAGAAGCCTCTTAATCTTTCCTCCTCCACATGCGTCCTCCCTTCCGTCAGTGGCATATAGACTCGCCCGATTACTAACTTCCCACCTCCCATGTTCCCTGTCCTCCATCAGCGACGTATAGACCCGCCCCCTTGGCTGTGTCGACGTGTCGTATCACAGAAAACCCTATCTATACAGAAGCGCATCTGAAGCGTTTCCGCTAAATCGCAAGCTTGGCTTGTATATTGTCAACCTCACATTAGTCATTTGTGTAAGTGAGGTTAGGTCTTAGAACAGTAACAATAATACACTCAACTATTAACAACTAAAGATGGCTAGCTACCGAGGTGGAAGTGTTTGTGCCTATCGAGGATGCGACTCTAAATCAAGGAATAGGACGACGTCTCTCTTTAGATTTCCTAAAGATATTGAAAGGTATGGTTTATTATCGCATTGATGAATGCATTTTTGAATAACGTTTCACCTGAATACTTATGAATAAACCATTTTTAGAGCCAAAGATTGGTTGAGAGCTTGCAATCGAGAAGATTTATTGGGCAAATCATCAGAAGCTCTTTATGGCCATTATCGTTGTGAACTTCATTTTGAGAGTAACATGTTTTTGAATAAATCCTAATTGAAGAAATATTTGATTCCTCAAGCAGTCCCAACAGTTTTTGCCCATAACTTCAAACGAAAAGCTGGTGTTCTAGAAGAAGAAGCTGTTAAGCCTGTAAAAGTTAATATTTTATCAGGTAAGAACTTCATACATTCAAATCTCTTTTACGAAATTATTACATAAAAAATCAGAAAACTGGTTTTGTCAATCTGTAATAATAGACTGATTTCAGCTGTTAGATTACGAGTCTTTAGTACTGAACTTGCAAATATTGTTGTTTAATAGATATAGAAATTGCAAAGTTTGTCTAATACTTGGGATTGAAGATTGATCATCACATGAAATCATACCAGCATATCTGTTCGAACGCAAAAATTCCCTTAACAAAATTGATCAATATTCAAGTGGGGGGCACTGAATGGGAGACGTTTTTATAAATTAGACCAAAATAGTAAATGTTTTCCATACCTGTCATTTGAAAATAACTCTGATTTTCAGACATTCAAATAGTTCCACCAACTTCGTATTTGAATCAACCATCCACATCAGGGCAACTATCCGTAGGCTGTGGAACCTTTGAGATGGAAGAATCACCATGATCAAATATGTCAGGTAAAAATGCGATATCAAAGGGTCGTTTATTGCGATTCACGAAAATTGTAAAAATTTACAATTCATTCATAGGATGTTTTTTGCAGAGAATCTACTTATAAAAGTTGATGAGCCAGAGGAAACTCCTAGCTGCATGATGTCCCCTTCTACAATGACTCAAACTCCAGCTTCTTTGAGTTCACAGACTCCACGGAAGCAGAAACTCAGACAGACATTGAAGAACATGAAGAAGAAAAATGCTGCCAGAGAAGCTTTGGATACAAAGAAAAAGTTCTCTCTTGATGATTTTGACAAAATTTGTGACCAATTTCTATCTCAAAATCTTGCTGATATTGTGAAAATACAGGCTAGGCTGGAGTCAACGAAGGCAAAGGGAAGGAGATATACTGCAGAGTATAAGCAGTTTGCCCTCACACTTTATTTCCTGGGTCCAAGAGCATACAATTTTTTTACAAAAATTTTACATTTACCATGTAAACGTTCATTGCAATATATCACACAGAAAGTTGTCTGTAGGCCAGGATTGCAAAATGAAACTCTTTTCAAAACATTGGAGAAAAAAATCACTACCATGTTGGATCAGGATAAACATTGTTTTTTGTGTGTAGATGAAATGGCATTGAAATCCAATTTATTTTATAACACAGGAAGTGATGAGATTGTAGGGCTACAAGATTACGGTAATTCAAGATTACAAAGAATTCATAACAGCAAATCATGCTACTGTTATTATGATACGAGGACCTTACTTCAATTGGAAGCAGCCTTTGGCATATTTTCTCGTTAATGAAACTCTAAGGGCAGATGACTTGAAATTAATTATAGAGGAATGCATACCAAAGTTAACAAATATAGGTTTCATTATTGGTGCTTTTGTAAGTGATATGGGTTCAAATTTCATAAAATTGTCAAAAAAACTTGGAGTCGCACCATATAATCCAGTATTTATGGTAGGAGATAAACAAATTTTATATTTATTTGATACACCTCATGTACTCAAAGCAACTCGAAATCTCTTGAAAAATATCATCGAATTTGATGGAAACAGAACTTCTTGGTCACATATAAAGTATTTTTACGAACAAGACAAAAAATTGGCCTTTAGGTGTGCTCCTAAACTCACGGACTCTCATATCAGTCCTACAAACTTCGAGAAGATGAAAGTTAAATTAGCAACACAAATAATCAGTAACGCAGTTGCCAGTGGCATGAACACTTACGTGAGTCTAGGTGGGCTACCTCCCAATGCAATATATACTGCTGAATTCATTGAAAAAATTAATAATTTGTTTGATATATTGAATGCATCGGTGAAGAATTCTCCAAAAAGATTCAATAATGTATTTGAGGGTGATAAATACCAAAATGAATTTTTGGAGGATATGATCATGTTCTTGAAAAAACTGAAAGTCAATATAGTGTTAAACTTATGTAAAAATGCATGCATGTATTATTATAAGAACTGATAAAATATCTATTTCAAACATTTTCTTTTTGAACAATTTCTGTTGTGTTGCTCTACAATATGTTTGCTGAATAAAGTAACAAAATTGTTTCGGTCCTTTGAGAATATATATGTATATATATATTTTGTTATGATAAGTTTTTTTTATAAAATTATTGCAAAGTTAAAGATTTTCAAATTTTAATTAGTTAAAAGTTTACATTTATTTTAGTAGTTAAAAGTTTGCATTTATTTTATAGTTCGATGTTAAAAGTTTTTCATATTATTATTAATTTGATGTTAAAAGTTCACATATTTTGTTAGTTCAGTGTTGAAAGTTTGTGAAAATCGAAGTTATTCTTAGATTTTTAATTTTATTAGAAAGCCAGATACTTTACCTTTATTCAAATTCTTATCTGTATAATTTGGAGTAATGTTCATGCCCAGATCAGGCAAAGTTGTGACTTATCAGTATTAGAGTATTTCAGATCATTTCCAAACAGCACAACTAACCAGAAACCATCAATCATCGGGATAAATACACTGAAAACAGTAAAGACATTAATACAACATAATAACATACAATAAAACAGATTTACACTACAAATTAATAACAAAAATTCAATTAACACTGACATTAGGAATTTTATCTGAAAAATTATAAGAACACTCAGTACATGATTTGGATGCAACTAAAGAGTAGCCAATCAGATTGATAAATTGAAAAGGAGGTGTTAACTTCTGAAAAATGATGAATTTTGGATTCAAAATTAGAAAAATTGAAAACAAAATGTGATGAAATGTAATCAAAATTAATCATTATTAGTATTAGTGAAAATTGGGAAACAGAAATCTTAAATATAATATGTGTGAACAGTGAAAAGTGTCAAAATTGAAGAAATTTCAAAATTATTGTTATGAAAAGCAGTAGGCAGGAAAATTTTGTCTGGTTGCCAGGGGTGAATCAATAAGGAGAGGAGAGAAGCTTTTGAATTGTCCAGACGCGAATTTTTTGAAGAGCTGTTAGAAATTAAAAAAAGGAAAAGAAAGAGAAAAGGCCGTTTTGCATGTTCTTATCAATATAAATCCATCAATAGGAGCCAGAGTATAAATAATAATAACAAGAAAGGATACTTACTGGAGATTTTAGAGTGTCTGGAAGAATTCAAAATTCCAATCAAGGGAAAACCAATCCAGGGAAGCTGTACCAGTTTTGAGGTATTACAATATTATTTATAATTCCCAATCCATAAGAAGAATACATATTTTGAAAATCTTGAACAATTCATAACCTCCAAATCGAATCAAAAGTTTTCCAGTCACAAGGAACTTCCAGTGTGAAAATCACAACTTCTGAACTTTTATTTATTAACGAACTTCATCATTTTATTTACATGAACTATTATTGGATTTAATATTAGGAAAATTTGAAAAATTCACTGACATTTAGCACAGATATTTTTAGAATCATTTCCCACGTATGAATCACAGACATCTTAAGTTTTCAAGTAACTAATTTGCCGTTACACGTGAATTTAACTGTACGGAACACTATTCTAAGAATATTTTTGTTTCAAATTTAACTTTTATTGGAATATTTCTTAGCATAAGGTATTTTGTCGCAGTTTTAGGGTAATTTAAGTTTGGTTTGACAAAACATTTACAAAAATTTGACATTCATTATATATTTTTTTAACTTTGAGACAAAGCTTTATATTCAAAAACACAGACATACAAAATTATATTTATAACACCTTTCCAAGAACTCTACTCTGAGAAAGAGAGCTGCATGAGCTTCGATTGAGCTGAGCAACCTTGAAGAATAGAGAGGTAAGGACAGGTATCTGCCGGAGCACTAAGAATTTTGATATCACAGAAAATTTTCAAATTATTTGAACTATCAGAATAACAATCAATAATCAAATTAATTAAATCATAAATACTCTTCTAATTTTATATATTTATAACAATATATATATATATATATATATATATATATATATATATATATATATATATATATATATATATATTTGGTACAATAAAGTTGTTTTTTGAGGTTCTGGTGTTTTTGTGCTGATAATTTTCATTAATATCAGATAAAGTATGAACAGAGTAGTTAAAAACGTTCGTTCCTGCAAAATCAAGTTGATAAAAAATCTGAACATTAACAGCCGATTGCACCAACTTTTTCTTATGGCACCATTAACAAAGGGACTCTTAACTTTTATTGGTCTCTTAACTTCAAATGAGTTGCACCATACATTTACAAACCAGATTTTACTAAAGGACCATTAATTAACAGTACAATATGGCAACGTGGAGCATATGTAGGGATTTTCTGTGAGTTTGGTTATTTCTGGAGAAAATCGACAGTTGATTACTTCATCATAAACATAAACTCCAAAAGTATTTTTTATATTGTGATTTAAAGTTTGTTCTTTGTTGTGTGATGGCGGACAAAGGAAAGAAAAAGCGGATTCGAGCAGTAAATTTTACACCTAGGGAAAAAAAATTTACTTTTTTCTATTTGCCTAAATTATAAAAATGTAATAGAAAATAAAGAAACTAACGCAGTAGTCAATTCAGAAAAAAATGAAACATGGACAAAAATTTGCCAAGAATTTAATTCTACAAGTGGTGACTTCAATAACCGTTCGGTTGATCAACTGAAAAGATGTTATGAAAATAGACGACAGAATGTAAGAAAAAGAAGAGCAGAAGTCAGACAGGAATGTTTGAAAACTGGTGGTGGTCCACCTCCACCCGATATAGAAGAAAAGTTGGTGCTTGCCACAATGGATCCACTCACAGTGGATGGGTATTTGAATCCGTTTGACTCTGACAGTGTGACAAGTGTTGGATCACCAAGGAAGCAAACTCAAATAGAATATGTTTTTGAAAATCTGGTAAGGAAATACAGTTTTTTGCATTATTCACCTGCACACATTTTAAAGCTCAAGTCCATCCAGTTGGTTATTTTTACATAAAAGCTTGACTTACATATGTTAGAATTAGAAATTTTGTTTTACTTCTGAATAAACTGACGTAAGATTGTACTTTAGTGCTTGATTTCTGTGCTAGTACCTAGTAAATACAGTTCATATTACAGTGCTTTCTGTTAATGAAATATAATGTTCTTCGTTTTAAAACATGCTTAGTTCTAATACATTGGATTGGGATTAAAGTAAAATAATTTGTTGATTTACATTTCTATTACTTTTAGGAACAAGAATCTGAAGTTGAAATTCAAGATCAGGAATATGAAAAAATCCAAATAAGAGACTCTCAGAAAGATCAGTCTCAAAAATCGGAGGAGATTGAAACAATAAAGTATAACTGGGAAACTTACAATGTTAATGATTTAAAAAGGCCCCTAAATCCAGTATTACTAGAAAAAATGGAAGTGAAGAAGGCTAAACATGAACCTAGAAGAGACATTATTGTTATGGAGAGTAAAGAAGATGAAAAAGATGTGCCTGTAAGATCAAGAATAGATGCTGAACGTGGAAGAGGGATGAACAGGAGAGTGAGTATAAATATTACTTTTTCCAAAGTTATTCTTTTCGAAATCCTTCCACATGGAAATTACATTTAACATACAAGGCTGGCAGTATTAAAAATATATTATTTTTGATTCGTTATATTCTCACACCAATAGTTTTTTTAAATTTTATTTGTTTATAATACCTTTTTAATCGTAGGGACATAGAAGAAGACCAACAGCAACAGTGGTAAGATCCCTTGCATCCTCCAGCTTAGCCCAAAAATATAATGACTTGGCAGATAAGAAAGATATTATAGCAAATCATGTAATACATAAATTAGAAAGGGAGAGATTGCATGCTGAAAAGGAACATGACTTAAAAATGAAAAGTCTGGCACTGGATATTAAAATTAAGGAAAAACAATTAGGAAAAATGTCAATATAGTTTTAAGATTGACACGTTCGTTTTGTTATTGATTTCAATAAAAAAAATGACCAAAATACATCTTTTATTTATAAATATGTGATTTAAAATCACTGAGCATGACTTAAGTGTAACTTTTCTTAGTGAAAACCTTACAAATTTCAATTACTTGTTTAAAACAAGAATGACCAAAAACATTTACATTGACCATGTCTAGTCTAAGAATTTTTAACAAAAATGTTGCTGACAAAGTGAGATAATTACAGATCTCGTCAAATGACCAAAGAAATACTAAAAAAGGAGTTTTTATCTGAACCTTTATTGAATACTAAAATTTTTTACATATTGAAATAACGAATTATTTCATTTTGAGTATAATTCACACCCACATTTTCATGGTTATCCATTTGAATTTGTTGAGTATTGATAAGATAGTTTAACTCATCCTCATTGAGATCTTCTGGTACTGGTGGCTCAGGTTCATTCATATCCCTTGCCATGTTATGAAGAACAGAAGTAGCTACTATAATGGCTAAAACTGTCTCAATTTTTAGGCGAAGTCCATATGCAAGAACTGGAAATCGACGTTTCCATAGCCCAAAGGTCCTTTCTATGGCATTCCTTGTTCTAATTAACGCCTCATTGTACAAGTGGTCCCCTTGCGTGGCAGGATTTGCTAATGGTGTAAGCAGGTAACTTTTTAAAGGATAACCACTAATCCCCTGAAATAAAAAAATAAAAAATAGTTGAGCTACAAAACTTTTAGTTGGTACATGCGATACATGGTACAAGTGATATCTACCTAAAATCACACATCCTGGGAAATGTCCTGCTTCGAATCTTGCCCTGATGGCTGAATTTGCAAAAATTGTGGCATCATGAGTTGAACCAGGCCATCGTGCAACCACATCCAAAAATTTTAAGTTTGCATCTGTCAGACACTGCACATTAATGGAGAAAAATGATTTTCGATTCCTGTATATTTCAGCATTTTGGCCTCCTGAAAATTATTAATTGCTATTTCTCTCAAATCTATACCTATATACCTAAATTTAGATAGGAACAATATATTACCAGGTGATTGGATCTTTACGTGAGTACAATCTATTAAAGCTTGAACTTTAGAAAATCCAGCAATTCCATAAAATTTATTTTGTGCAGTAACTGATTCTTGTGGCTCTTGCATCTTGACTTTTTGTGGTCGAAGGTATGCTATAGTTCTAATTACATAAGCCACAATCCTGCATGCAGTTGAAATGTGCACATTCATGAAATCAGCCACTTGAATGAGCTGCCCACTACTAGCATAAAATCTTAATGTAAGCAGTAGCCGATTCATAGGTGATAGACTGTTATTTCTAAAAAATAGCAATATTACAAATAAATTATATAAATCACAGCCTAATTTTAAGTTGGCATTTTTATAAATAGCAACAGGCAATAAATAAATGAAAAATATCTTTTACTTATAATCAGGGTACTCCAGTTCATTTTCAATCATCTCCAAAAGCTGCATTACTGTAGGTTTTGTTAGCCGGAACCTTCTAAAAAAGTCCAAGTCACTCAGTTCCTCATAATAATTGGGTCGCTCATTTAACCTGCGTGGAAACCCAAAATCTTGGAAGTCTACAACTTCTATGTCATCTTCCTAAATATCTTCAATTAAATCATTTCCCAAAACATTAATATAATCCATTATTTTTGAAAGGTAAACAATGGCAATATTAAAAGAAGCGAGTAAATACGAAGAAACCTAACCTTACAAAGTTAATGAACCGCTAACGTATGTTTAAAGGAGAAAATTTGGCGAGTTAAGTAAGGGTTTCTTAATAGGTATTTAATAGTCTCTTAAACTGTGGTGCAAACGCTAAAGGGCGTTAACGAACCTTTAATGTCCCATTAGCTTAACGCTCCCATAATAAAAAGTCGGTGCAATCGGCCGTAAAATAGGTAGGCCTACTGGTATTTTGCACTCATACCAAAATAAGAGGTGATTGTTGTTCATATCTACTTCACGTACTGTTAATAAACGTGCAAAAAGAGTTTATTTACTAAAGAATAATGAATGTAGACTGCTAATCAACAAAGAAGCCTCAAGACCAATTTGGTAAAAGAACTTTATGTTCTGGAATATTTAGAACTTCCTAGGGCCGTATCTTCAAATTAAATTGAAACTGTCCAAATTTCACTTCAGAAGCAGAAATGCTAAGATTAGAAAGTACACAAAGGGTATCACTTGAAATGTATATCAACCGACAGTTTGAATTTACCGCCTAGAAATGACAATATACAAGCCAAGCTTTAAATCAAGGTAACGAAAAATTGACCCCAAAAGATCAAAGTGCCGCCGTTCAAGTTGCGCTTCTGTATAGATAGGGTGTTCTGTGGTCGTATTACGCATTCGCTCAGTAGTAGTGGTCTATTGAAGTTAGTGAAGTGTTTATTGTGAAGTAAAATGAACAAAAAATTAACAGATTACTTTTCGTCTTCGGGTGACAGTAAAAGACTTAAACGAACTGTTGCATGTCCAGACAACCATGAACAACAGATTTCATCGACGTCACAACCATCTTCTACCAGTGAAAAGGTAACCAGATTTGAAATTATTGTGAAACCCACTAAAGAAAAAGAACAGCAGATAGAATGCAACAATGACTTGCCAGATTGTTGGAATAACTCGCAAAAAACAGAATTTTGCAAAAGATATGACTGGCTGTTTATTAAAAATGGAATGTTAGGATGTAGGACTTGTAAGGAAGTTGGGATCTTATCTGTAAAGAAAAAAACAGGCATGAAAATTTCAAAAGAATGGGCAAATGGTGAGATAGACAGTTATGGAGACACAAAAGAGAAAAAACAAACTTCATTAAGGAAAAAAATTCATGACCACAAAAAGAGTGCTGGCCATAAAGCAGCAGATAAAAAAGATAAAGACGGAGCATTGGAGAAAAATATCTTGAAACAGCGTTCCCAGGAAAAAGAAGTGACCGAAAAAATATTTCGAATGGCATACAAGGTTGTTAAAGAAAATCAATCTTTTAATGATTTTGAAACAGAAATAGATTTGCAAGAACTTAACGGGATTAACATGGGTCGCATTTTACATTCTGACAAAGCTTGTGCTAACATTGCTTTGCACATCAGTAAGGAAATGAAGAAAAAATTTGTAAGTGAAATTATTGAGAATGAGACAAAAATTGGTCTGATAATTGATGAATCCACTTCTTTAAGTAATAAGTCAAGTTTGATTGTATACGTCCGGTGTTCTTTGAAAAAAACTGGTATGTGTGGCTCCACTAACGTATTTCTGGATCTGGTAGAACTTGATGGCGTTACCGCTGAACAAGTATTTGACTCTTTAATGAACTGCCTTCATTCAAATGGGTTATCTGAGCAGTTTTTAAGCGATAACTTGACAAGCTTAACTTGTGATGGTGGTGCTACCATGCTCGGAAAACGCAAAGGAATTTGGGCATTATTTTGTCGAAAATTCCCTTCTATTATTGTCTGGCACTGTGCAAACCACAGACTTGAGCTGTCAGTTTCAGACGTTATTAAATCTGTTTCAGGAGTAAGCAGATTCAAATCCTTTATTGATAAACTCTATGTTGTCTATCACGCCTCACCAAAGAACAGTAGGGAACTCCGGAACTGTGCGAATCTATTAGAGGCAGAAATTTTAAAATTGGAAGAGTTTTGAGCACCCGTTGGGTCGCATCTAGTTTCAGATCTGTCTCAGCTGTATGGGAGTCCTACGAGGCGTTAGTACAACACTTCAAAGAAGCTTCAAATGATACAACTAGAGACAACAAAGAAAGAAGTACTTTTTCAGGCCTCCTCAACAAAATCACAGATACAAATTTCATATTAGACCTGGGTTTGATGACTGACGCTTTACAAGAGCTTTCAGAACTAAGTGAAGCTTTACAGCATTGCAACGCAGATTTGAGCTATGCAAATAGTAGTTGCTTTATTCAAAGGAACACAACTCCTGGTTTATACTCTAAAATGGCCCAAGAAGCAGTTGACAACTTGTCTTTTTTCAGTGTTCCTCTCCAAACAAAAGCTGGTCGAGTAAACGACCAACCGATGAACCCGGTAAAATTTAACGGAGCACTGAAAACGTCTATTGAAGCGAGACTGTTAAATGAAAAAGACAGTAAGTTAGCAGAAACTTTCAAAGTTATGGACACTAGAAACTGGCCTGAAGACATCCCAATAACGTTCGGAGAAAACGAAATGAGGAAACTTGCTTCCAGGTTTAAGCTTAACGAAAGACAGTTAATAACGGGTTTCCGAGAATATATCTACTCCAGAACGTTACCAGACAGCCTCTGTCGGCTCGAGCAATCGATCAACTCGGTTGCCATTTCATCAAGTGAATGTGAAAGAGGGTTTTCTCAAATGAATTTAATAATAACACCTCTGAGATCGTCACTCAAAATTACAACGGTGCCTGGCCTGTTGTTTGTAAAAATAAATGGACCTCCTCTCCAGCTGTTTCAACCAGAAAAGTACGTTGACACTTGGCTTGTTTCTGGACACCACTCAGCGCTAGCTGTCAATAGTAAGGAGAGATCAAGAGAAAAGAAATACGATGAAAACAAGTTAAAGTTTTGGACTGTATTTTAAAAAGAATCCGAATACAAAAAGTAACGCTGTATTGCTCTACTTCTATTTATGTTAATAAAAGAAGTTTGAGTTCTATAAAGTCTTCTTATTTCCTTTCAAGAACCTAATTCTTTACACAGGCAAACACTGTTTTGTGGTGATGGAATGATATATAATAGAAGGGGGTGGGTGATAAGTCTCGGCAGGTTGTAGTTCCGGTACCTCAATTTCTAGAAATCGAGCACTGTGTATATATATGTATGTATGTATGTATGTATGTATATGTATATATATATATATATATATATATATATATATATATATATATATATATATATATATATATATATATATATATATATATATATGTATATATATATATATATATATATATATATATATATATATATATATACAGTGCGAATACGGCACTGACATGGACATACGAAGATCCAAACTTTTTGAAAAAAATTATATGGACTGATGAATCACAATTTTCACGCGAGGGAATATTTTATCGTCGAAATAATCACTTCTGGGCATCAGAAAATCCTCATTTCATCAGACAAAGGGGATTCCAACAAAAATTCAGTTTTAATGTTTTTTGTATGATCATGGATGATAAAGTTTCTATTTGCATTTATGAAGAAAAGTTGAATTCCGAAAAATATTTAGATATTCTGAAATCGACTGTGAGTGATTTTTTGGACAATTTGCCGCTGAACTTGTCTCGGAATTGTTGGTATCAGTTGGATGGAGCTCCTGGACATTGCACAAGTGAAGTGAGTAGTGAACTAACCGATATGTTCGAAGATCGGTGGATACGACGTTTGGATCCTTGGATTTGGCCGCCTCGATCACCGGATCTGACTCCCTTAGATTTTTACCTCAGGGGAAAAATCAAAAAAAGGTATATAGAACACCGATCCATACGAAACAGGAACTGAAAGATCGGGTTAGACGGGCCTTCGAGGAATTCAACCCGTCGGAAATCCGCAGAGCCACGACTGATCACGTTTTAACATCGATCCATCAATGTTTACAAGTGAATGGCCAGCATTTCAAGCACCCGAGCTACTGAATTTTTGTCATGTCAGTATCAAATATCAAATAATTGCGAAGCTAGTTTCACAATACCATCTCTTGGTTTTTAGAATTATTTTGGTTGTCAATTCAATTGGTTGTCAATTTAATTTTGAACAGTGTTCGTTCTGTCGAAATAAAGGGCTTTCCAATTACTTGACAACTTTGAATTTAAATTGTGAACGCACTATTTCACTAATCATCTAATTGTTGCTTTCTTTTGTTTCAGTAAACTTAACATTTTCATTATGGTAAAGTACACGAACGAACAACGTTTGGAAATTATAAAAATGTACTACCGAAATTCGGAGTCGGTGACCGCAACTTTAAGAGCGTTAACTCCAATTTTCGGTCGTAATTCTCGCCCCAGTAGACAAGCAATAACAAGTTTAGTGCAAAAATTTGAGTCTACATATTCATTGTGTGATGCTGTCGTGCCAGTGAGACAACGGGCTGGTCGAAGTTCCGAAAATATCGCTACCGTTAAGGCGTCCGTAGCAAATGATCCAAATCAGTCGATTCCGCGGCGTTCTCAAGAACTGGGCATCGCCAAGACCACTTTATGGCGAATTTTGCGTAAGGATCTGGGTTTACACCCATACAAGATTAAGCTGATTCAAGAATTGAAGCCGAGGGACCATTTGAGTCGACGTAAGTTCTCCGCTTGGGCTCTGGAGAAGATGCACCAAGATGATGAATTTCATCGCAAAATCATTTTCAGTGACGAAGCTCATTTTTGGCTCAATGGGTTCGTCAATAAGCAAAATATGCGTTATTGGTCTGGTAAAAATCCACATGTGCTTCACGAATCACCACTTCATCCACAAAAAATTACTGTTTGGTGCGCTTTGCATGCCGGCGGCGTCATTGGGCCATATTTTTTTGTCGACAATAACGATCGTCACGTTACTGTGAATGGCGATCGTTATCGCGCCATGATTACCGATTATTTTTGGCCCGAATTGGAACACATGGACTTGGATGACATGTGGTTTCAACAAGACGGTGCCACAAGTCACACAGCGCACGTTACAATCGATTCATTGAAGAGTAAGTTTGGCGAGCGTGTTATCTCAAGAAATGGACCAGTCAATTGGCCGCCTCGTTCTTGCGATTTAACGCCTCTAGATTTTTTTCTTTGGGGCTACGTCAAATCATTGGTCTATGCCAACAAGCCGACAACGTTGGAAGAACTTAGAGCCAACATTGGACGCGAAATAGCGGCCGTTCCGGCCGAAATGTGTGACCGAGTCATTCAAAATTGGGTCCAACGAATCGACCGCTGCCGACGTGCCCGCGGTGGCCATATGAACGAAGTCGAGTTCCATTCATAAATGTTTTGAATGTATTTCAAGTCGGTAATAAAGTTTTGGAAATATCTCAAATGGTTTGCGTTTTATTTACAAAAAAAGTTGTCCTTATTGGAAAACCCGATAGTAATGTTTGTCTTACACCCACTATGAAGGTCCATTGATGTATTCCATTAAACCTTTCTGAACTAATATGAAGTTATTATTTATCATTTGATGTGTTCAATAATACATTTTTACCGAATTTTGTATTTGAAATGTTATATTTGTAAAGACGCAAAAAAATTATAAAATAATTCATATCTCATAAAGGGTTATGACGTCGATCTATCGAAGTTTTTAGGTGAAAGGCAAGCATTAGGGAGGGATAATTCAGTATCAAATGTAACCACCAGAAAATGAAACCTCCAAAAATCTAGCTTTGATTGTTTGTCATTTGATGCACTTGATTTTTAATTTTATTGGAAATTATATGCTTGCATGCTTGCATAGGAGCAATTTTTTTTAAATAATTCATATCTCATAAAGGGTTAGAGATAGGTATAGGACATAGTTGATCAAAGTTGTTCACATTGGTTGGTTGAATTCGAAAATTGAATAATATAATATATGAGGTGTTCCATTTGAAAATAATTAGTTATGGTCGTTTATCAAAGATACCAATTGAGACGTATTTTTCAGACACTCTGTATAAAATAAGATTTGAGTTTTGTTCTGAAATAAAAACCACCATAACTTATCTCAATGTTGCCAGAATTGGAGTTCGGTCTATCAGTTAATTCATGCGATATTAAATAATAAAATAACCGTGATTTGGCCAAAAAAAATTACAAAATAATTAATATTTTAAAAACGGTGAGAGATAGGTATAGAACATGGTTCACAAAACTTATTTGGAATTCGATGCAGAATTCAAAATATATATAATATATAGGGTGTTCTATTTCCAAGTTGATGTCTGTTACATGTAGATGTGGCAACAATGCGGAGATGAAAATATTTTCAAACGATAGATCACAACCATCTACATCGGTAACCAAAATTTGAACCTCTCATCTTTTATTGTTTTCTAGATACTTCTAATAGATCATCGGATATGGAATACCCTGTATAAGAAACATTGTCTCAGTTCGAGTTCACCATGAACGAAAGTCGCCCAGACCCTTCGGATATGAAAAAACAAAAAATGAGCAAAAAGTGAATTCGGTACGTGATAGATATCCGTTGACTGAAGAACAGTTATTACAGTATTTGATGGATTCGGATGACGATATTAAGGATCCAGACTATGCAGAGTCGGACTCAGAGTTCGAGAACAGTGACGATGAAGAACCGGGGGATATTTGTACCGGTGATGATCCTACTACTAGTAGTGCCTTAGATTTTCCACCAGTTGTTTTTCCTTCTTCTCCTCCTCGATGTCCCACGATTTCTGCCGCTCTGAGACCACCTCCTCAGGGGCCCTTACCTACTGTGATATGGGACTCTGTAGAAGATATTCCAACATCTGATACAAAAAAATGGATGAGAGAATCTTCCAAAGAAAGGAAGGATTAATCAATTTGAAAATAAGTAACTCTATACATGGATGTGTAGATCATGCAAAGAAGTAACTTTCAGACACAAACCGAAAGAAAGTCCTCCTGAAACAGCTACTTTCATATAAACATTGAATTACACGAAAGAAAAAATTCTTTCGAAACAAATACTTCTATATGAACACTGAATTATACAGAAGATACTTTTCTCTATTCAGTTTGTATATCGAACATTCGTGGAGGAATAGGAATCAGATATATATATACAAACTGAATAGAGAAAAGTATCTTCTGTATAATTCAGTGTTCATATAGAAGTATTTGTTTCGAAAGAATTTTTTCTTTCGTGTAATTCAATGTTTATATGAAAGTAGCTGTTTCAGGAGGACTTTCTTTCGGTTTGTGTCTGAAAGTTACTTCTTTGCATGATCTACACATCCATGTATAGAGTTACTTATTTTCAAATTGATTAATCCTTCCTTTCTTTGGAAGATTCTCTCATCCATTTTTTTGTATCAGATGGAGTAGTAGAAAGCCAAAAACTTTCTTTCCCAAAAAATTAATCACTCCTAAAAATATAACATTTTCAAATCATATTCCAACAGTTATACCGTTTTCTAAGCAACGAGAGCCCTTGATTCAACCTGATGGTGAGTTCTAATTTTGTGAAGTATTAATATATTGCATTGTGTAGTAAATTATGCATATTTCTCCTCACAAAACTCGAAGAACGCATTTTTAGGAAACACGCCACTAGATTTTTTCAATTTGTTGGTTACTGACGAACTTCTTGAACTAATTACTGAAGAAACCAATATTTATGCCGAAGAAGTTTTTCTTTCGGCTGGAACGAAAGAAAAATCACGCATAACGGCCTGGAAGGATGTTACTGTGGAAGAACTTAAAATATTCATAGGATTATTACTTCATTCAGGCACAATCAAGTTGAATAGACTTCAAGACTATCGGAAGACTCATCGGTTGTTCAATTTACCTGCTTTCAAAAATTACATGAGTAGAGATCGATTCATGCTAATTTTCAGATGTCTACATTTTTCAAGAAATGCTTTACCTGGTCAGGAAAAACCTACTGATAGGTTATATAAGATTAGACCTCTCATTGATTATTTCAATTCAAGGATGAGTAATCTTTTATTAGCCAGGTAAAGAGCTGTCTTTAGATGAATTAATGGTACCGTGGCGGGGAAGGCTAAGTTTCCGACAATACATAAAAAATAAAAGGCATAAATATGGCGTCAAATTATACCTTCTTACCGAGCCTGACGGCATTGTTCAAAAGTTTGCCGTCTATATAGGTACTTTAGATGATTTTGGTGGCAAAGGTCATGCCGCCAACGTAGTACTGAGTCTAATGGATCAAAAATTGGATGTAGGACATTCATTGTATATGGATAATTATTATAACTCCTATGAGCTGGCTTCTCAATTGCTGACCAGAAAAACTTATTGTACGGGGACAATAAGAGTGGATAGGAAAGTAACCCTAAAGATGTGAAGGAGGCGAGATTAAAAAAGGGCGAGACAATTGCCCGCTACTCAAATGGAGTGATGATTGCCAAGTGGAAAGACAAAAGAGACGTCTTTTATATCTCGACAATAATTTGGTGAATTATTTCAACAAGAGGAAACAAGAAGTGAAAAAGCCAGAAGCTGTTTTACAGTACAATAATTTCATGGGAGGAATTGATAGAAAAGATCAAATGATGGCATACTACCCATGTGAGAGGAAGACTATGCGATGGTATAAGAAACTGGGTGTACATATAATATACATGAGCCCGATCAATTCTTTTTTATTATATAAAAAATATGTGAGTCCAAGAAGTTCATTACATGATTATAGACTACAATTGTTGGAAAAATTATTACCTGAAACAGAAGATCGAAATAATCAGGGAAGGCAAATGCTAGCAACGCATATTACACAAAAAAATCCTCAAACCGGAGAAGGAAAGAAACATGCACATAGAAGATGCACGATTTGTAACAAAAATAAGATAAGAAAAGAGACAGTTTACCACTGCCCAGCTTGTCCTGGAACGCCAGCGCTTTGTTTAGAACCGTGTTCTTCTATATTTCATATGAATAATTAAATTATTTTTGTTATATATTTATTTTACCATATTTTGAGTTGCATTTTTGTTTTTTGAGTATATAAGGTATACTATGTAAGATGTTAGTATCGAAAATTCATTTTCAGGAAATATTAGAATAAGGATCTGAGTCTCGTTCTGTTTACATATAATATGTGTATTTTATGAAAAATATTTTTTCAATAACTATTTTCCAAAATGTATATTATTTGGTATGTTTGTATAGTGAATACACACATGACGTCTTTAGACGTCATCAGCCCTTGGCATACTTTTTTGTCATGGGAGGCTGACGACGTCTAAAGACGTCATGGCCCTGTTGACGTCATTCTTAGGCTTTTTTTATTAAAAAATGTAAAGTTCATGTTGGTATTTGCCTAGAGCATTTTTATTTAGCAAAAAACCTCCTGGAGTCCTATATACGTCTCTAATCAGCAGTGAACGTGTTAAAGTCTATGTTGTTCTTTAGTTATAGTTTTAAATAAAATGTTAAAATGTACTCGACATGTGTTTCTGTAGGTTCGTAATTTAACACCTAGTTATCCATAAAACTCGCCTGTTCAGGAACTACCGCTCGATTCTGAACAAGTGAATCAAGCTTTTATTACACACTTATGACGTTTCGAATTACCCAATAATCATCTCCAGTATAACCGCTCCCGAACTGTAGAGAGGGTATTTAGATTGGTCAGAAAGTATGGGAACCGTCTCCTCAGAGTCACCAATTGAAATCAGGCCAACCAGGTGATATAGAAAAAGGAGGGTTCCGTAATACACTATTATGGAAGTTTTCAATAAATGTTTATTAAAATAGTTCTGAAATCTCAATTTGGGGCTCAAAGGGTTAAATGAATTCAATCCAAACTACGTGGAGATGAATGACAACCATTCCAACTTTGATAATGTGATGGCGACTTACAGCCCGAATCTCGATGAGCCACTTCCGAACTCATCACAATATGTTGTGACTAATATATTAGAGACGGAGGAAACGTATTCGAAGAATATGGTATCTTCATATAGTTCAATCAGATCAGTTCGGATGAGGACATTGAGAGACGTAAAATAAAAAAAGGGAGGGTGAAGAAAAGGTAATGAAGAAGGCGAAGAAGTCTAAAAAGTCCAGCTTGAAGTCGCCATCTAGAAGGAGGCACACGATGAAACATGAAAATAGGGATAAAGACAAGTCGATAAAAGTGAGAGAGATGGAAGTCGTAGCAGGACCTTCTACATCAGTCCAACAGGTAATTATCATTACTCAAACGCGACATCTATTACTCATCACATCTATTTATTCCACAGGTTCAAGTGATCAATCCTGAATACGAGGATGTTAGTCCAGGATCTACACCGCCCCCAACGCTTGACCCCGAAAAATCAGATGATTGGTTTTCATTTATGAGATCCAGGAGAAACTAATTTTTAGAGATATATCACGTTTACAATGAAATTGGAACGGAATATATAGCGAAGAGGGGCATACTCGTTGAACTGGAAGAGCAAGTCTCTCTCCTTAAAGTGGACTGTGAACAAATGGCTGCAGTTCAACGAGAGATCTGCTCACATGAAAAACCTTTCTCCTAAAATTCGGGAATTGGAAAACTTCAGCAAGGAGATAGATGAAAATTACCATCTTACATCTCTTGTAATATTTTTCATCTTTCTCTCTACATTTGCATTCTATTATTCGTGTATCATAATATTTTTCTATATTATTCTTATATCTGTATAATGAATGAATGAATGAATGAAAAAGTTGTATTTAGAGAGTTGTGGTGGATCCAGATCGAGGAGTTCGGAATAACTAAATGTCGATACTCTTTCAATGAAGCAAAAGATTGGAGTAAAGTTGATATCAGGAAAAATATAAAAACGATCAGAAATAGGAACGATGATACCATTTTAACGATTGATAAAATTAAGGCTATTGCACCAAAAAATTCGATAACATTCAGGAACAGCTAACATTTATTCCCAAAAACCTCAGAGGATTTTATCATAATCTAACAAGAGGAGAAAACTGAAAGAACTATTATTCTTAACGTGCTACATCTGAGTTATTTTGAAAAATGCTTTCAACAATAGAATTATTCACTTACGACTTTCTTGTTTAATTTGAAATCACTTTACTGGTTATGAGGAATTCGGAAAAAGGTGTCAACTCATTTTTTTTCAGTATTTCCAATTTTTCTGGAACCGTGGACATTAATTCAAGCAACTATACCCACCACAAGATTTTCGAAAGCACTTCATTGCCATGTAATGCAAAAAATATTATTGACATATGTGTTGATAAAAAGTTCCAGTTTTTATTAATCAAATCGATTTTTCTATAATTCCTCAATATTGAGTTAACACCTTCTTGCACCAAGGCTTCAATTGATACATGGTAATAATAATAATAATTATTTATATATTTCCATAAATTAGTATGCACATCAGCATTGTGATAATGCAAATAAAAAAGCGAAAAACGTCAGTGAATTCAGGTAGACAGTAAATATTGGAGTAGAAACTAAGTAACGAAGTATTGAAATTCCAGTTCAACAAAATCATTGAGGCTGAATTCCATATATTTTCTCACAGAAAAACTTATATAATGTCGGAGAATTCAACTCCAAGCAACTCATTTTCGAATATTTGCTATAATCAAGTGATAATGAAAATCATCTCTGCATAAATATTCAAGAAAGAAAGCACCACTGACCAAAATTGTTAAGTGTAATGTTTTTCTGAAAAACAATAAAAATCAGTAACAATAAAACAATATCCCTGTCTAAATAAAACAAATATTCTTGTATCCTCGAATACAACTGCAAGAAAATATTTTCCTCCAAAGTTGGACCACTAATGAAAACCAAAACACTTCTCAGCTATATTACCTTCGTAAAAATGTGAACATGAAATATCAAAA
The DNA here is from genome assembly GCF_025532065.1 of Leptinotarsa decemlineata. Classification (NCBI taxonomy): domain Eukaryota; kingdom Metazoa; phylum Arthropoda; class Insecta; order Coleoptera; family Chrysomelidae; genus Leptinotarsa; species Leptinotarsa decemlineata. The sequence goes on from NW_027412698.1 coordinate 3,462,803, forward strand.
TAATTTCCGACATCTAGTCCTAATTACATGATAAATATTAGAGTAGATACAGCAGTAATTATAAAAATGTCGGATATTTCAACTACATGTATTCATTTTTGAAAATTTGCTGTGATCAACTCTGCATAAACATGTAAGAAAGAAAGCAGCATTGACCAAAATTGTTCAAGTGTAAGGTTTTCCTGAAAGAGAAAAAAACAACAATAAAACAATACTCATGTAATACAACAAATATTCCTGTATCCTCAAATACACCTGTGAGTATTTTCCTGGCTGGTAAAATTAAAATCAAAACACTTCCCAGCTATAGTCCGTTCATAATTTGTCGATAGCACAAAATGAGGGCCCAAGTCATGAAACGGTCGTAAAACTCGTAAAATCATAGGCGGAGGTTCCTGAGGTGTTTATTCATTAAATATAAAACTTCAGTTTATATTCGAAACTTGCCTTGAAAGGGTGAAGTTGTTACGAACGAAAATAATTTTTGGTTTTGTACATTTTTTAATCGCATTTAATTTACGGCTCGTTGGTGTTTCGGCGTCTACGGCAGTAATTGACGTCTCTAATATTTATTTTGCGAATTTTGTGCAGTGCGTGAGTAACTTTTTTTCATATTCCTACAAACATATACGTACCTTTCGTTCCTGCTTGTTTTGTTTGATTGCTTGCGATGGCTTCGTCATCATCAACATCATCAAGTTTTACACCGGTACTGTTGCGTACAGTCAGTAAGTCTGTCTATTCACCAAGAGAGAAGACTATTGTTTTGAACGTTCACGATGCTCTGGTTTCTCAGAATCCCACAAACACTGTTCAGAACATAATCAAGAGTTGTGCCAACATGACGGGCGTAGGGGAGTCAACAATATATAGGTTCCTATCAGAAAGAAAAAAAAAGGTATAGTTAACCCAAATACAAACGAATACTTAAAGAGGGGGAGAAAACCTATTGAAATTGATGAATTTGCCAAAAATGGTATTCGAAGGAAAAATCACGAATTTTTTTACAAAAAAGAAATATCCAACTTAAACAAAATTTTACAAGAAGTTAGAGACGACCCGGATTTGCCTCATGTCGGACGAACCAAATTGTGGCAAGTTTTAAAAGAATTAAATTTCCGGTGGGAGAAATCAGACCGAAAATTACTTTTGATTGACCGGGAAGAGATAATATGTTGGAGAAGAAAGTATCTAAGATCTATACGAAAATTTCGGGCTGAAGGAAGGCCAATTTACTATCAGGACGAAACGTGGGTAAACGCAGGTCATACTCTCACAAAAATTTGGACAGATAAAAATATATCAAGCTCCAGGCAAGCCTTTATGGAAGGTTGGTCTACTGGTATTTCCCCACCCTCTGGTAAAGGCAGTAGATTAATAGTTTCTCACATTGGCAGTGAAAAAGGATTTGCTAAGCATGGTTTGTTGGAATTTGAATCCAAAAGCACAAAAGACTATCACGGGGAGATGACAGCTGATGTTTTCGAAGAGTGATGATTGAACATATACCACCGAATATAATGCACTTTATCATTCACGACTAGTTGAAAGACTTCCAACGACTGCGTGGAAGAAACAGGATATCATTGACTGGCTGCGGAATAAGTCCCTGCCTTACGAAGATGGAATGGTTAAAGCAGAACTTTTAAAAATTGCCCGGCAACACAAATCTAAGTTTAAGAAATAGTTGACAAAATGGCGGAAAGACGAAACGTCACAGTCCTTAGACTTCCACCCTACCACTGCGAATTAAATCCAATTGAACTCATTTGGGCACAAATGAAAAGCTATGTGGCTAGAAAAAATAAGTCATATAAAATACAAGCTGTACGTGAATTGTTATATGAGTCTTTACAACATATTACAGAACAAAATTGGCGAGATGCAGTAAGACATGCAATAGAAGAAGAACAAAAAATGTGGGATCTTGACAATATAATTGATGCGACTGTAGAGACACAACCGCTAATTATTAACCTGCAAGACGACTCGGATTCCGAAGATGATCCTGTTTATTTTGAATTTGAATAGTTTTGTAAGTAATCGTAGTTTATATCATTTAAAAATAGGTATTAATTAAATAAATGTATCTTTTACAAATTGCAAGTAACTTATTATTTTTGAATAAAATAAAGAAATTTTTTTAAATTAAAAATACAGTTTACAGTACCTACAGTTTAAGAATATTAATATATTTATTTATTTAAAGTAAATAATGTTTTAATCATATACTCTACGACGCTGGTCACTCATTTCCACTCAAAATACCTACATAATCGGATTAAAAGTGCCATAGCTGTATTGTATTTCTTCAGATACAAGGTGGGTTAGTCGAAAACATCTTAAACTGCCAGTTTTAGTAATTATATCATATTAGCTGTCCTCTCTGTATTTCAGTTCTCTAATGAGGGCCAAACTTGCAGTGAGCTATCAACAAATTATGAACGGACTATACTTTGACCAGTCAAGATGAAACTATCTCCGACAGTAATAAGTTTACGCGAAGTGTAAATCAGTCTAGTTTGACCAGTCAAGATGAAACTATCTCCGTCAGTAATAAGTTTACGCGAAGTGTTAATCAGTCTAGTTTGAACCGTTGAACAGAAGTTATCTCCGTCAGTGAAAGTAAATAATAAAAATGTAACCAGTCTAGTTCGAATCAGCGAAATTGAAGTGAACTCCGTCAGTAAAATGTCACGCGAAATGTCAGTTTCGCTTTAAATGGAAAAATAATCTTTGTTAGTGAATTTACGTGTAACAAAAGTTTAATAAGTTGGAAACAAAGTTTCATAACCACCGATAGTATTGCCGAAATAAACAAAAACCGAAAAATTCTTCGAGCTTAGAATAAACCGGCCCAAGGAAAAGTAACAGCAAATTAATACGGAAAAATGATGTATTACAGCTCATTTTTACGTGAGTATCATTCAAAAAGAAAGATCGAATTTTCATTGGTAATTAAATTGTAGACTTTATATCGATTATAACAATCTCCGAAGATTTATAAAAAGGTGTTGTCACAGCCTCCTCTAAACTCTATTTTACGTAAATATCTGTGTTTAAATGATTGCGATAAGAAGAGTTATTGAATCCATGGTTGTCGTGTATCATATCTATACTATGGTTATTGCAAAACTTTACATATAATGATATTTTAATTGGCATATATGTTTCTACCTAATATGTACTATGAATTGTGTGTAATGTTTATACCTTGTTGTCCATAGAAATTATGCCATGTCATCGTTACGAAACGATGTTTATTTAAATACCTTTTGAGATAATTGTGCTATGGGTTATTTCCATTTTGGTTTTGTATATTTGAGAATATAGTACCGTAAACTGGGGTGAATAGGGACAAAAAAATCAATAATTGTATAAATATATATAAATACAATAAAAATAAAGATATTGAAATTGGGTTTGTGGCAAAAGAAGGGCCATTCGTCATTTGTCAGTTGTTTCACATGAAGGCGTCAAAAAAAATTAGACGGCCATTTGGCAACACTGCCTGTCAATTGTCATTTTCTTCAAAAATATCAAAACCTCCAAACTGTTGACGGAACGAAACACGTGGTTGTTATTATCAGTTCGGTGAATCTAACTGTTAATGAATTTGTATTTGGTAAGTAATTTGTCATATTAGACTTTGAGATTAAGGCTTTCATTGAATTGTTATGATTTTTTTTTGTAAAGCAAGACCTAACACATGGCTAAATTGGGGTGAATGGGGACATAGCAAAGAATACGTTTGAATCGTTCGGTGCCAATATTTATAGTGTTAGGTATTTGATAATACCTATATCTACCATTTCGAATAGGTAAATAAGTTGTTTTTTCTATTCAGGTGATGTTCAAAAATGGTCAGAACATACAAAAAGGACCCCAAAGCTGGAACACATGCTTCTGTTGATCCAGAGTGCGTTCGGAATGCAGTTCTGGATGTACAAAGAGGGATGGCATTGAGAACAGCAGCGGCGAAATGGAAAATTTCAAAATCCGCTCTGCATCGATATTGTTCTAAACCGAACCTGGAAATTGGAAAGAAAGGTGGACAAACAGCATTATCCACAGCTTTAGAAATAAAACTTGTTGAATGTTTAAAAAAGTGCGCTGAATGGGGCTATCCGCTCAGCGTTTTTGATATTCGTTGTTTTGTAAAATATCATTTAGAGCGAGAGGGAAAAGTCGTACCAAAGTTCAAGGACAATCTGCCGGGTCCGATTGGGCACTTAGTTTTATCAACAGGCATCGAAATCAGCTTTCACAACGAATATGCCAAAATATTAAGAGAAGTAGGGCCGCTGTAAGTCCTGAAAACATCAACGCCTTCTTTGAAGAACTTGGTGCCACCTTGGAAAATGTACCGCCTCATCTCATAATAAATTACGACGAGTCTGCTCTATCGGATGATCCTGGGCGGCGTAAGCTAATTTTCAAAAAGGGATGCAAATATCCCGAACGGATCATGAACCAGACCAAAGCCGGAGTCACAGTAATGTTCGCTGCAACTGCATCGGGTGAACTCCTTTCACCTTATGTTATATACAAGGCGGTACATTTGTATGACCTTTGGATCCAAGGTGGTCCCCAAGGGACAAAATATAACAGAAGCAAATCAGGATGGATTGATGGACACTGCTTCCTTGACTGGCTTCAAAAAATTGTTTTGCCATATGTCCGACGTTTTGAAGGGAAAAAAGTCCTCATTGGGGACAACTTGAGTTCACATTTGTCCCCGGCTGTAGTTCAGACTTGCGTGGAGAATAACATCTCATTTTCATTTTTGCCAGCAAACTCAAGCCACTTAACCCAGCCGTTAGACGTTGCTGTTTTTAGGTCCCTTAAGACCCATTGGAGAGCGGTTTTAGAACAAACTAAGGTCAAAGCAAAAAATACCAATCAGCCGTTTGATAAAAAATTATTTCCTGGACTCCTAAATCAAACTTTAATTAGAATGAAGAAAGAGGATGGTCTCAAAAACGCCATATTATCAGGTTTTAAGAAGTCAGGCTTGTGTCCTTTGAACAGACACAGGGTTCTTGAAAGACTTTTGAACCAAGAGAAAATCCGGATATTCCGCTAAATGACAGTCTCACTACATTTTTGCAAGAAATGCGCTATGGAAATGAAGAATCCAAAAAAATAGAAAAAAAAGACTTCTTGTTCCACCAGGTCGAAGCATTGGTCCTGACGACTTCAAAACTAATACTGACGAAAGTAATGATGATGGTCATCAGAGTGATAACGCTGACGAAATTAGAGATGATGATCATCAGAGTGATCTGGAAGGAGAAAATTCCGGTGAAAATGAGGGCGAACTAATTGAAGATGTAGTAGGTGGACAAGAAGAAAATAAAATAATAAGCAATTCAGAAGACAACAGAAAAAAAATTGAGGAGCTGAAAATAGGTGACTGGGTTAGCGTAAAATTCAAATATGACAGAGGAGTTGACAAAGTATTTTATGGCAAAGTGCTACAGATTGCAGCAAACAAATTTCTTGGGACTTTCCTAAGACAGACATCTAAAATGGCATCCATATATGTATTTCCGGATGTTCCAGATGAATGTGAATTTGACAGGGAGCAAGTTGTGGATGTATTACCTCCCCCAAATATTCGAAGAGGAAGGCACACCTTTAGGACATAATTTAGCTTTAAGAGATACTTTTATATATTTTGAAATAAAGTTTTTTTCCTGAAAATGATGTCATAATGTCCTAAAAACTTTTCAAAATAAATACAAAGTCCCTATTCGCCCCATAGAAGTATTGAATAGGGACGTATACAAGAAATATAGACGTGTCCCTATTGACCCCACTACGGGGGCGAATAGGGACACCCATTAAAAAATATATATATAAAAACCAATAAAAATATGTTCATATGCAGTATGTCAGTTCGTAACTTTAGGTCGTATGCCATGATATCATAAAAAAACATTTTGAAAAATGTTGTCCGATTGGTCAGGATTTTCAAAAAACCTTCAAAACTGTCCCTATTCACCCCAGTTTACGGTACAGGTGAACAGAGTCCCTGGTATGATAGCGAATTTCAATATTTTATGTGCCATGGTTTTTATTGTGTTGAAGTTGTGTATTTGTTTATTAATACTGTTATACTCGAATGTTAAAGATCTATTGATATTATGTTCCCTGTTGTTGAATTTGACATTGTAGAATTACAGAAAAATGAATCCTTGTAAATGATTGGTAAACATGTCTCACTGTCTCTTGTACATGAACTGGCGAGAAAAGTAATGATTATATATTGGTATCGTTTCTGCTATGAGTTATCAGAATCGAGTAAGACGGCGTATCTGCTACTTAAAGTAAGACTGGTAGAAGGTAATGTTAGCGAACACACTTTCTATTTTTTAATTGATAATTGTCCGATATGATACGTTTAGATAATTACATGCACCTGATGTTCTTTGTTTTTGTGTTTACTATTGCAATATCAGTTTAATTCTTATTCAATAAATGTTTAAAATGTACGTTGGTTTGTCATTCAGTAGGTTTATAACAAACATCTAGTTAACCAAAGAAACCTCCTACCTGTTTGGGAACAGCCGCTCGATTCCAAACAGGAAGTTATTATTGTGGCATACTCAAGTCGTTTTTGAATTTTCCCAAAACATCTTTCTCTGGCAACACAGCTCCCTTATCGTTGAGAGGGTGAATTTGAACGATCTCTGAGTATGAAAGTCGGCCGGTTTGGGCCACGGTATAAAATCAGGTTGGCGACGTGGTTCATTCTTCACCTATGGTAAGTGTCCCAAAACATCAAACCATAGGGGCCCACCACAATATCACCGATGGCCGATATAAATATCGGTATCGGTCGATCCCTACTATTTATTTCACAGGTTCAAGTGATCAATCCTGAATACGAGGATGTTAGTCCAGGATCTACACCGCCCCCAACGCTTGACCCCGAAAAATCAGATGATTGGTTTTCATTTATGAGATCCAGGAGAGACAAATTTTTAGAGATATATCACGTTTACAATGAAATTGGAACGGAATATATAGCGAAGAGGGGCATACTTGTTGAACTGGAAGAGCAAGTCTCTCTCTTTAAAGTGGAGTCTGAACAAATGGCTGCAGTTCAACGAGAGATCTGCTCACATGAAGAACCTTTCTCCTAAAATTCGGGAATTGGAAAACTTCAGCAAGGAGATAGATGAAAATTACCATCTTACATCTCTTGTAATATTTTTTATCTTTCTCTCTACATTTGCATTCTATTATTTGTGTATCATAATATTTTTTCTATTTTATTCTTATATCTGCATTATGAATGAATGAATGAAAAAGTTGTATTTAGAGAGTTGAGGTGGATCCAGACCGAGGAGTTCGGAATAACTAAATGTCGATACTCTTTCGATGAAGCAAAAGATTGGAGTAAAGTTGATCTCAGGAAAAATGGAAAAACGATCAGAAATAGGAACGATGATACCATTTTGGTATGATGATGTATGATGGAAAAAGCGAGGCTATTGCACCAAAAAATTCGATAACATTCAGGAACAGCTACCATTTATTCCCGAAAACCTCAGAGGATTCTATCATAATCTAACAAGAGGAGAAAACTGAAAGAACTATTATTCTTAACGTGCTACATCTGAGTTATTTTGAAAAATGCTTTCAACAATAGAATTATTCACTTACGACTTTCTTGTTTAATTTGAAATCACTTTACTGGTTATGAGGAATTCGGAAAAAGGTGTCAACTCATTTTTTTTCAGTATTTCCAATTTTTCTGGAACCGTGGACATTAATTCAAGCAACTATACCCACCACAAGATTTTCGAAAGCACTTCATTGCCATGTAATGCAAAAAATATTATTGACATATGTGTTGATAAAAAGTTCCAGTTTTTATTAATCAAATCGATTTTTCTATAATTCCTTAATATTGTGTTAATACCTTCTTGCACCAAGGCTTCCATTGATACATGGTAATAGTAATAATAATATTTCCACAAATTAGTTTGCACATCAGCATTGTGATAATGCAAATGAAAAAGCGAAAAACGTCAGTGAATTCAGGTAGACTGTAAATAATGGAGTAGAAACTAAGTAACGAAGTATTGAAATCCCAGTTCAACAAAATCATTGAAGCTGAATTCCATATATTTTCTCACAGAAAAACTTATATAATGTCGGAGAATTCAACTCTAAGCAACTCATTTTCGAATATTTGCTATAATCAAGTGATAATGAAAATCAACTCTGCATAAATATTCAAGAAAGAAAGCACCACTGACCAAAATTGTTAAGTGTAATGTTTTTCTGAAAAACAATTAAAAAAATGTGAACATGAAATATCAAAATAATTTCTGATATCTAGTCCTAATTACATGATGAATATTAGAGTAGATACAGCAGTAATTATAAAAATGTCGGATATTTCAACTACATGTATTCATTTTTGAAAATTTGCTATGATCAAGAGGTAACGAAAATCAACTCTGCATAAACATTTAAGAAAGAAAGCAGCATTGACCAAAATTGTTCAAGTATAAGGTTTTCCTGAAAGAGAAAAAAACAACAATAAAACAATACTCATGTAATACAACAAATATTCCTGTATCCTCAAATACACCTGTGAGTATTTTCCTGGCTGGTAAAATTAAAATCAAAACACTTCCCAGCTATATTACCTTCGTAAGAATGTGAACAGAAAATATAGGAAAAAAATTTTTGAATAAAAACATCAGTTAATCTTAGCCTTGATTGGTTTTTGTCGTTTTTATGGTTTTGGTTTCTATTGAACAAGGTTGAAAATGTATATTACATAATATCAATTGATAAAAGATCAACCAAAACTATTCCATTATAAAAAAAATCAACACTTTCATATCTTCAAACTATTCCACGAGGATAACTTTCTCATTTATCAAAAGAAATGCTTTAAAATAGTGATTAATCTGAGATTACTGAATATAGTCCAAATTAACTGCAATGTGAGGATCAAGAAATCATGAAAATGAACTCTGTATAAACATTCAAGAAAGAAAGCACCAATGACCAAAATTGTTCAAGTTTAACCCTAGATCGCTTGTTATATCAAATCTGATCCGCCCTTTTCAAATGTATATTTCATGATGTTCTTTAAATTCTAGCTGCGAAACGCCACATATCATATCCACTACATCTTTATGAACATCGACATTAGGGTCATTTTCGTAATCAGGAAAGAATATTCAAGTAAAATCATGATGATGAAAATCAACTCTGCATAAATATTTAAGAAAGAAAGAAAGCACCTTTAACCAAAATTCTGGGAATATAAGTAAGTCGTGCAAGCAAAATTTTTTGTGAATCAAAATAACAGAACATACAGCAAGAAAATAATTCAACCAAGACGTCCACTTCATTTAAAAAATAATGAAAGATTTTCACCCATCAGATTTTTTCTTATATCCGAACTATTTCGAAGATCGCATCAAAGAGGAGCAATAATAAATTGATTTCAAAACTTCCAATACCTCGATAATTTCCCCGACCGAGAGCAACATCTTCGACAAGGTGACTAATCTTGAAATTGACATCCAGTCCTAACTACATAGAAAATTTTAAAGTAGTTACTGAAGTAAGGAATTATTGAAGTTCCAGTTAAAAAAAATGGAAGCCCTGACTTCCATACATTGACCCCCTTGGAGTAGTTATTTATTGAAAAACTTGTACAATGTCGGAGTATTCAACTACACGCAACTCATTTTCGAAAATTTGCATCACCAAAAGATAATGAAAATCAACTCTGAAAACAGAACAAGTGCCGTATCACTTATCGCTTCCTCAAGTATGCCTCGACATTCAAGAAAGAAAACACCATTATGATCAAATTTGTTCAAGTGTAAGATTTTCCTGAAAGAGAATAAAATACAACAATAAAACAATATTCCTGTTACAATAAAACAAATATTCCTGTTTCCTGCAATACACCTGTAAGAAAGTATTTTTTTCCAATGCTGAGCTAGTAAAATGAAAATCAAAACACTTCCCAGCTATATTACCTTCGTCAAAATGTGACCATAATATGTATTGAAATAATTTTGTGAATGAAAATATTTAACGCTAATGTAAGCCCTGTAAGCCATTCAACCAAAATTATTTGATGATAAATTGAGAAAACACTACTAGTATTCCACAATATTTCACAAACTTCATTTTTCTTCTTTCAAGCTTCCCAGGTTGACTTGCCCTTGAGATGGCTTTGGTAGTGTTTCAGCTGTCTTTATCATAGAGCAGGACTCTGAAAAAAATATATAAGACCTTAGACACCAATTTTAGTTATCAATACAATCAAACTAAAAATATTGTTTTCACTATGTTCTATATTTTTCTGTGGAATGAATATACTATTATTAAAAATTATTATTTTTATGATGAAGACCCTGTAATGTGTGATAGCTGCAAAGATATTTTTCACTATAATCCCAAGACTACGAAAAACTGCAAATTCAACACCTACTGAATACAGAGCTATAATACTTGTTAAACGTGATATTATGTACTTTTGCCCTGACCACAAAGAAGCATTCAAAAGAACTCCAGCTATTCTCAAAAATATCAAGGTTATGGAAGAAACAGTTGAAGGAATAAAAAGGGATATAATGAATATCAAAATGGAAATGGATCAATTGAAATGTAGTTTTGAAAGTTGTTTAGTGGTCTTCAAGAAACTTCCCCCCTTGATAGAAAAGGTTGCAAATCTGGAATCTGAACAAGAAAAGCTCAAACAAAATATTGCAGCGAAGGCAGGACTTTCCCAGCTGTGTGAAATGGAGAACACGATAGCCGAGGTGATGGATAGACAACAAAGGGCAAGTAATATTATAATTTTTAATGTGAATGAATCTACCCAACAAATACAAGCAGAGCGTAATGCTGAGGATATGGGTCACTGTGAATAAAATTTTAAAAGACTATAATATAAACAAACAGGGTCTGAAATAATTTAGATTAGGCAAATTCAATGTAGCCAAAAGTAGACCAATGAAAGTAAAATTGAATTCACCGAAGGATGTGATGTATGTACTTAAGAATAAAAAATTCTTGTTACAAACACAATATCATAAATGAAAATCAATATAAACATGAAGTATAAGATGTGAAGTATAAGTGTATAAAATATAAATGATTAAAATAAAATAGAAATGATTAAAATAAAATATAAACTATATATACATACTTATGCAAAGGTTACATCACAAGAACTAGGACAACGAATAAAAATATGTGTTTCACACACAGTACAATCGCAGTTTCATCACATTCGAAATTACAGCTCATCGTCAAAATATTCTTGTAGGTCATAATAGGCTTTATCACTTAATAGTTTTGTACATTTCTTTCTGAATATGATGAAAGGAATCTCTTTGATTTCATTGGGAGGTTTATTGTATATCCTGATTCCATTATATATCAACGAGTTTTGAACCAAACATGTTTTTGGAATTGGTAGAGTCAGTTCATTTGACCGCCTTATGTGGTATGTGGCTGTAGCTGTAGATAAGCCTTCAAATATGCCTAATATTAAAATTACATCTGACCAAACAAGATTGCAGCAAGCACATTATAAATACATAAAAAATCAATTAAATGAGCATAACAGAAATTGAGATTTCTCAAAAACGATCAAATATATAAATAATAAACCTACTATTGTTGATAAAGTTTGGCATCTGCTTAAAAAAAACTAACTCATCGCCCCTATATGCAATTCAATGTAGACATTATTTACTTAAATGCTCAAAGTTTACTCAATAAAATTGATCAGATCAGGGATACTGTATTGCAGCTCAATCCTGAATTGATTTTAATCAGTGAAGCAAGAATAACTCCAGAAATCGATAATTGGGAAATTGAAATATTAGGTTACAGTTTAATCAGATGTAATTTCACAAACTACACTTAAACGATTTGATCTCCACTAACTTTATTGAAAATAATCATAACATGTTTCGCTAAAACATTAGCTTTTTCAACCAAGCTTACAGGTAGTCTCGATTGTGGTTACCTGTAGTATATAAATATGAATGTAAGGATGCTTGGATGTATTAATCATTTGAAAAAGCTAATGTTTTAGCGAAACATGTTATGATTATTTTCAATAAAGTTAGTGGAGATCAAATCGTTTAAGTGTAGTTTGTGAAATTACTATGGATCTTCATCAAGTAACGGCCGAATCAATCAGAAAATTAATCAGATGTGATTCTAATAGTCAGTATACAGGAGGTGTCATCATATATGTTAATTCTAATGTTAATTTTTCGGTATATAAAACCATTATACTAGATAATACATATTGGTGTAAAACTATTAAAGTTGATATTGGGTCTAGTCAGTGGTTGGTAGAATGTTTCTACCGTTCTTCCTCAAGCTCTGAGGTAAATTTTTTAGAAAATTTTTAAAATAATGTATGTGATTCTCTTTTTAACTCTAAATGGCTCTGTATAGTGGTTGGATATTGCAATTTTAATCTGTTGAATGAGGATTTTTATAGAGTGAAATTTAAAAATCTGTTGTTACAATATAGAATTGATCAGTTAATTTCTGAACCTACTAGAATAACAAATGATAGTGAAACTCTGATAGACTATGTTCTAGTTAATCAAAAAAATTTTATTGCTCAAGTTCATTTCACACCTAAAATAAGTGATCACTCTCTGATTACCCTTAACATATTTAAAAGTGATAGCAAAACTACACTAGTGAAAAAATACAGGAATCTTAACGAAGAAGATATGGATAGAATCAAGCTTGAGCTGATGTCTTGTAACTGGTATTTAGATTTGAATGATACTGAGTGTGTATATATATATATATATATATATATATATATATATATATATATATATATATATATATATATATATATATATATATATATATATATATATTACTATTAATGTAAGTTACAAAAAAGGATTTGAAGCTCTATGACTTCTATTTGATTATATGCGAGCGTTTTCGACAGCTGGTCATGCTGTCATCCTTTAGGCACTATTCTATATGAGCGTGTGATCCTGTTGTTTGTCTTTTTATACAGTCCGAATGCCTCAGTACAGGCACTTCTGTTACTTTAGGTAAATTTGCCTGTATTTGGATTACATCAAGTACTATTCTTTGTGTTAAATCTTCTCTAGGTTTATTGTTTCTAGGCGTGTATGTTGATTTGTTTAATATATTGAATGTTAGGTCTTGTTGTTTTGATTTGTACTTGTTCCTCGATAAGTGATTTTTGACTGTTAAATTTATGGATGTTTAAGTTTTCCCAAATGTCCATGCGGTTTCCCTTATTGACTTGTTTTGTGAGTTTTATGTATACTGTATATCCCGGGATGGATACAATGCTCGGACTGCAACAAATTCTATATCGGCCAAACCAAGAAAAAACTGATCCAAAGGTACGATGAACACAAAAAGGGATACATAAACCCAATAGTATATAAATCAAACCTAGCAACACACGCCATACAAAACAAACATAACTGTCCCCCACCAGAGAGCATAAAATTCATAAAAAAAGTCAATAAGGGAAACCACATGGACATTTGAAACTTGAAAACAGGCTATTGTCAAAAATCAAGCTATTTTATCAAATACGGCAGTAAAGACTGCTTCACCAGGCAACTTTGTATACGAAAAGACTGGGTTTGCCAAATGTCACAGTACCAATAATTCAACTAATTAATTTTGAAGAGTGGCGCGCGTTAGATATCACTGTTAATTTAAAAAATTCCTGAAAGATTCAGAAACTGAATATGGCGACGTCGTTTTTCAAACCGAAGTACTTTGGCTTAGTAGAAGTGTAATGCATTATACAACTTAAAAAGTGAAATTTGGTAATAAAGAATGGATGTGCGATTTTGGGTTTCTTATCGACTTGACTCAGCATTTCAATGATCTTAATGTGGAACTTCAAGGCAGAGAACAGTTTATTCACAATGTGTATGATGAAATTCAAGGCTTTGAGCGCAAATTAAAATTGTGGAAACACTATCTTTTGCAGAATACATTTTCACGTTTAGAAAAAGAAAACGTTACTAGAATTGAAGGAGTTATATTTTTAGGAGTGATTAATTTTTGGGAAAGAAAGTTTTTGACTTTCTACTACTCCATCTTGATACAAAAAAAAGCATGAGGGAATCTTTCAAAGAAAGGAAGGAAGTAATCAATTTGAAAATAACTAACTCTATAAGGTCAACTCGGGGAAGTGCGTTAGTCGGGTAAGTGCGTTAGTGAGCCTGTAGTTTTTCTATTTATGAATGAATAAATGTGGCGACTTGCACAATATATCTTTTCAACATATTTCAACTACCCATAAATAGGTGGCAGTAGACGACGCGATTTTGAGGCAACGGAATATCATTTTTCATGAGCGTGCAAAATAAACAGGTGGTCGTAATTGGTATCGTAGTTATGCATCTGCAATCATCGTGAAATATTTGTGTATTTTGGTAAGTATAAATGTGAATTCTCATGTAGTAATAATTGAAGTAACTAACAATAGTTTTATGTTTTTATTTCAAATTCATGATTAGGAAAAAAACATGACGTACGCACTTAACCTACAAAAATGTTAGAACGGGGAAGTGCGTACCGGTCAACTTTTTACTAGTACGCACTTCCCCGACAATTTTTTTGAAAATATAACAATAAATAACAGTTATATTTATCTCTTGCAGATCACAATGCCTAACAAATATGTGCGAAAAACTGATAAAGGTGGTAAATACACCAGAGAGCAGTTGCAACAAGCTGTGGCAGAAGTAAAATCAGGAGTTTATACCGCATATAGAGCTAGTAAAAATTATAATATTCCGCTGACAACCATAATTGATCACATTAAAGGAAGACGTGGAAAGAAGTCTCACTCTTTTGGTAGATCGACAGCTCTACCCTTACAAGATGAAAAAACACTAGTGGCAGGTCAGACTTATATGGAAAAATACGGCTACGGATTGTCGCGAAAAGAAGTTTTAGACATAGTAGGGACATATGTAAAGGAGAAAGGATTAAAAACTCCATTTAAAGATGGTGTACCTTCGAAAGATTGGTTCATTGCATTTAAACAGAGACATAACCTTTCTTTGAAAAAACCACAGAGAGTTGAGTATGCTCGGAAAAAAGCTTGCGATCCATTCATTATCAAACATTATTTTAACATCTTAAAAAGTACGATCGATGAATTAAATTTAAGCGACAAGTCACATCTGATTTGGAACTTTGATGAAACCAGCTTTTGTAAAGATCCATCTAAAACTAAGGTTATTGGTCCAAAAGGGAGTACAGCAACTCGCACAACAAGTTCGCCGGGAAAGGAAAACACCTCCGTGCTACTAGGATGTAGTGCTGCCGGAGCCAAAGCCCCTCCACTCATAATATTCAAGGGCAAGAATATATGGGACCAATTTATGGCTCCACAAAATACAGGATTCCCTGGAACAACATACGCTGCCACAACAAATGGATGGATGGAAACTTCAGTGTTCGAAAATTATTTTAAAAACAGCTTTTTCAACAATCTGGGATCAGAAAGACCGGTCTTGATCATATATGATGGCCATTCCACCCATGTTGGAATTAACTTAATAGAAATGATGAGGACCAACAACATTGTAATATTGAAACTTCCTCCACATTCGAGCCATCTCCTACAACCACTAGATTTAAGTACCATGAAGTCATTAAAGAGCCGTTGGGATGCTAAATTAATAACATGGCAAAGACATCATATAGGCATGAAACTACCAAAGAGAGAATTTTCAAAAATGATTGGAGATATATGGTCGGAAACAAGTGAAGATGTGATTAAAAATGGGTTTATGAAAGGTGGAATAGTCCCATTTAATGACAAGATTATTCCAGACGAACGTTATGACCCTACAGCATTGCAGCGGTGGAAACAGCACAATTCTGTACAGAAGACTTACGACAATCCGGTGCAGAGCACCGACGACAACAATTTACCACAGTGTGCTGTTATTCGTGATACAGTAACTGAACTTCCAGTAATAAACTCTGCACCTTCCTGTTCTACTGCACATATAGATGCAGAATCGAGTGCCAACCTTAGTTTTGAAACATTGCTCCTGGGTACTATAAAAAGTCATGTTTCTCACGAAAAAGTGAAGAAAACGAGGGTATGTCCTGGTGCGGAGGTCATTACGACGGATGAAGCCGTACAAAAACTTAAAGAAAAGGAAAAAGAGAAAGATAAACCCAAACAAATTACGAAGAAGAAAAAGATCAAGAAGATTACTGAGACTGAGAGTTCTGAGGAAAAGGAAAATGAGGAAGATAAACCAAAACAAATTACGGCGAAGAAAAAAGTCCAGAAGATTCCCGTGAACGATAGTTCTGAGGATGGACTAAGTTCCGACAACTTCAGTCTGCATTCATCTTCGAGCGAAGGCTCTATATCAGATCTTTTAATGGAAATCGAAGAACATCGAGAGGAGGAACAAGCTTTTAAACCTTTGACAGAAAAGGAAGTAGGAGACTGGGCAATAGTCAAGTTCTGTTTGAGGAAGACAGTAAAATATTACGTGGGTCGTGTTATATCAATTCATGAGGGAGAAACTCTTTTTACTTTTGTAAGAAAAGCTTCAGAACGTGACGGCAAAACTACTTTTCGCTATACACCTACAACAGATGTTTCCGCTGTGGTTAATGGTGATATAATATCCATTTTGCCACAACCAGTCATTGGACGTCGAGGAGAAGTGATATTTTCAGTGGGCTTTTCTTCCTACAATATTCAGTAGTGTTTACATATTGATTGACTGATATTGTGTTTTAGTTTTTCTTTAGTTCATATTTTATTTCTTTTGTGAAAATTTCAAAAATAAATATTTTTCATTTCTGCAACCACACATTGTCAATACTTCATTCGAATTATACGCACTTACCTTTCCGACTGTACTGCACATTCTATAAGAAAATTATGGACCTGTTACGCACTTACCCTGCATGAAAGTGAAAGTGCGCACTTGTGACACTAACCTGAAAAATCACCCACCAAACAAATATGGCCTACTTAAATAAGAATATAAATCGTTGCCTACAACCGTTAATACCTAACAATTACTATATAATATTTGCTACAAATATTTTTACAGTTGGTAGAAAAAATTGGACCACAAAGTCAAACTTTGGAAAAAGTAGTACGCACTTACCCGAGTTGACCTTACATGGATGTGTATATCATGCAAAGAAGTAACTTTCAGACACAAACTGAAAGAAGGTCCTCCTGAAACAGCTACTTTCATATAAACATTGAATTACACGAAAGAAAAAAAATTCATTCGAAACATACTTCTAAATGAACACTGAATGATACAGAAGATACTTTTCTCTACTCATTTTTTATTCTACAACATTCGTTGAAGAATAAAAAATGAGTTCTACTTTAAATGAATGGTAACAAATTGCACTTGCATGGAACACTGTCATCCTCACTGGTATACATCGATGTTTCGCCTTAAGACACTTGCCCTAAGGCTCTTCAGTACCAAATTAGATAACATTATAGAAAATGCATACAATTCATTCAAGGAAGTAATCAAATTGATTACTTCCTTCCTTTCTTTGGAAGATTCCCTCATCCTTTTTTTGTATCAAGATGGAGTAGTAGAAAGCCAAAAGCTTTCTTTCCCAAAAACGTTCCTACTTCTTAAAAATACGAACAATATATACACATTTTAATCAACGAATTTCAGTTACAATTCCAAATGTTCAAAGCTGAGAAGACAGCGGTTTCCATGAAAATGTTTTCCTAGCCATTTAATATCGATGTGGATAGTTTCCAAAGAGTGAATAATACCGATTTAAAAAATTTATTTTTCTCAGTAGACATCGAAAATTCTCATTAATTTTATATTATTTTCGAGAAATGTCGAAATGTCCGCTTTTAACGAAAAATGCAAAGCAAATGATGTCTCTGTTCGGAAGTACGTATGTTTGCGAACAATTATTTTCAACCATAAAATCAATCAAAATGACCATCAATCAAGACTGAGTGATGAACGATTACAAAACTGCGTACGTGTAGCTACCTAATCAATTCCTGCTGATATTCATCAGCTTGTATCAATATTCAATCATCTACCATTTGAAATGAAAAGTATAGTAGAGTCACAAACATTCCAAAAACGTGTGAAAGAACTTTTACTCACGAAAGCATACTATAGCTTGGAAGAATATCTCTTGAAGACAAATTTTGAGTACCTGAACCCTTGAGGTCGAACCAAATGATTTATTTTTGACATATAGTCAGTGGGCATACTTGAAGACTGGCTATCAATCAAATCATCTAAGAACAATTCATTCAGGCCAGTCTCAACTCCCTACACAGTAGGTTAATGGACTAACACCTATCAGAAAACAACTACTCCACTGGCAAGTACCACGAAGGGCGTTGGATTATATCCGACAGGTGTCAGTGCAGGATTCTTCACAGAAGTTATTCCTGCATATGCTGTTGGCCATACAACTGCTGCAATAGATTTTCAATTATTGGAACACAGAGCAAGGTAGTGTATATCATCAACATAAAGTCGATGATTTCCGATAATTGAAAATCAAATTCCGTCAGAGTATCATTCCTCGAACTAAGCTGAAGCATACAACAAACAACAGGTTTGTCGTCGCCCCATCTGCCTCTGAACGAGGTAACCAACTGCATATCCGAAATTTGCCCAATTCCTTGTACAAGAGGCAAATTCCTCAAAAACAATTGACTCAATCACCAAATGCCACTTGAGTGGCATACGATGAGTCAGAAAAATCTTTACAAGTGGTACAAGCTTTTCACAGAAGAATACATCAAAAACCGAAGAAAATGTTGAGAAAGTGAAAATAAATGTTATGGAAAGTTGTCGAATCGCTATTAGAGAATTTGCTGAGGATATCAGCATAACGGTTGGCTCATGCCATACAATTTTTGAGCAAAAAAACCGTTGCATGAGCATCGCTCGGACCTTGTTGAATGACGTTAACAGCATCCCAGATTTGCTTAAAAGTCTCATACCTGGTGAAGAATATGGTAATGACATGAAATCAAAGTCCAATCGTTCCAATGGAAGATCCCAGGAGAGCCAAGATCAAAAAAAGAACGCCAAGTTTAATTAAATGTCCAGGTTTTGCTCACTGTTTTCTTACATTTCTGTGGCATACAACATCAAGGGTTCTTGTCACATGGTCGTACAGTCAATAAGGAATTTTATCTTGAAGTTATGCGCCACTTGCGATGAGCAGTACGATGAAAATGTCGGTGATTGTGGAAAAACAATTCGTGGCCTTTGCATCACGATAATGCATTTGCTCACTCGTCATTACTCGTTCGTAATTTTTTGTCAAAGAACAACACCATAATCATGCCTTAGCCACCATATTCACCAGATTTGGCTCCTGCGATTGAGAGGACGGCGTTTTGCGACGATTGAAGAAATAAAAGCAGAATCGCTGAGAGAGCTCAAGTACATGCCAAAAAGTGCACATCAGAACTGCTTCGAGGATTGGAAAAAACGCTGACACATACCATTTAATGAATTTTGTTTATACTTTAGACAAGGGGCAATATGTATTATCACTTACGTTTGATTTCTCAAAGGTTTTGACTGCCTAAACATTGCTTTCATCTTGGAAAAACTCAGTTTTCTGGGTATCAGGGGCACTATTTTGAAATGGTTTGAATCTTATTTGACGAACAGAAGTATAATTATTAAAATGGAACATCGATTATTATCAGAGAGGTGTGCTGTTTCTTTAGGCGTACCTCAAGGATCAGTACTGGGACTGTCAATTTTTCTTCTGTCTGTTAACGACCTTCCCAACCACATAACTGTTGGAAAAGTTACAATGTTTGCGGACGATACCACAGTTACTGTCTGTGGAGATACTCTTGAGGAACTCCAGAGGAATATTAAAACTACTCTTCTTGAAATGGAAGTATGGTGTCAGAAAAATCGCCTTATTCTGAACAAGAATAAAACGGTTTATATAAATTTTCATATAAAGAAAAAAATTCCTGAAAATCTTTATAGCAATATGAATCTTAGGGATAGTACCAAACTACTCGGTACTTGGCTAGACTCTGACCTCAGCTTCTCTTCTCATAGAGACTTTGTTGGTAAACAGGTCAACAAAGCATATTAGGCAATTGTTCAAATGAAACCAATTTTAGACAGGAATGGGTTGCTGGAACTATACTATGCATTTGCATATAGCCACTTATTAAATAATATTGCAACATGGGAGCTATCAACTGAGTACAAAAGAGTTTTTATATCTCAAAAAAGACTAATTATACTGATATTCGATTTGGAACATAGAAAATCCTGTAGATCCACTTTTAAAGAGCACCGTATTCTACCATTCCATTCCATATTTATCCTAAAATGCGTAACATTTGTGAAAAATAACTTTGCTGAATTCAACATATTGGGAAGAAATAATAATTACTCTTCAAGAATATTCATTATTGATATACCAAAGCATAGGACAGCAACCTTCAAAAAATGAACTCTCTATAACTGTATACCAATTTTACAACAAGCTGCCAAAGCTTCTTAAAGACATTAGCAGCTATGACAATTTCAAGAGCAAAACAAAGAAATATCTTTTAGAAAACTGCTTCTATACAATGGAAGAATTTTTCGAGTACTGAATGTTTACAAGTGGTTTGTGTTAGCAAATATTTATGTACAGATATATGTTTATTTTAATATTTACATTCCTTTTGTGAAGCTATTTGTTGTTATAAGTTTGTAATTGTTATTCCTGACATCTCTATATTCTATATACATAAATTTTACTCATTTTTGTTAGTATACCTATTCTGTGACCTGCCATTTGTACTGAGTGTATTCATTATGGTTAATAAATACTACTACTACTACTAGCATATCGGGGGAACAACTTTGAAGGGAACGAAATAGAAATTGATGAATAAAATACACTTTTTTTTGACCTTGTAATATTAGACAGATAGATCATAACATTCATCTTCACTTATTACAAATTTTAGGTTTTCGGAACGTGGTCATATGGTTCAAATAGTTATTATATAGAGCATTCATTCAGAATGGAAATGCTTGAAGAACCTATTATATAGTTAAAATATCCAGCGAAAACAATACAATGTGTTACTAGAATACCCTAACAAAATTTTTTGCTTTGATTGAAATAAATTCTACCGTTTTTCTCACTGTCACCTAAAATTCATGTTTTTTCTGTTAGTTTGTAATCACGTTCATTCAAGTCTCACATTAGTAAGTACCCCTTTTTTATACAACAATATTTTTATAATACACAATAATATTGAGAGAGGAGAGGTTAGCTCGACTGGCTAAGTTAAGAAACAGGGTAAGATTGAAGCAGGTATTGAAGTCAGAGACAAAAAATATGAAAGCTTTCGAGACTCCATTCTGTTCATGCTTTCTAGACTTTATTGGCTCTTCTTCAGGAACTCCATAGTACAATGAGATATAATTTAATTACAATTGCAAAACAAGTGAAAGTATTACTTATTAAAGTAGAGGTTATGAATATGAAATCAGCAAAGAAATTAATGTTTTTCTTGAAACATTATGAAATCTGAAGCATATAACACTCATGAAGTTTATACACATGGAAACAACCAATGTTCATACAGAGAAAATACTCAATTTTATTTCGAGTTGAAACGAGAGATGATGGTTCTATTTTAATTGTGTGTGATTTTATATACAGTAGGATGATTCATATGCAGAATTCTAATTTGAACTCAAAAATTTTTTGCTTGCTAAGAAATAATTATTGTTTCATAATCTTTCAGAAAGAAAAATGTTGGAATCTTACCATTTGTTCGTCAATGTTCTCCGAACCACTTCTATTATTATGGGTATGTAACCGACTCCCTCAAGCTGCATTCAACAAGTGTTCCCAGGTGTTTCCACTCAAATTTATCCATAATCCATATCCGTAGCAGACACATGTGGAATGTCAGCACTTTTTATTGGCCTAAACATACAACTGTCCATGCAAGACTGATTTCTGGTCTGGAATAGAAAAAAAAAACAATAAAAAAGGGTCCATATTTTCAAAACTGAAATGAATTTATTCATTCAATGAGTCAGGAATCGCTACAGATATTTTTATCGTAGAATTCAGAAAGAGCTCACAAATCTTTAGTATCTTGCTAATCACATACTAAATTCGACAGTCCCTTTAAAGAACAAGAAGAATTCTATCATAATCAAGAATATTTTAGGCAGTCTTGAGCAGTAGAGCAGTATGATATTTAATTACTGGAGGTTCAGTATGCAATGTCCACTTGGCAATAAGTAGAATAATTTTCAGGAAAATGAGGCATGAAAAACCTCAACGTTATTGGAAAATTCATCTCAGTGAAATTTCAAATACATGAAATGAAACAAAAGGTAATCGGTACTGAAACAAAAAAAGACTTTGGAAGAAAAAGATTTCAGAATAACCTCCACAGAAGACCTCATCCAATTTCGCTATGCCGCAACTGACACTTGCAATCTAAAAGTTTGTCCTCTTTCATGCACGGAAAATACATGGTTGCTTTCAGTAGAAAGATGAAGAGAATTGTTTAGTCAACAAGTGCGATTCTCAGAGAGTTTATTCATAAATCGATGGATTAACTATGATACAATAAATTGGTGAGGTTAAATTATGAAAAATTAAAAATGAAACTTTCATGTTTTTTACCACTTTTATTTGAAGGGTACAGGGGAAAAACCGGCTAAGTCAGTCATTTGCGAATTTTGAGATAGAGCGCGCAGATTGTAACCCATCAAAAGATCTTTCGTTTCAGTAAATCAAACAGGGGAAAAAGCGGTTTAGTCTACTGTAACAAACGACCAAAAATAACCCATGCAGGGGAAAAACAGGCTAAGTCCATGCGGTACAGGAAAAGAATCGGCTAAGTCACGTCTACGTATCGCGATACGACACTCAGGAGCGGCAGTCGAGTTCCAACCTGTTCGAACAACAAAGGGTTCAATAATATTCTGAATTTCTTTAGTTTGAGTGCCTTGAATTCATTTAAGAATGGAAAATACTGATAACAGTGTTATTGAATTTAGTACCAATATACCGAAAACTTCAAAAAAGAGACCGAAACATGGAAGGTTGACAGAGGTTAGTAAGAAGTTACGTTTACAAACGCATGAAATCGGGAAAGAATGTAACTGCAAGAGATTTAAGTGCGCGGAAATAATTCCAGTCGTAGCCAAACAAAATATAATAAAGCATTTCAATAGCCTTCAGTCTGTTAGCGTCCAAAATTCTCATCTATGCGGATTGATGAGTATTTTACCAGTTGCACAAAGACGGCCTCGTAAACCTGAAGAGGAAGCATCTCTGAGAGATTGTGCAGTTGCGTACAAAGTGAGATACACCATTGATAATGCTATCACAGAGCAAACTATTTGCAGACAAGAATTCATTGCTTTGCATGGAATTACGAAAGGTAAGGTTGAATATCTTGTAAAAGCTTTGAAGTATACTAGTGCGCCTCCCAAAGATCGTAGAGGGTGCCATACTAATAGACCTAACAAATTATCGCAGAAAACAACTGAGCTCGTTAACCAGCACATTGCATCATTCAAAGGACGAGCTAGTCACTACAGTTTGGCCGATTCGAGGAAAACTTACTTACCTGAGGACTTGAACCTCAAAAAAATGTTTGGAATGTTCAAGCAGCTTCACCCAGATTGTTCAACAATATCTTACGAAAGTTACCGTACTATATTCAATGGCAACTTTAATATCTCATTCGGTTACCCACGAACTGACACGTGTAGTACTTGTGACCAGTTCTTATCAAAAATTAAAAGCTTGGAACATGAACTGTCTAGTACAAATGTTGCAGACGAACAGAAACGCTTAAAAACAACTACTGAGATTCGTAATTCAAATACAGAAAATATGGTTCACAAGGCGAGAGCGCAAGAATTTTACAACCGTAAGAATAGGTCTAAATTCGCCAGCCGTAAAGACAAAAGTCAGGAGTCCATATGCATGGACTTTGGAAAAATTTTTCCATTGCCTAACATTTCAACAAATGATGTTTATTATAAGCGCCAACTTTCGATATATCTTTTTAATATACACACACTCTCTACATCCGAAAGTGTGTTTTACGTATACCCAGAAAGTATTGGATATGATATCTGTTCTTTACTCTTCAACTTCCTCTATAACCAACTGGATCCACAGGTTAGGAAACTAGAAATATTTTGCGATTCGTGCGGAGGGCAAAACAAGAACTACACCGTTTTCCGATTTTTACATCATGTCGTTCAGTATCAGAAACGTCTTGATTACGTAAAAGTTACCTTTCCGATCAGGGGACATTCGTACATGGAAAATGACAAAAACATGGGCCTTATAAACACTAAGGCCAGAGTAGAGACACTTGAAGAAATGTGTGAACTACTGCAGTCATCTAGATGCCAGCCGTCATCATTCGTTGTCGTAAAAATTAATGAACAAAATCAAACAATTTTCCGCCAGTGGTCCCAGCAATTAACTGCTCTTTATCAAAAGAAAAAATGCCCTTTCCCCACTCCGCCAATAAGGGAACTGGAGATTACAAAGGAACATCCACGACTTATGAGGTATCCATGCTCATTCAATGGAATGTGGGAAACAGCTATATTAACGGAGAAGAAGCAGAAGCGCGTGTAGCGACGTCTGAATGGGAACGAATTCATATTGCCTGAACCAAGTTACGAAGGTAACAAGATAGTTGCAAAAATTATTCTGTTTTTCATTATATTCAACTTTTAGGGATGCTGCCAATATCTGCCAAAAAATATGGTGACCTCCAGTGCCTAAAAAAGTTTTGTGGGCCCATAGCGCAAGACTATTTTGAAAATATTCCACACCGTCAAGCTAAAAAATAAATTCAATTACATTGTTCACACTAAACATTTCTTTAAATATACTTTGTAACAAAATGTGTGACAATATTATTTATGAATTAACTTACCTGATAATCAGCATATATATAGACGAAATTGGCCCGATCTGCGAGTAATATTGTGGGGAAAACAAGCTAAGTCAGGGTTTCATTTTCATATTTTCCAAAAATTAGTGCGTTGGGGATATTTTTTTTATTACGCATGAGCGTACACACGTAAAACCTTTTGACAAGTCAACATACCTTAATAGTTCATCAATCTACCAGCACATGTCCTCACGAAAGTGAATATAACCTTAAAAATGCCTCTAGATCGAATGTAAGAAAAAGTGACTTAGCCGATTTTTCCCCTGTACCCTTCATTTGCTTCCCAATTCTTTTTCTCTTGTATCTTTCTAAGATCTGACACGTTACAGGGATTTTGATCTTCCGCGTCCTCATCCTCCAAATTATTTTTCTTCTTCACTTGCCAATTTTGAAATGATTCAATTTTTACGATCAACTTATTTATTTTCTAATTCCATTCTGTTTTTGTCAAACGGTTTCACGTATAGGCGAATTCAAAATTCCCCCAAGCTCGTTTATGGATCTGGATATCACTCATAGGTCTTATCTGCATACACCCCATACAAAAGCCAAGAACCAAAATGGGTTTGCTAACAAGTGGTACGGTGAGTATTGCAACTTGATAACTCCACAAATACAATTTTTTTTTCTTCACAACTTATACTGAGTAAATACTCAAGTTCTGTACTCGATAACAATTCCAATTTGTATATATTCTAAATTTCCACTTTTTTCCCATTTGATTCATAAAGATTCTAAAGGAAAAGTGGTGTCGCTCTGACAATGATATTCTCAGGGTTGAACTTTCAATTTATTTTATAATGCTATTGAATAATTTCAATCAACATTTTTCAAAACTTCAAGGAGGAGAAGAAGAAGCATTATTAACATCACCTCTTCAACAACATCTATCAAATTTTCCGTTTAATGTTTGTGATTCTCTTGATCATCACGATAAAGTTTTAATACGTTTGAAAGGTGAAACAAATCAGTTTGAATGAAAATTATTAAATATTAGATGATGGTAGTATAGTCTTTGAATTTTCCATGTCTGCCAAGATAAAAAACATAACATTCTGAATCAAATGGAGGTGGTTTTTCATTCAAAGTTCCTGAGTCTTCTGAAATGAACAGTAAATCACATGATGAAGATGACAAAGATGGGGACATTTTGATAAATAATGATACAACATATAAATTTCGTCAACTTGCTAACAAATCTAGCGTCAAGGGAGATGAAATGATATTTAAATCATCTCCAACGATTTCTATTGAGATTTTATTACAGTGTCCGATAATTAAAGATGAGTAAGTGTTATATTGTATCGGAATTCCATAAACCAGTAAGAAATAATTACAAAAAACGAGTTGTAGTTAAAGATTTACATGACCTAATACAGGCCGATTTAGCCCTTATGAATCAATTTGCAAAAGAAAATAGGATATAATTACATTCTTCTAATCATTATGCATTCAGTGAATATGTTCAGGCTGTATCAGGGAAAATAGAAGCGGGTAAAGATATCACTGCTGCTATGAAATCTGCATTAGGATAAATGACCACTTCACCAAACAACTTACTAATTGATATGGAGAAATAATTTCACAACAAGTAAAATAAACAATAAAAATTCTAAATTCATTCCGACATCTGAAAACATATCCAAATATCGAGATTCTTTCAATAAGTCCTATACTTCAATTTGAATGGGTTATATTTTTAGGAGTGAATAATTTTTTGGGAAAGAAATATTTTTACTTTCTACTACAGTTATACAGTTACTTCTTTTGAAATTGATAACTTCCTTCCTTTCTTTGGAAGATTCCCACTTTTTTCTGTATCAAGATGGAGTAGTAAAACGCCAAAAATTTCCTATACTTCAAATTGGACAACTGAAGTGTATGAGGTTGTACAAATAAAGTTGACAAATCCGACAACATACATCTTGGAAGATGCTGAAAATGAAGAAATACAGGGAGGATTTCACACTGAGAAATTACAGAAAGCCAAGTACCCAGATATTCATCTGGTAGAAAAAGTTATTCGTAAAAAGGGAGACAAGCTGTACGTTAAATGGTTAGGATTCGATTCATCGCATAATTCTTGGATAAATAAAAAAGATATTGAAATGTGAGAAAAAAATAATGAAAAATCTGAATATATAAGTATTTGACTTGTTCATACACTTTATTTCTATGATTAATATCTGAAATATGATTTATACATGTGGCTGATTCCTCAATACGACGATGGAATCTTATTCGGTTACGTCCTATTCCATGAATAGAGCAAATGAATATTTACTTTGCCAAATGTAACTTTTTTTGTCATATCTAATTATAATAATAATAATAATATGCTTGTTCTTCTTCATGAAGGAGTTCTGGATGATGATACGCCACTTCCAATCCAAGAGTGTATACTTCAGAATTAATTTCTTTAATTGTTTCGAGTATCTTCAACGACCTATTGAGTATATCCGACTTTACTCTCAATTGAAGAATATTCATGGGTACACCAAATCTCAAAGATTTCAATACATCCATTCTATGAATATTACTGGAGTTTTTTCCCAACACCAAATCGTCATTTTTACACCTCGACACGTGTTTCGATCACCAAGTGATCATCTTCAAGAGGAAGATAAAACTAATAACTACTCAAAACTAAAGCTACTCATACTCATACCTCATACCTAGGAACTAGGTATGAAGGTGATTTTTAAAACAAGTCATACACTGCAGAACCTTTTGGGAAGTCCAAAAGACGAAGTCGAGAATTCGGAAAAGTCTGAAATTAACGAAATTGAATGTAAGGACTGCGATGCAAAATATTATGGACAGACAAAAAGATCTATTAAAGTGAGATATAAGGAACACATAGCACACTTAAAATATGGAAGATTTGAAAAATCAGCAGTCGCCCATCATATTTTGCAACAAAACCATTCCATAGACTTCAGTTCTTTAAGATTAGTTAGACAAGTTAATAACAACAGGCAACTAGATGCCTATGAGAGTGTGGAAATAAGTAAACATAATAATAATATTATGAATAACGACAACAGACCAATACCAAATAGCATACTTTATAGCTTGTTGAAATAATATTGTTGGGTTTACTGATTACTGCAAAAAGACACATTGTAAATATATTTAGATAGGCAATATTGTGAAACTAATTTTATATAGCTGAAAATTGTTCTATATATAGCTGTAACATTTAAACATACATAAGGACATATTGTAAATAATAAAAAGGCCAATTGTAAAATTAATTTAGGGTGGTACACTTGTATGGGTGGTATTACTGATTACCTACCTGTATGATGTACCTGATTAGTATAAGTAGCTTTAGTTTTGAGTAGTTATTAGTTTTATCTTCCTCTTGAAGATGATCACTTGGTGATCGAAACACGTGTCGAGGTGTAAAAATAACGATTTTGTGTTGAGAAAAAAAAACTCCAGTAATATTCATTACTACACCAAAGGTTCCAAACATTATATCACAAGTACATCCATTCTATATTGGAGAAAAGGTATGAAAATTCATACAAATCCAATTAACAATTCAAACGAATACTAGAATCGTCATTGAAAATTCGAATACTATTCGTGCGGGTCTACTTAAATTCCACAGCAAATCATTCAACATCAATTGTGCTCACATTGTCGGTTGATAGTGAACTATGGTCGGTCGATAGCCAGGCGGTTCCACGTGGGTACTTTGTTCACTCACTGGAATTGACTGTCGTGTTGGTCGATGGTTCAAGCCCTAGTCTGAACGATCGATTTTCACTTGCTACCTTCCAACACGTGTTGGGAATCACACGTTAAAAGGTAAGACCTCATTAATCACACACACACACACACACACAAGTTTCGTCTTCTGAGGGTTGTTAGGGTGCGACAGCTGGTTAACGGAAAACAGATTTTTTTATTAATGAACGACTTATTTCCAGTGCCAGTTATTACAACACAAGCAACATAACATCGATGCACTGATATACACACCGCATCTTTGATTTATCTGGATTTAGGTAAAACCGACGTTCGCCTGAAAATATATCTTGTTCATCCTGAAATGAATTCATTTTGACTAACATACATACTTTGTTATTCATTGTCTACTTATATTACTAGAGAAACTAAGGTAAAAAGGAGTTCAAGGATTATACAATCACTTCAATTAAGAGTTTATCCTTGGGTGAAAGGCGTACTTGGAATTTGTCTAGATTTTTTTCATAAAAATCATGAAAAATATAATAATTATAAAAACCAATGATATACGTTATAAAAAAATATCATATTCATTTCTTTTTGCATACTGCAAGTATTTCTTCTACTATTCAAACTAATACTTTGCCAATAGTTGACCACAATGTTCTCGTGATATCCGTTTTGACAGCGGAACAGTGCTGAAGTGTCTGAGGGTTCGGGTGTGTTTTCGCCAGATTTCTGGTTGATGATCAGCCGTATTGTGGTGTTTCTGGCTTGTGATAGTGGTTCGTTGGTTCTTTTGTGCAAACGAAGAAACGTTTCCGGTGAGTACGCTTGATTATATCATTTTTCGTTGCGTTCATTTATTCAAAGATTTGCTGTCATTTTTACGTGAATAGAATGTCAAGCAGTATGGAGGAACTGCTTCGCAATCAGGCTGGGAGGGACAAGGCCGAGATCATTAGCATCATTTGCCAATTGATTTCGTGCTTTGGCCTGAACCAGTCAGATTTGCATGGCAATACATTGCCAGTCTCTGGGCCCGGTTGTCAAAATCTAACAGACGGGAATCAGGGAGTGGCTAATGCTCCGCCTACAAGTGATAATTCGATTCGCGATAGCGATCGTGAGAGTGTACTTTCATCCTCTTCCTCCGTTCTGAAAAAACGAAGAATCAATGATGATTTTTCCACCTCTACCTGACATTACCATCAACAAGGTAGACGAGTGGATCAAAAAAGATAAGCAGCCTGAAAAAGCAAAAAGATTGCAGAAAAAGGATATTCTAGATGATATTAGGGACGAGGCAAATAAGTACTATTCCGAGTCCGAGATTTCGTCGCGTCCGATGACCCGAAGTCAGGTCCGCGAGGTGGCCACACCACCTACCAATGAAAATATAGACACAAGTCCAGCCATTAAAGCTGGCAGTGTTTCTGAAAACTCAGAACTGTTCAGGACCAGGAGCCTGGCCCCTCTGCCCCACGCTAGCAGGAAAAGCAGCCTCCAAACAAAAAAGTTAAGATCCCACCAATTGTCGTTCGTCAGAAGGACAGATGGGTTAAGCTGATTAAAACAGCAGCTGGGGAGAAAATAAATTTCTCAAAAGCCGTCAACCTTCATGACGGCATTAAGGTTCAGCCCTCGACTCCTGACGATTATCGTCGATTGTCAAGACTTCTTGTGACGGAGAACATCCCCCATCACACCTATTCTCTCCCTGAAGACCGGCAAATCCGTGCCGTCTTCAGATAAGTGCCAGAACACTTTTCAGTTGACGATATCCGTGAGGAGTTAGAAGCCAGAGGCTTTGATCCCTCCTCAGTAACCAGGATGAAGCGCGTAAATGAGCCTCTACCCATGGTCCTGGTCACCAGAGACCAAAAGGACATCTTTGATGTCAAAGACCTCTTGAGTGTGACGGTGCAGGTTGAACCCCAGCACTCCAAAGCTTCGGTAGGTCAGTGCCACCGTTGCCGGCGTTTCGGCCACTGCCAAAAGAACTGTATGGCAGTCCCAATATGTGTCCAAGTGCGCCGGCAGGTATCTCACCAAGCAAGGACTGACCCCAAGAAGTGCAATAATTCCAAAGGGGCACATACTGCCAATTATAAAGACTGCCCTGAGTTCCCTAAGGCTCAGAAGTCCAGAGACAAATCAGTTAAGAAACCATCTCCCCCAGGCAGACCTGCGGGGTCTGGTCCTGTCAAGGAAGGGGTTAGTTTTGCCAGAGCAGCATCCAAGGGTGCAAACGGCTCGGCAAAGCCTGCTTCTTCTCAATCTGTGCCCCCACCTCAGACTCAGGGGGCTTCAGACATCTGCGCCGCTTTGGAGCAGATGAAGCAATTATTCAAATTCCCCGTGCTCGAAAAAATGTTCACGGTGAATACTAACGTGCTGACTGGAACTGCCAACCGACATGGCCTAGATCTCTGAAAATAGTCTTTTGGAATGCCAATGGCTTTCTTCTTAAGAAACTTGATTTCGAGAACTTTCTCGTAGAGCACAACATCGATACGGCTCTAATTCAAGAGACGCATCTGAAGAATGAATCCGTTGTCATTCCAAATTACAAGTTCTACTATAGAGAACGTGTTGGACGTGCTGGTGTGGGAGTTGGCATTTTTGTCAAACGATCCCTCCAGTGTGTCCAATACGGCATTGACAGTGCTCGGTTACACGGAACTGAGGCCGCAGGGGTCGAAATTCGACTGAGTCGGGGTTGTCACAGATTAATCTCTGTCTACAACCCTCCGAGAAATTTTTTACTCCCAGAATTACTGGATGAACTGCTGATGGGTAGTGATATTCCGACAATTGCTGCTGGCGACTTCAACGCCAAGTACGGACTATGGAGCAGAGCCACCAATCTAAACAGCCAAGCGTTCCATGCACATGCTGACAGACATGAATATCTCGTGCTGGGACCGGATGAACCTACGTTCTATCGCGGGCAGTATAGACCTGACGTACTGGACATCGCGCTTCTCAGAAACGTCTCTCTGACTAGCGAAATTTGCGTTCAGTCGGAACTGGATTCCGATCATAATCCAGTAATCCTGGTATTGGGTGATGATCTTCCTTCCCCTGATTATTGCATGAGATATAAGACGGATTGGGATATCTTCACAGCTCAGCTCGGAGAGATGCGCGCCCCTCCTGAGGGTCTCCGCTCTCCCAACGAACTCGACGCGGCAGTTCACCGCTTCGAGACCTCTGTGAATGATGCTTTTTGGACGGCCACCTCCAGTGAGGAGTGTCCGCTGAAGGGCTATAATGAGTTTCCCTCTCGCCTAGATACGAGAGAGAAATCGCCTGAGAAGGCTCTATCAGCGAACGCTCTTCCCAGGAGACAAAAC
Organism: Leptinotarsa decemlineata; assembly: GCF_025532065.1. Taxonomy (NCBI): domain Eukaryota; kingdom Metazoa; phylum Arthropoda; class Insecta; order Coleoptera; family Chrysomelidae; genus Leptinotarsa; species Leptinotarsa decemlineata. The sequence continues at coordinate 3,494,900 of NW_027412698.1, forward strand.
AGCGGCAAACAGGATGGCCAATCAAGTAAAACAGGCCATCATTGATCACCGAAATGAGAGGTGGGAGGAGCAGTTGGAAACCATTGAGCCTGGGAGTGACGAGCTTTGGCGAATCACTCGTAGACTCAAGGGAAAGAAGGTAGCTCCCTCACCCATTCACGGAGAGCGTGGAGTGTGCTATTCCCCCGCTGACAAAGCGTTGGCTTTTGCTGACACGATGGAACGTCAGTTTCAACTTAACGTTGACGACATCGACCGCGATATTCTGCTTGAAGATCGGGATCACCGCATCCTCAGGGAGGATGACGATGATGTCATTCATCCGGCTTCTGTGGAAGAATTAAAGGGCTATATCAAGGCCGCAAAGGCCAAGAAAGCCCCGGATGTTGACCCAATAACGAACAAGTTATTGAAGAAGCTCCCGGAAAACTGCGTTGAGAGCCTACTGTCCATCATTAACAGCTCTCTGGCTCTGAGATACTTCCCCAGAAGGTGGAAACATGCGGTCGTCGTCATGCTCCCAAAACAGGGGCAGAACCGGCTTTTCCCGCAGAATTATCGCCAGATTAGTCTGCTCTCGTCGACGGCTAAGCTGGCTGAAAGAGTCTTACCTTAAAGGCTCAACGAAGAAGTTGAGGACCGAAATGTTCTGAATGACGAGCAATTCGGCTTCAGGAGAGAACATTCCACTGAATTGCAGTATCTGAGACTGGTCGAAAATACCATCGCGGAGCTAAACAGTAAGAAAAAAGTTCACTTAGTCTTTCGACATCCACTTCTGGCACCAGAAGATGACAGTACTACCAACTGTCGAAAGCGCTCGCAGATAATTAATAGAAGATATAAAGCTTCAAATCCTATTTGTAGAATTATCATCATCAGTATGGTGCAGCCAAAAGCCCGAAACACGTGTCTATGGTTTGCCACTTTTATGAGTGCTATGTCCGATATTTACTTCTGTTTCTATATCAAGACACTCAATAACTTTCATATTTGTATAATTTCCTGGACCCGGATGTCACGCAGGTAGCTATAGCTGCCTCCGTGGTGATTTTGATAGTTTTCTTGTGAACACGAGATCTATCAACTGAAACCACAAATGTGCGGTTGGCTCCTGTTGGTGGCTCCGTGCATTTCTATTTCTATCTTTTGGTAACCAAGTGTTGCCCATCCTTACACTTGGCTGCACCATACTGATGATGGGCCAAAAGCCCGAAACACGTGTCTATGGTTTGCCACTTTTATGAGTGCTATGTCCGATATTTACTTCTGTTTCTATATCAAGACACTCAATAACTTTCATATTTGTATATATATATATATATATATATATATATATATATATATATTAAATAATTAAATCAAAAATATTAAATGTTCATGACTTACATCTTATGTGAGGATGGTTACATTGATGTTGAAGAAAAAATGTTGAAACATTGGAGAAGATGAAACTTGATATACAATTCTAAATGCTTGAGATTATTTTTTATAAAATATTGTTTTTCGTCAGACCCTTATTCACATCATGCGTGCAGGATTCAAATGAACGAGTTTGAGGATAGACCGTTAAAAATGCCAGAGTGACATCTGTCAATTGATAAAACTTATATATTCTCACTGGGAGTACCAAGTGTACTCTAGTGTATAATGTAAATTTCATGTTTGGATGAAATTGTTATGAAAGATTAAATTTAAGATTTATTATACAGTGGAATTGTTCAAATTGATATTGTTTTTGTAAAAGGTCTTATCTAGAGTCAATAAGTAGGAATTAATTCCACTCAAGTGATTAATATCTGTTTTTTCATTCATACAATTGTTATTTTCAAAAATGTAAGACATTTCTAGAAAGGACCTCTTAACTGAGTTTGATTCAGTGGTTAATACTTTCATTGAGTTATAATTCATATGGTGGTCAAACTTATTCACATGGTCTGCTAAAGAGCATCTTTCTGGATGTAATCTACAGTCACTTTTGTGCGAAGTGACACGGAATACTATACACAACATTCACTTGGTTTATTGAAGGAACCTTGTCTTTGACTTTACTATGGATTGATTTAATGGTAAGTACCGTTTTATTGGCTATTTTAATGTTAGGTAAATTTTGAAAAATTCTAAATAGTTTGGGAGTGATCTCCTTGATAAAAGGTAAGGATGTAAAAATGAATTGGATTGGAGCATCACCAGTTATATTGTCATTGACAAGGAGGGTTAAATTGGAAGTTAAATTATAGTTTTCCAGTGATGTTGGTGTACTGAACAAAATATTATTTATCAAACGAATTGGATAAGAATTTTCTATGAAAAGATTTGCAAGAATTTTAAAATTTTTATTATGGAAGCTTATATCTGAGATTTTTAGCCCTCTATTTTTCAGTTGCTTGACCAAGTTCACTTTCATCGAATGTTTATGATACGATAGGTAGTTCATGTATCTACCTGAGCTGCAAGGTTTTCTGTTCCAGTCAATTAAGACTTTGTTATTTGTTGTTCGGATGAACTTTGTATCAAGGAATGGTATTGACTGCAAGTTATCTTCTGTTTCTATCGTAAACTGAATGTATGGGTCGTAACTGTTGAGAGTGTCAAGAATCTCATTGATGCCATCATGAGGCAATGAAACTATGATATCATCTACATATTTTTTCAAAAAATGAGGTTTAAAGTATAAGACTGGTAATACTGTGTCCAATACATCATCCATCACATATGCTGCTAATATTGGGGAAATAGATGTTCCCATGGGAGTTCCAAAGGTTTGCTTATAAAATTTGTTGTTGAAGGAAAAATATGTACTGTTAAAAAGAAAGGTTAATAATTTGGAAAAAGTTTCTTCATCAATGTTGCAATGATTACTAATGCTGCTCCAATTCTTATGAATTGATCTTAGACATGCTTCTAAATAAACGTTACTAAATAAGGAGACTACATCTAGACTAGCTATGATATAGTTTGGAGGTAAAATAGTGTTATTAAATTTTTTCGTTACTTCAAATGAATCCTTTATATAGTACTCATTGTCATAATCATATGATTTGGTCAAAATACTAGTTAAAAGGGAGGTTAGAGCCTCAGTAGGCGCACCTGTAGAGGCTACAATAGGTCTCACCGATAGTGTAGGTTTATGTATTTTTGGCAAAGCATAGAACTTTGGAGCGATACCATTATAGCAAGTAAGTTTCTTTTTTATTGTTTCATCAATATAGTTACTATCTTTTAATTCTTTAATGAAGGCATTACATTTTCTTGCTGCAATACCCCACTATCCAATAGTTTTTATTCTTAACTAGTCAGCAACGACTACCCTTCCTCTAATCTACAGGCATGGGGTTCTACCAATCCGTTGGAACTACTTACGGAGACATGACATTGAAGGACGTGAAACTATGGTCCAAAACTAAAATGAAACTAGCCAAAGAGATCAATACAAAAAGTTTCCTATTACAGTGCCGAAAATTCAACATTCTCCCGAATCACATCACGAATACTACCAGACCTTTAGAATCTCTCTTACAAAGACAAGAAGTGTACACCAACATCAAAGAACAAAATTACAGGTTAGGAATAAAACTTTTGAATATAGAAATTTCGTCAAATCATAAATTGATACAAAAATTGGAAAAGGTGCTGGAGCCACTAAAGAGTAATATAATATCACAAACAGGTGAATTAATTTTTCAAAATTTTATTAGTAGACAACTTAAAGCATATAACAAAATTTTCCATAGAGTCAAATTAAAAAATATCAATAAAATTAATAGTTTAAAACAAACAAATTTAGAATTAAAATTAAAATCAAATCCTAAATGGATTAAGAACATTTCGAACATACCCATCCCTGATGAGGTATCAAAGTTTCTGGCATTAGGCCCCAAATTTAGTATTGAACCATCAGTAGGTAAGGACATTCTTATCAAGATTATTTTAGCTGATGTAGATTATATTACATCAAATATTCTAGACCAGTCTCAGAGAAATATCACTATGGCAAGGGCTTCCAAAGTTATTACCAATCATATTCATAACACATCTCACCATTCAACGGTGTTTCGAAATTTATTATATTAAAGTTTTTTATTAGAAAAATAATATACTTGATTATCTACAATTATTAGGAAACTTTTACATTTTTACTAAAATTTATAATAATAATAATATGCCGTCGATACTTACTGCTGTCGTCTATTTCCATCATATTTACAGTTAAGTTTAACGTCGGCTCATTATTAGAAAGAACTTCTTTTCGAATACCGAATTATTGATTCAAATACAATTTTCTAGCATTGTCATCAAGCACTTTCAAAGATTTTTCATTTACAATGTCAAAAAGCTTTTGAAGTTCAGTCTGGAATTTTTTTTCATTTTGGTTTTGTGCTACTTTCTTTTTTTTAAACTGTTTTGTAATTTTAGCCATTGATTATGATAACGAAGAATTTTTTTGACTGCATTAGGACTCCCACTAGTTGGAATTTGATTTTTTTCCATAGTTCTATAACTTGGTCAACTGAATTTTTGGCACTTTGCTTGATTGACCACTTTGAAACTTTCAGTTGATAGAAAAACACTTTCATAACCTCTTTCACTGTTGGTAGCTTACGTTCCAAAAGTTTTTGCATAGGTATAACGATAAAACGAATTTCTTCATTTATGTATTGATAATTAATACATAGATTTATTAGGTGATTTTAGAAAACTTATTTGTAATAAATTATTTTATCCGGTATTCAAGATAATGACATTAAGAAACACTGAAAATGCAGTATGTAACAGGTAGATACTAAAGATAAATTGAGAATAGACGACATGAGTGGCGTTAGTTTCACAAGACAAACAACAAAAGCGACGGAATTTAAAACAAAAATATGCTCTGAACAAACACAATAAAAATTATCAACACGGTCGGGATTTCTATTAATAAAGATAAAGTTTATGAAAATACTGGAAAATCGAGCGCACTTCAGTCGAAATGTTTATTATCAATACTTTTACAAATTTTATTCATAAATATTTAACTGTTGCCATGATAACCGTTGCTATGGTAACCGTTGCCATGGTAACCGTTTCCAAAGTATTTATCATATCAACAAAAAGCGACAATGAAAACGTCACATCAACTTTTATATAAAGGATTATAAATATAATAAATTGTCGAATGGAGAACTTCTATAACAGTTACTTCCACGACAGAAACTCAATTTTGTGCGAATTTCCCGAAAACTTATAAATTAAATTGAAATTGTTCGAATTATTATTCAAAAACTATTAAAATTAGTGTGCATTGAAGTTTGACAGTGAATATCTTTGAAACGGTTAATTTAAGCGACTAATCATAAGATACCATTTTTGTAGAGCACTAAATTTCCTATGAAATCATTCGGTGCGCGTACCATAATAATTTTTCATTGTTGAGTTAGAAAATTCATAAGAAAAGAGAAATTTTTCTGAAAATAATCAAACTTCAACTTGCAATAACTTTTGAACGGTGAGGTTTACAAAAAAATTGTAAAAGAACTTTTTTGTAGGAAATTCAATTTTCTACGAATATATGAGACGAGATGATTTTTTTAAATAGTAAATACCGAGATCTAAAATTTTTTTCTAATAACAAAAAAAAAATGAAAAACTGAGAGGCGGAAAACGTTCCTACTAAAATTAAGAGCTCATACTTGGAGAGATTTTTTTGAGGTGTCTACCAACCTATTTTTCAAAATATAAAGTAACAAAAAATTAGTTGATTTTTTTGGCCCACCCCAATATATATATGTTTCTGGCCAATAGCCAGAAACACGTGTCCGCGGTTTGCCTCCATATTTCTTGAGTGTCATGTCCACGAATTTCCTCCTTTTGATTTATATCATACACACTCAATAATATCTATATCTCTGTATCTATATCCTGGACCCGGAAGTCACGCAGGTAGCTATAGCTGCCTACGTGGTGATGTTAGATGATGCCTGGGAATGCTGGGTCTTCTAATTGAAACCACAAATGTGCGGTTGGCTCCTGTTGGTGACACCGAGTATATGTGATGTTTTTTTTTTCCATTTTTGGTAACCAGTTGTTGTCCACCTTTGCAATTGGCTGCACCGCGCTGATGAGGCCAATAGCCAGAAACACGTGTCCGCGGTTTGCCTCCATATTTCTTGAGTGTCATGTCCACGAATTTCCTCCTTTTGATTTATATCATACACACTCAATAATATCTATATCTCTGTATGTATATATATATATATATATATATATATATATATATATACAGAGATATATATATATATATATATATATATATATATATATATATATATATATATATATATATATATATATATATATATATATATATATATATATATATATATATATATATATATAAAAAATCTACCGCCTGCCCGGTACTGACGATGCCCAATAGGCTGAAACAGCTGTATACCGGTGGCTCTTAAATTGAAATCAATATGGGAATGATCAAAGAGTACTTATCTATTTATTTTTATATATATATATATATATATATATATATATATATATATATATATATATATATATATATATAGAAACAGAAGTTAATATCGGACATAGCACTCAAGAAAGTGGCAAACCATAGACACGTGTTTCGGGCTTTTGGCCCATCATCAGTATGGTGCAGCCTCCGTGGTGATTTTGATAGTTTTCTTGTGAACACGAGATCTATCAACTGAAACCACAAATGTGCGGTTGGCTCCTGTTGGTGGCTCCGTGCATTTGAATTTCTATCTTTTGGTAACCAAGTGTTGCCAATCCTTACACTTGGCTGCACCATACTGATGATGGGCCAAAAGCCCGAAACACGTGTCTATGGTTTGCCACTTTCTTGAGTGCTATGTCCGATATTAACTTCTGTTTCTATATCAAGACACTCAATAACTTTCATATTTGTATATATATATATATATATATATATATATAAACAATTCCTTGGAGTTATTTGGGATAGCAGCGAAGCGCAAGTGTACTCTTATAACATTATATTTCCAATATTTCGACAATGGTTATTGTCATCATCAGGGAGCTAAGATGACAGATTTTGAATTAATACAGAACTTAAGTTGAGAATGAACGTGGTGATCTTAGGTTAGAAACACATCACTTGTCAATTTATTAAATTTTTTTAATTTTGAAGAAGAAGTAGACTTGGCATTTGCCGCTGGTGCAATTAATCAAAGAGTTACAGTTGCCTCCAGAAGAAAGAGTTTTGTTGTATAATTTTTGTTATTAGGTTGATAAATGAATTTAAGTAATGTCAAATGAGTTGTCTTTGAGGGAATTCCAATTTTTGTCTATAAAAAGTAAATAGGAATATATTTCACTTAAATGTTGTAAGTCTGTTTTTTTTATTCAGATAATTTCGTGATTGCGAAATGTAAGTCATTTCAAGGAATACTCTTTTAGAAACATTCCTCTCTTTAGTCAAAATTTTTACTGAGTTAAAATCCATTACATGTCCATTATTATAAACATGTTCACTGAGGGCACACCTTTCTGGATGAAGTCTACAATCACTTTTGTGTGCAGATATTCTGTCTTTTAATAATCTGGCAGTCTGACCAATATATTCAACACTGCAACTTATACAAGGGATACTATAAACCACTTGAGATTGAAATTTTTTTGGGATTTTATCTTTTAAGTTTGAAAAAAGGGAATTAATTGTTAATATAGGTTTGTGTGCAATTTTTATATTATCAATATTGGGTGTAATTTCACTGGTATATGGTAAGGAAGTAAAAAGATAATTATTTATCTGAATTTCATTATTATTATTATTGATATCATTGTCCTGACTTGGAGAGATTGAAGGACGAACGTTATGATCTATTTCATTTGGGGACATGTTAAACAATATCTTGTTTAATAAGGTTTTAGGATATGAATTTTGTACAAAGAGGTTTAAAAGGATTTTAAATTTTTTTAAATGAAAGGACGAGTCCGATATTCTGATAACACGTTGTTTCATCTGTTTGACCAAACTGACTTTTATTGATTGTTTATGTAGTGACCAATAGTTCATGTATCTACTTGAACTTATTGGTTTTCTGTACCGGTCAATAAGTACGGTATTAGTGGAAGTGCGAATGAGTTTAGTGTCTAGAAATGAAACACTTTGTTCATCGTCTTCCTTTTCGATGATAAATTTTATATAGGGGTCATAACTATTGAAGATTTCAACGATTTCTGTGACTCCTGTATAAGGAAGGGCAAGGATTATGTCATCAACATATTTTTAAAAAAAAAAAACATGGTAAGGAAGGACATTGTCTAACAGGTCATCCATTACATAGTTAGCTAGAATGGGGCTTATTTTGGCTCCCATTGGTGTACCAAAATTTTGTTTATATATTTTGTTATTAAAAGAAAAATATGTATTATTGAACAGGAAGGTCAGAACAATGATATCAATAATAATAATAATGAAATTCAGATAAATAATTATCTTTTTACTTCTTTACTATATTCCAGTGAAATTACACCCAAACTCACACGAATTTTCAAAAATATTGATAATATAAAAATTGCACACAAACCTATATTAACAATTAATTCCCTTTTTTCAAACTTAAAAGATAAAATCCCAAAAAAATTTCAATCTCAAGTGGTTTATAGTATCCCTTGTATAAGTTGCAGTGCTGAATATATTGGTCAGACTGCCAGATTATTAAAAGACAGAATATCTGCACACAAAAGTGATTGTAGACTTCATCCAGAAAGGTGTGCCCTATGTGAAAATGTTTATAATAATGGACACGTAATGGATTTTAACTCAGTAAAAATTTTGACTAAAGAGAGGAATGTTTCTAAAAGATTATTCCTTGAAATGACTTGCATTTCGCAATCACGAAATTGTCTCTATAATAAAACAGACTTACAATATTTAAGTGAAATATATTCCTATTTACTTTTTATAGACAAAAATTGGAATTCTTTCAAAGACAACTCATTTGACATTACTTAAATTCATTTATCAACCTAATAACAAAACTTATACAACAAAACTCTTTCTTCTGGAGGCAACTGTAACTCTTTGATTAATTGCACCAGCGGCAAATGCCAAGTCTACTTCTTCTTCAAAATTAAAAAATTTTAATAAATTGACAAGTGATGTGTTTCTAACCTAAGATCACAACGTTCATTCTCAAATAAAATTTTTTTATGATTACGCCTCAGTTAACGTATATATATTGTAGCTTTCACTTAATTCGTATGTCTTGTAATTTTACAGTTGATACGTGTTTTTATCATGATCACAACGTTCATATTTTGATTTCAACTCAATTGCGACCAATCTCACTAACATTGTAAGTATTCGTCTATTAACTTAAATTCTGTATTAATTCAAAATCTATCATCTTAGCTCCCTGATGATGACAATAACCATTGTCGAAATATTGGAAATATAATGTTATAAGAATACACTTGCGCTTCGCTGCTATCCCAAATAACTCCAAGGAATTGTTCGTAACTAGTCAGCAAAGACTACCTCTCTCTCTCTTCAGACAGTATATATATATATATATATATATATATATATATATATATATATATATATATATATATATATATATATATATATATATATATATATATATATATATATATATATATATATATATATATATATATATATATATATATATACAAAAAAAGTCCTTTTCATTATGTAGAAAAGTGTCACACATTAACATTTTTATGGTTTAAAGAAAATATATATATATATAAAATTTATTCAGAAATAACATTTAGAGGATTTGAAATTTTAAATTTTATTTTAACGGCCATGCATGGCACTTACTAGTGGCGTGGTAGCAACTAGAAAGAAAGGAAACAGGAAATATCTGCAAATTGATAATTGACATTATGACATTTGAAGTTTAAAATTTGAAAATTGACAATATAATATATATATATATATATATATATATATATATATATATATATATATATATATATATATATATATACATACATACATATATACATACATATATATATATATATATATATATATATATATATATATATATATATATATATATATATCATCAGTATGGTGCAGCCAAGTGTAAGGATGGGCAACACTTGGTTACCAAAAGATAGAAATACAAATGCCGCACATTTGTGGTTCCAGTTGATAGATCTTGTGTTTACGAGAAAACTATCAAAATCACCACGGAGGCAGCTATAGCTACCTGCGTGACATCCGGGTCCAGGAAATTATACGAATATGAAAGTTATTGAGTGTCTTGATATAGAAACAGAAGTTAATATCGGACATAGCACTCAAGAAAGTGGCAAACCATAAACACGTGAGCAATACAATTATTTTCTAGAAAAAATATGTAATGGAGTCCTTTCCAATCCCTATCACTGATTGCGAGCAAGCTGTTGCCTCCAAAAATTTCGCCTACCAGCAAAGGTGCAAAAATCTCAGTGTCGACAAGCGAACCAGGTTTATTAATGCTCGCAACAGCTGCAAACTCGGGATAAATGAAATCACAATTGGAGAACTAACGATAAACTATTCCCACACTAGAATCCACAGTGCCTGAAATTACTTTTCGAGAGCGTTTAGTCAGGCGAATTTTGAAACAGCTCAATATCAACAATGCGTCTGGTCCTGATGAAGTACCCGTCATCGTATATTAAAAGTGCGCGAATGAACTCGCATCAGTATTTTGCAGACTTTTCAATCTGTCTTTCAAGGAAGGGGTTTTTCCTTCTCGTTAGAAGATTGCTCGCGTTCAGCCTATTCCCAAAAAGGACTAGAAAAGTCTTCCAAATAACTATAGACCAGTCGCTTTTCTATCAAAAATCATAAAGAAAGCCGTAAACCCCATATCCTCAATTATTTATAAGTCTTCAACATCTGGAGCGATCATCAATATATCTTTCCAAAACAAAGATCAACAGGGGACCTTCTGTCGTATGTCAACCATACTTGGAATAATGCAATCGAGAAACATGGAGAGTTAAGAGCTGTTGCGCTTTATATTTCTAAGGCCTTTGACCGGATTTTGCTGGCCAAACTCCGATGCTATGGCTTGTCGGATATGTATGGCTCTTCAGCTTCCTGAAAGAACGTTCTTTGCTAGTATATATCTCTCGAATACTTTCACCATCAATGTTGGTGTTTATCAGGGATCCATATTGTCTCCAACCCTCTTTTTATTGTATATCAACGACTTATTGAAAAAAAAAACAAGAACCCAATATATTGATTTGCTGACGACAGCTCACTTGTCTAGTCATTATATTTAGATCTTAGGACATCGGCTGCAGACGCACAGGAGGTTGAATATCCTAATAAGGGTCAAGAAGTAATTTCGAATTGTCTTGGCACAATCATGCCGCTGAAATTGCAAAAGCTGTTTCTCAAAAGCTTGAAACACTGTTCCGAATAAGAAAACTGCACACACCTCAGCAATTTTGGATGCTTTATAAAGCTCAGATCTGACCTTCTTTGGAGTATTGTTCTTATGTATGAAGCTTCGCTCTCAAACATACCCTAAAACTGATGGATTCCATCCAGAAAAGAATCATCCGCCTGATTGGAGACGCGAACATCATTTGCAACCTTGATAGTCTGGAACATCGAAGAAAGATTGGAGATTAATCTCTCTTCTATAGATACTTTAACGGAAATAGTTCAAATGACTTGGCACATTTAATTCCACCAATTGCGGTACATATCAGAAATACGCGACGAACTGAGGTTCAACTCAGTACACCACGAACTTCACTGTTTAAGAACTCTTTCATTTGGAGAACGGCGTATATATGGAATTAACTTCCTGAGAACGCTTTTCTAAATGGATTTAAGCTCCAGCGATTCAAATCCAATGTGAATAACTACTTTCGCACAGTCACCGCTATAAGAGCGCCTTAAGGATTTTCCTGTAGTGCTTGTGTTTTGTCCTTGAAAAAAAATTAGGAAGGTTAATCAATGGCATTTACCAAACCACTCTTCTCGGAATTTATATAATAAAAATATTCGTTTCGAAAGTATTATTTTTTTCGTGTAATTGAATATTTATATGGACGGAGCTGTTTCGAAAGGGCTTTTTATTTCAGTCTATGTCTGAAAGTTGCTTCTTTGCATGATCTATCTACACATCTTTGTATAGAATAGAACGCCAAGTAGTTTCTTTTCAAAAAATTATCATTTCCAGAAAAGTATACCCCTTTCAATTTGAAGAAGATTCCTATGGCTGGGATTTAATCAAATAAGCGAATGAATATCTAGGAAAACTTGGAAAAATTGAATAAAAATATTAACCGACTGTAAATATTTCAATGAAGTGAGTTTATCTCTCCTAAAAAATGTACCCCTTCCATTGGAAACAAGATTTCTATGGCTGGGATTCAATCAAATGAGCGAATAAATGTCCTTACGTACTGTCATCGATGACATGAGTAGATCAAACTCATACTTTGACGTATAGCCGTAATTTTATGAATGAGTTGAGTGGTTTTTCTCATGTCATCCAGATTTGGTAGTGAAGAGCTGATAAGGCAAGTGTCTTATGGTGAATCATCGGATGTCTTCCAGTGAGGATGACAGTGTTCCATGTGAGTGAAATTTCACCCCTTTCATCTACTATATCGTGTAGGAATCCTGTGAATATTTGATTCGATTCCATAACGAATGTTTGACATACAAACTGAATGAAGAAAATAGTTTTTTTGTATAATTCAGTGTTCATATAAAAGTATCTGTTTCAAAAGTATATTTCTTTTTGATTCTGATATAATTTGTTTTTATTCATTGAATACCAAAAATATAACATCAATTCGCATGTAAACTATTCCATACCAAACACCAAGAATCGATGAAAATCAGAAATCTAGCCAGAGATATGTTCTATAGAATAACTCGTGAAAATAATTGCTTTGAAAATTTTTTATTTGGAAAACTTGTTGAGGTGAGGTATGATTGAAAAAAATTAATCAAAAGATGAGATATTACATATTGAAATTTGGAATTCTTTAAAAAAAAAATTGTTTCCAAAAAATGTTCCCAACTTGGAAAAATTGAATAAATATATTAACCGACTGTAAATATTTCAATTAAGTGAGCCCACACCAACATTCTGGTACTTGATGGGAGGCAAAATGCCGGACGGCCGATTACCTGAAGGTACTATATAATTACCCGATATCTAATAAAAGAAATATATAACCTACTGAGCACCACAGAAATACTACGAGGACAAATCACGGAATTCAAAGTAAACTTCAACAGAACGGCACTACTCAAAACCACAAACACAGACAAAACCCCAGAAACCCTACAAAAAATTCTGAGGCAGAGAACAGGCGACACCACAATGAAGGTAATTGACTTACGACCAAACACGCAACCAAAAAACAACACGACTAACACACCACACCTGTCATACGTCATAAAAGGAGTGGACCTAAACATAACAGAAGACGAAATCATCCACTTTCTGGATGATAATACACTACATTAAACACCTAATGATCGAAGACAACGCCATCTCCAACCCAACAGAAAAAGCTGAAGCCTTCCGAAAAAACACTTAGAACGACGTACAATGTTCCTACCAATGAACACTTCGACAACGAACACATGAACAACATACACCAACAAATCACCACACACCTAGGCAGACACCCACGACCAATCCCGATTCACCCACACTGCCCCCTATCAGCGAGGACGACATCCTCAAGGCCATCCAACGCGGAAAAAACACAGCCCCAGGACCGGATGCAATAAACCGCAGAACTCTAAGAAACCTACCAGACACCATCCTACCATACCTTAGCGATATCCTGAACTCATGCATAACCCTAGCGTACTTCCTCAAGGCCTGAAAACAGGCCAACACCACAATGATCCCCAAACCTCACAAAGACCCTACCAACCCCGAATCCTACCGACCAATCAGCCTCCTCAATTGCCTAGGCAAACTACTTGAAAGATTACTAACCGACAGACTCACCGACTACTTACAAGAACACAACATCATACCACCACACCAACACGGCTTCAGGGCCGAACACTCAACACAAAACGCTCTCATAGAGCTACAAACACGCATCACACAAAACATAAACGCCTCGTTCGGCATGTTAGCTGTGCCACTCGATATACAAAAGGCTTTCGATAAGGTCTGGCACGCAGGCCTGATCTGGAAACTCACGCAACCCATTCACACCCAAAGCTGGAGTCCACCAGGGCTCCATACTAGCTCCCATCCTATTCCTAATTCTCATCCACGACACCCCCACAACCCAAAAAATCCTCCAATACGACGACGATACCATCCTATACTCCTCCGCATCCAACACCCAAAAACTACAGACACAAAACATGATCATTTCACACAATGGTGCAACAAATGGCGCATCCAGATCAACCCGACAAAAACTCAAACAATCCTCTTCCGACACCCAAACACAACTAACCGATCCCGACTCAACCCCGATAACTTGAACCTCAGGCTTCTAGGAGAAAACCTCCAACTCTAATACTCGGTGACCTACCTAGGCGTGACCTTCACGAGACCCAACATCAGAGAAACCCTGGACAGAGTCAGGAAAAAAGGAAACCTCCTGAAAGCCCTGAGGGGAAAACTCGGGAGATGCAACAGCCAAACACTAATGCACACATACAAAACATACATACGACCGATAATGGACTATAAAGCAATAATTTACAGCACAATACCAACATGACTGACAAACCGACTACAAGCCACAGAAAGAAACATACCTACACTGCCGATTCCCCTCCAATGAACTATACCAAACAACACAACTAACCCCAATAAACATTAGATTACAGGAACTCCGAAAAAAATACACCGAAAGAACTATAAACAGCAACAACATTGCAGCCAAGTAAACACTGACCACACCCTGGAGACCCCGCGGGGGGCGCGAGGAGGATACCAAGGAAGAAACTCTCATTTCCCCCAGCCAGACTACTGGGAGCCCTGTAGGATATACCGGAGGGATTCCAAGACATCCTAGACGAGTTCCCGCTGGCAATCAGATAAAGACCAAACCACAACCAAGGAAGACCCGACCAAAAACACCGGAACCAGCGACGAAACCCGACAAACAACCAAGAAGACCTACACACAAAGGAAAGAAGGCCAACGGACAAACCGGGACACAGGACACCACAAAATCAAACACAAACACTAACCCTAATTTTTCTTTATTATATTTATATAAACACCAAACAACACAGCCCCTGAAGAGGCATGAGCGTAAAGCAGGGCACATGAAAATTGTAAATTTATAAAAACATGTAACACACCTAAAGAGACATAATAAACGTATTCATTCATTCATTCAATGAAAGAAATCATTGTACGACTCAAACTAGTGATCATTGTTATATCGAATAATTGTGAATTTAAAAGAATTCAATCTTAGAAATTGAGAGTTTATCATTTCAACGAAACTTTCGGTACACAAATTGGTGCCAGACACGACTAGCAATACAATATTATTAACGGGGAAAATATTGATGCGAACTCGGACATGCGAACCATCTTTCGCATGTCCGAGAAGAAGCTCAGCACAGTGTTAATGTCGGGGAAAATATTGATAAATATCAACCTTTGCTTGTCCGGGATGGCAGACAGCTTTCCGTGTTGTATGGAACCCAGTAAAAGAGACAGGTGATAAGGCTATATTGCTTTCTTCGAAGTTGAAACTAGTGATTATAAATGCCAATCGTGCGACAAAATTTTCACGAAAGCTAGTTATCTCCGACAGCATATGAATATAATTCATGGCGAGTACAGACCGTTCAAATGTGGGATATGTGGCGAAAAGTTTGTTACTGACGAATTATTAAAACAGCATTCCCGACGGAATAATTCAGACAAACCATACAAATGTGAGTTTTGTATTAAACAATACCATTATAAAGTCGACTTAAAGCGGCAGATGTTCAACCACACGGAAGTCAAACCTTACCTTTGTGACAAATGTGGCAGAGGTTTCACTAGGATGGATCACATGACAAAGCACCGGTTCAAGCATGATATACAAAAATAGTCACATTGATCGCTTTAATTATTTGTAATACGTAAGTTGCTTTCTAATACAATATACAATTCGACTTTTGTCAATCTTAGTTTTCAACCTCTCCATGTCAAAGTACTAATTTCAATTCAGCTCTTTCAATAAAGCTATGCAGACTGTTGCTATTTCGAAATATTTTTGACAAATAACATAACTCAGAACTCACATATGAAATTTTTGACATTAAGGTTGTTGAGTTTTACGTAGAAATGTGCTGGTAGTTATATCGAATAATCGTACATTCAATAAAATTCAAAATTTAACATTTCAACGAAACTTTCAGTATACAAATGGAGGGCAGACAAGACAATCAATACAATATCAATAACGGGAAAAGTAATCATATTTCGCTTTCCTGAGAAGAAGCTCATCTCAATGTAAATGTAGGGGAAAATATTGATCAACATATCAACAATATATATCAACTTCCGCTTGCCCGAGATGGCGAGGCAGCTTTCCGCATCGTATGGATCCCTGTACAAGAGATAGGTGATATTCATTTTTGCGAAGTTGATATCAGCAATCATAAATGAAAAAATGATAAATGGAGACTAGCCGTTATACTAATTGTTTCATTATGGATTAAGAAAACAACGTGCGATATTCCGGTGGCAGTTATATATCTTTCTTGCGTTCTTCAGAGTATAATAAGAATTCAAAATAAGCAATTGCATCCTCATCTTTTCCAAGTCTTCTCACTATTTTTTTTAATAATGCCCCATTTGATATACATAAGAAAAATTCCTGGTGGTTTTGCTGCGAATTTTGTAAATAATTCTGAAAATTTTCTGCAGACAATATTTTTATTACGTCCGTATACGCAACTGGAGTTATCTGAACTACTACAAAATAACTTGAAAAATAAGAGATCTGTTGTCTTTGATGACATATCAGGATTTCAACTCTTTTATAATATCTCTGAAAATCTGAAATCTGACGATTTCAATCAGACAGTATTCAACAAAACTCAGGAACAATTCAACAAAGTCTTAAGGTTAAACTCCCAAGTGTGAATATTCTATGTTTCAGCGGAAACTATGGAGAATGGCGTACATTCATTGATTTATTTACAGCTAGCGTATAAAATGATGGAATGCTGGCGGACTCTCAGAAATTTGTGTATTTGAAATCCTTTCTGAAAGACGAACCCCTTTCGCTTATCTGTGAATTAAATATTTCTGATGACAATTATACTGAGGCTTTGGATATTTTAAAGGCTCATTACGATAAAAAATTGCCTGCTATAAATTATCATATAATCGGTTTATTGCACGCAACTATTTCAAAAAATCCAAATGCGCTTCGCGATTTCACGAGACAAATAAGAGTATTCCAGTCGCGATTGCGACTGGAAAATACCGCGATGAATACTCGAATACTTCATAGCGAAACTTTACGTCATTCGTATCGCCGTCGCGTTGTAGGTTATATAGTAAAACCAATAATGATTGAGAGTAAAGCGCGTTGACATCTAAATTTTACGTTACCAGTTTATAGCAGAATCAAAATATAGTAAGCAGTAGAGTTGTAGGTTGTAGCAAATTATAGATAATACACAATACTAGTACGATTAAAAGGTATTATTTATGACAAAAATCAGTAATGAGCTTGTAATGAGTAATACTTATACATTTCCTGATTACTGATCAGTTAAAATTCATTATTTTCTGTATAGTGTTAGATATTTATTACAACTAGTGGCAACGCTGTACGCAACGATATTTCTGTCTTTGTCACTTCACCGTAACTTCCATCTCATCGTTGCAGTCCTCACTAATGTACTTGCAGCCATGAGCGTATCATTGGTTTATAAATTATACGTTTTACAGTTAAGTTAGTCAGCAATCGACGTGTTGTGATAACAATTGGTGAAAATAATAGTGCTAATAAGTGTTTAAGCGTTACATAATTATATTTCTACACCGTTCTCAAACTACTCAAAAAATGGGAGACATGGTCGGGCCTTCCACGTCGAAAAAGGTAAAACGGTCGGAGTCTCGGTCAGTAAGAGAAAAACAAATTGTACTGCGAATATTTCACTGTCTTGAAAGAGATCATCAGCCACCAAAAGATGACTTTGTGCATATGTGCTGTAATTCTACGTGTGTACCTCCGAATAACCAACCGGGCATTTCTACATCATTAAGTTCCACAATTACAAAAGATAAATTAGTTGATATGTGCTCTGATTATACCGGTGTACCAAAATCATCGATTTACAAAATACTAAGAGAATCAGAAATTCATGGGGACGTACAAACGCCAAAAACTAGTAGCGGATGAAAAAAAATCACAGTTGATGAAGAAGCCAAAACCAGTATACGCAGAACTATTCACAGTTTCTTTTTCAGAAATGAGCTGCCCACACTACAAACAGTTCTGGAGGCACTTAGCGATCATGAATTGGTCCCAAAAATGGGGAAAGAAACTTTAACGAAACTTGTACACGAAATGAAATTTACGTACGGAAAAGTTGACAGGAAAAGCATTCTCATTGAACGTCAAGAAATAATAGCATGGAGAAGAAACTATCTAAGAAAAATTGACCGAATTTCGGAAGCTCAAAAAAAAATTGTACTTCATGGACGAGACATGGGTTAACCAAGCACATTCGGTCAAAAAAGTATGGCAGGATGGTAATATAACAAGTGCACGACAAGCCTTTATTGGAGGTTTGTCAGTTGGGTTGAAACAGCCATCTGGAAAAGGTAGTCGTCTGATAGTTACGCATATAGGAAACGACAGTGGATGTTTACCAAATGGTGAATTAATATTTGAATCTAAGAAAACAGGCGACTATCATGAAGAAATGAATGCGGAGGTGTTTGAAAAATGGTTTGAAGGCATCATTCAACTTGTGGAACCTGGGTCTGTCATCGTCATGGACAATGCCCCATACCATAGTCGACATTTAGAACCATTACCGATACAATCATGGAAAAAAGCAGCAATTCAAGAATGGTTAATTAATAAGAACATCCAATATAACAAAGATAGTTTAAAGGCAGAACTACTTCAGCTAACAAAATTACACACAGACAAATATAAAAAATTCGCAGTGGATGAAATGGCGTTAAGTCGTGGAATTACAGTTTTAAGGTTACCACCATACCACTGCGAATTAAACCCACGAGAAAACAGAACATTTAAATTAGTGGACGTGCAACATCACCTACAAGAAGCTATTCGAACTGTTTCTGCAGAAGACTGGAAGAAATGCATGCAGCATGTTTTAAAAGAGGAGCAAAAAATGTGGGACGTAGACAACCGTATTGAACACAATATTGAACCAATCATAATTCACTTTGATGATAGCGGTAGCAACAGTGACGAATCTGAGGTTGAAGATTAGACGAAAATTTGTACATTTACATTTATATTATATTTTATTATCAAAAATTTTTATTTTGTATTTTCTAGTACCCCTGACGATGAGTTTAAGTTACTCGAAAGCCTTGAGAATAGTTATAAAGAGTTCACTTATCAATTGCTGCAACCCAATAGTGAAAAAAAATTATATATATATATATATATATATATATATATATATATATATATATATATATATATATATATATATATATATATATATATATATATATATATATAATTACCACGATTATTACTCCGTTTTCATAAGGCCCACCTAATGACTACAACGATTAAGTAAATTACGATATTGCAAAGTTTTAATGAAATAAATAAAAAATGTGTATGAATATTTTAACTAATTGTACTAAGAATTTTTCTTTCATTCTTAACCATCTCAAAAATTAATAAGCACGCCCCCGATTTGCTGTCAACTGGGCTTACTTCTACTCTCAATCCTTGGAGTGGTGGAGAAAGAATGCATACAACTTTCCCAATCTTTCCGATCTAATCAAAGAAAAATGTGTAACCTTTGCTACCTCTGTGACTTGTGAAATGTTATTTTCAAAATCCGGCCTCATGCTATCCGATAGGCGAAATAGATTGGAATTCGAATTTTAGTGATGGTGATATTCCATAGTAATTTATTCTTTCAAGAATTTTGAACAGAACTCTGTATATTGTTTCAAGAATATGGAATTCTTGTTTGAATGATATAACACAAATGCCTATTTTTATTCAAAATGGTAGCATGGCTGCAATATAGTGGCATCAGGTGGAAATATTGTAAAAAACTTGAAGTTATTTGAAAATATTGCCTAGAAGACATGTGGCCATATTGAATTTGGAGGAAATGACTCGTACGCCGTCCTTTTGAATGAAAATTGTCACTTGCATTTTTGAATTGAGCAAATTGGTACCAAATATTTTTATTAGACAGGATGTATGTACTTTAGTTGTTCCTAGTAATAAAGCATGGATGATTCAAACAAAATTAAAGTACGCTAATAAATAAATAAAGTTACTTGGTTTTTAATTGATGATTTTCATTTTCTTTCAGGCCTCGGCAAATAATGAGCAGGAAGACCATGTACAGCAGTCGAGTGTACAGACCTGCTACTACAAAGTGCCGTCCGAAATGTCTGATCTAGAATTAGCCAATAATCAGAACTACATGACAAATAATGATAATGTATTGATCACACCTGTCGAGTTAAACAATGGGGTGCCATCGGAAAATTTTGTAGTACTAGAAAATCAAAATGACAAAAAGTTTGATGCTATTTTCACTAAACTTGATCGCCTTGACCAAAATCAACTAAAGATCTTGAAACAACATGCTTGCTTTCATGTATTGTTAGAAAAAGCAATATGTAAAAGTAACGGCAGCGAAGATGAGAGAAATACAAGTAACAAGAACCAGCAAGTTTTAGCCTTCCAGCCAATTGATGATAAAGAGGGCATAGAAAAATTAAATGATATCTTAAAAAACCCCGATATCTTTACCGACTATGTAGATGCCTTATCTATAATTTGTGGTGAGAACACTAAAACTAAAGCTGTTGATCACTGCTATATGTTGGTCGATAAATTCTTTACGAGGCATTTTTTTACGTTATGTTCTTGGGCTGGGGGATCGAAAGTCTCATCAAACCCGAAATTTGCATTTAAGTTTTATGAAAATTTCATAGCTTTATTTTTCAAGCTTATTTATAAAGCAGACCCACAATTTTCATTGGAGGAATGTGAAGACTTTTTTAAAGGGGTGATAAGGAACTGCATGAGAAGAAATACCTCAGCTAATATCAGAACCTCAAAGGGTAAGAACAGACCAAAAAAATATGATTCAATGGTAATCAGAAGAAAAATAAGGAACAAAATGAAGATATAGAAGATGATGAGAATGAAGCTGAAGAAGAGAATGAACTTGAATAGCATAAATAAGTTCCCTGGTAAGTTCAGATTTTTAGTAACAATTGAAATGTTTTTGTTCTCTTTTGTCCTTAATTATTTTAGAATTAGTTTTTACTTTGCTGTTGCCAAAGTTTCACCAAAAAAAATGGATTTTATTTGATCCATGAATAATATTAAAAATGAAAAAAAAAAATGTAAAAAATAAGGTTGTATGCTTTTATTTATGTTTCCTAAATTGAATGCAGTAGCGGTACAAAAATATGAACATTATCGTCTAATATTAAAACTAATTTACACTTTGTCATTTATGACAAGATTTTATATCTTTAAAATCGCCTTTTGACTTGAATATATTGAGGTAACATGAGCTTATAGGTTCTTCAAAAAAGTTTTCATGTTGCTACTGGATATCCGTGAATTTTCAAAGTAATATTCTTGATGGCATATTGCATACAAACTACTCCATTTTTTGTTGTCAAAAACCATTTATCTTAATTTTTTTGTGAATTTAACAGAAAATATTAAAACTGAATTGCTGCAGAACTACCATTTAAATCAACACCTTTTAAAATCGGATATTCATTTATTAGATTATATTCATATTTATCAACACCTAACCTTTCACCCAATCTCTTAGCCACCTGTGCTAGAGGGAAATTACCATTTCTAAGTGAATTTTTAATAAAAAAAAGTCTATTTTCAAAATATACATTGAATGTCATAAGAACCCCAAACTTCCTAATCTCATCATATGATGATCATATAGTCTCCACCATAAAAATCTCTATACACTTCTACATAGATATCTAGTAATGACTCCGCTAAAGACAAAAAGTGTTTGTATTCTTTTGAGGAGCATATAGTAACAGCACAAAATAAGTGAAGAAAATGTTGGTAAACCTTTTTAGATAAAACCTTCTTTGAAATTACGATACCAATATACAATTAAAATGTACGATATTCTGTACCTTTCCAGTGAGCAAGTATATCTTACACGCGAACTGCCCTATGAATTTCAGTAGGCATCTTACAATTTAATAAAAAATCACGATACTAGATTATTATCGTTGGCGAGCCATTTTGTAGAATAATTACCAAAATTTCCATCTTTCCAGCCCATCAAACACCTCTTCATTATTCCTAAATCTATGAGGTGTAAAGAATCACCTACAGGGAAATTCTCGAAATTCTCACACGAAGTTCCTCTAATGGTGTATCTATTTTATGATGGCTGCCATAAATACGATTTCTAAATCCTTCATCCGTACGTAAAGTACATCCAGTTCTTGGAAAATATACAGTATGAGACAAATATGAGTATTCGCCCACAATTGTACACTTATTGCAACCATTATTGGCTTTAAAATTTACTATTCCTAGAAAAAAATGAAGAAAACTATTAGGTATCGTGTGATATGTGTATCATCACTACTCTCACCTTCAATAAATGCTCTGGTCGGATAATCACAAATAAAACATCGAATTTTGACTCTTATTGTTTGATTGCCATAACAACTTTTTACAACAATGCCTTCATTCAGTAGTTGCTTTGCTTCGTTAACAAAATTTTGAAGATATGTTTAAGTAACTATTTTATAGTGTTCTAATATATTATATTATAGAACTCTTATACAATAGGTATACAGGTCTTATAAAATAATATTTCTGATATTGTATAAAACTTGCTTATAACGTATTATATCATTTTAAAAGAAATTATCGTATAATGCGTTATATGATATATCGTAAAAGCCGCTATAAAACCATTTGATACAACATTATTTATTAATAAAACAAAATTATCGCAACAAATGGCTTGATAAAAACAAACAGTCCCTAAAACAACGCTATTCGACTGTTATACAATAATTCGGATCTTTTAGAATTCAATTCAGCTAGTTGGGTATACTTCTTCCTTCTTGAAATTATTGACATTGCTAACCCTGACAGAACAGAATTTTAGACAGACTACATAACAGTGATCAAGAAATTTGAAATCTAATTTTATTTTACTCTGTGCTCTAGCGATAAAAAGTGGTAATCTGAATAACCATTAATAAGATAAAAAGAAAATGAGAATATAGAAATAAATCGTAGTGTAAATTTCCTTTTCTTTTCTAAGATTCTTCACAATCTTATTTCAATTTCAATGTTCAATGGTAAAATTTTGAAATCACTTGTACATACTAGTTTTCGTCTTCATATTTTTGGAGATCCACAGTTTGATCTGTGGCACAGTTCGCTTCCTCAAATCTTTACATTTACTGACACCATCTAAAATCTCATAATTTGATGGCAGTGTCCCTTCTGATGAATGAGAGAGCTGCAACAAATTGTCAAAAATAAAATATAAATTTGAAAGAATAAAAAATTAAATGGTTGAAGACACGCTAATTGTAATGAAAGTACGGTTACTATTATCTATAAATGAAAAAGAGCTATTAATTACGAATATATTATTGTTTCTAGGGTATTTCAATCAACTTTTTACATCAGGCTCAGATACTATGTTGAAACGTGAATATGAAACAGAAGTTCACCAAATTTTTATTGGGAACAAATCGAGTACAAAATCGATTTTGTCAGTTTTCTGAACTTATTGACAAAGCTGTATTATTAATGAAAATTATTTTGTATTATAAACTGTAATGGTGATAGCTAGCTTGTGTGAAGAAAATGAATATAATATTATGAAAAGAGTGGACTAATAACTCGATGGATTTCAGTAATCACTATACCTATTAATCTTCGTCGTTTGCCATCTGGAGCCTTTCCTAAATTTGAATCATCACTGAAGTTACTACCATCACAGCTTGAGTTACATTCAAGCCCACTTTCATTTTCCATAGTGGTTATTCTGGTAATTTTGGATGGTCCAGGGGTAGGAGAGTAGTACAGCGGTGTAGTTGAAGTGCTCGATATTGCAGAAGTACCTGGGACAGGAGCTGTAGGTAATGACATAAGAGTGCTGCGACAGCCATCTGAATCATTACCAGAAGTAGGAGAACATTGAGCGGCTAATAAAACTTTGCTAACGCTGACCCAAGTATCCTTGCAGAAGGTGTAAGTCTTCATTGTCCAACTTGAGTGAAGTGGACTAAGTGACAACATGTTTTCGAAGTATGGTAGCTCGAAGTGACTTTGAATTAGTTGCTCCGCATTCCACTGAATACTGCCTCATCAATGATGTAGCAGACACGGGCCTATAGACAAGTTTTTCGTTTGAAACACTACTCTGAGGCAAGGCAAATATGTAAGAATTTTCATCATCAATTCCGGCCTCTTTTCGGTATTTCAATAATAATTTAACACATTCATGCATTGAATTATGTAACAGTACCGGAACTCCTCTTGCCAATTTTCCCCTGATGACAAATCGTACATATTCCCTCTCATATATCTTGTCGTTTTCAGACAATTTTTTATATGTATCCGTATTTTCCTCAATTCTTGCCAAGCTGTCTAAATCAGAAATGTGACTTCGTTCGAGCTCTCCAGGTCGCCTTCGATTAAAAATCAATATGTTAATCAAAGTAAAATTAGCCAAGTTCCTCCAAGTATTTACATTGAACTTTTCCATCAAAGCCTCAAAGTAATGATTTCTCTTTGTCATTACATAAGAGTTCGATTTCTTGATATCCTCCATTGAGGGCAAAATCGACAATTTTTTCCTCTTATGTTTTAACAAACTCTCACATGCAGTTTTATTGTACCAACTTCGGTTGGTAAAGAGGATTCATTATATCTCCCTGTGTTTTCATCATAATCTCCCAAGGAGTTAATAACTTCAATAATATAGTCAAACATCTGGGGCTTCAAAATGTCTTCGAAATGACGCATTAATCATTGACAAAACCGTTGCCATTCTTATCATACGATTTCATCTCATAAGATAATGATGCGGTGATCTGTACGTACAAGCCATTTCATTACCATAAAGAATAAAAAGGTTGTCAAATCGTATGATCTCTTTAACAGGACCATCTCTAAAAGCAGGGAATAAGAAATATTTAACAACTTCGTTGGCCCTTTTATGAATATTTTCTGAAATAGCTCTAGATTTGAACAACACGCCTTTGCTCGAGTTGGAAGGGTTTTTCGTACAATTTTTTTGTAAATGTTTCCTTAATGAATCTTTTTTGACGATTATTGGCAGCAAGTACATGCTATGTACTGAGATATATCAGGTTTATCAAAATATTTAGAGACTCTAGCAGGGACAATATCTTCACCTTCTTTGAAAGCAGAGAAATTACCATATCTTCTGATTTGTGAAAGTTTTTCTTGTTTTTTAGGGTTTTCATCAGTCATTGCAATGTACTCCTTATCCTCAGGTTCATTTCTGTGCATGGACAAGATGTGGCGTTTAACATTAGTCTTGGACTGCTTACAGAATTTGCAGGTATTAGGTTTGTTGCAGATTCTGTAACAAAATATCTCTACATTCAGGGTCTTAAATTCATATTACCACTATTGCTATTTCTTTTTTGAATTTTACTAAATCGTACCACATTAATTTTAATACGAAATAGAGTGACTACAGTGTTCGTGCGGTGCTACCAGCAAGTACTGCTTAATTTTAGTGTCGAGACTAAGTTTGAGGCGTGTGCGGTTACTCTTTAAGTTGTTGTGAAAGATTTTCTGTTTTGGAGCTAGTTGATAGTGTTTTGGAAACTTTTTCGTAAGAACGCAGTGACTGCCAAGGTACGTACTGATATTATTCATTAATAATTTGTAAAACTAACACTAATATTGAATGTTTTAATCAGCCGTTTTATGCTTACACGAGTGTGATATTAGAAATAAGATAATGTTTTCGAAGAGTGGCACATTCGCTGTTTTGGCTTTGGAACAATTTAAGTGTGATATATTCGCGTTCAGAACAGACACAAAAACATCGTGCTTATAAACGTGTGACTGCTTGTTTGTTTAATTATAATTTCGCAGTGTTTTACCAAAATGAACCGAACACAAAGGATAATGCAACTTTGTTCTAATATTACAGAAGATGGTAAGTGTGCTAATATTTTTGTCTGAACTTTAAATATTCCTAACCTAACTTTTTTCCTAGATAATGTTGTTATTGAAAAAAGGAATACCTGTGGTGATGCTCAACCTCAACCTGGTAAGTTAATGGAACATAATGAAACTCGTACCCGTATCTGAATTTAGTTAATAATTTTTATCTCTCAATTGAATAAAAAAAAACGCCAACACGTGTGGTATAAAAATTAGTATTATTTTTCTTCTTGTAGGCGGTAGCGGGGAACAAGCTTATTCAGAAACAGCTGATTATGCTCGAGATTATAATTCTACCGATGAAGACCCATTTGAAGCAGGTTCTTCAGACGAGTATCTTCCTTCAAGTGAAGGTGACGAAAGCGATGTTGACTCGGATCTTGATGATCGTAATGTGGACATCACAGTACTGAATCGAGATGACAATATTGTCGTGGAACTTGTGGAGGCAGACCTACCAGATCAAAGTGGTAATTTAAATAATACTTTTAAAACACTTGTAATTCAACACTTTTTGTAGATGAGGTGAAGAAAAAAAGAAAAAGAAATGTGTCCGGATGGAAAAAAAATGTAATAAACTGTAAACGGTTAAAAGAAGAATACGTTGGGTTTAAAAACCAGATACATCCCAGTCGTCCCATGTTACCTTTTCCGTGTTTGGAAAAATCAAAACACAAGTGCTCTGGTCTTATAAGAGAAGAAGATAGAAAAACAATATACAACGAATTCAGATCATTTCAAAATATAGACGATCAGCGCCAGTTTGTTGTAACTCACGTTGAACAGAAACTCAAGAAAAAAACAACAAGAAATATTGAGAATTCCAGAAAACACTACACGAATCATTATTCGTTAACAGTAAATAACAACCGGGTATCTGTGTGCAGAATGTTTTTTATGGCGACTTTAAACGTTACTGACGCCTTTATTAGAAGCTGCTTGAAAAAAACTAATGCCAGTGGTGTTTTGGAAAAAGATAAACGTGGAAAACGCCCACCTCACAATAAGCTGGAAGAAGCAGACGATTTATTTTTGCGAAACCATATTTTGTCATTTCCGGCTGTAGAGTCGCATTATTGTAGACAATCCTTTAAAAAAAATATTTGGATGCTACATTAAACATTTCGATTATGCACCGTATGTACAAACAAAAGTGTATGGAAGAAAACAGAAAACCTGTGTCAGACGAAAAGTACAGAAGTGTCTTCAAAGAATATAATTTGGGATTTTACAAGCCGAAAAAAGACCAATGCAAAAAATGTTTATCTTATTCCACCATGACAGAAGAAGAGAAGGCATTGAATAAAGAATGTCATGATAAACATATAAACAAAAAGAACGATGCTCGAAAATGTAGAGATGAGGACAAGAGCTTGGCTAAAGCAGACACTTCTATACTGGCGTTTAATTCAGATTTGTAAGCAGTCTTATACACACCAAAAGGATCAGCAGGTCAAATCTTTTACCTGAGAAAATTAGCTGTATATAACTTCACTGTCTATGATCTAGTAACACAAGACGTGGATTGCTACTTATGGGATGAAACTCAAGGAAAAAGGGGATCTAATGAAATAAGTACAATTATTTTTGATTATGTAATGGCTCATCCAAACATAACCGCAGTTCGGATGATGTCAGATGGTTGCGGAGGTCAACAAAAGAACAGTATAGTTATGGATATGTGTTTGCAACTTTTGCTGAAACATCCCAAGTTGCAAGTTATTGATCATAGATTTTTTGAGCCGGGACACACGGAAATGGAGTGCGATTCAATTCATTAAAAAATTGAAGTAAAATCAAAAAATGTTTCTGTCTATGTTCCTGAGGGTTGGGCTCAGCTTATTAGGGATTCAC
Organism: Leptinotarsa decemlineata; assembly: GCF_025532065.1. Taxonomy (NCBI): domain Eukaryota; kingdom Metazoa; phylum Arthropoda; class Insecta; order Coleoptera; family Chrysomelidae; genus Leptinotarsa; species Leptinotarsa decemlineata. Next base: position 3,523,166 of record NW_027412698.1, read on the forward strand.
GTAGAAATCCAGCTCCGTACAAGGTCCATACAATGACTTTTGACGATTTCTATGATTATAAAACATTGTCAGAGAACATAATTGCAAAGAACAAACTTCCTATACAAACTATTTGTTGGTTGCACTATGACAAAAAATATCCTGACAAGATTTTTTACAAAACTAGTTTTGATCAAGAGGAGTTTACAGAAGTTGTAGTAAAGAAAACAAGGGGTCGCCCCAAATCTCTAACTCTTTTGAAAGCTTACAAAGCAACTCTTCCAATTTCAGTACCAAAATTTGCAGATCTGCAAACGATGTGCAAGGACAACACCATAACAAAAGGATATCATGAATTTTACAATTCTCTAAAGACAAACAAGGATGTCCGTGATGCGCTGGCGGAACCAGATTTTGAGGAACCAGATGAGGAACCAGAACGAATCTGTTATTGTTTTTGTCTTGCGTTCTTAATGTCAAAATAAATTGAAAAATTAATTACAACGTATATTTTTATTAATAGCCTTACCACACAAATAAAGAAAAATTAAATTTTTTCCAATTTTAAAACAACGAATGTGCATTTTTTTTTTGGAAAAATTCTTTGAGAAAAAAAAATTTAAGCAAGGTACGAAAATAAGATATATTTGAGATATTTTTACCAGAAAACATTCGTAAATAGAATTAACTGTGATTTTTAGTGAAGAATTAAACTTCATTTTCCTTCTCCTGAAAAAATAGAAAAAAGCACTTTCGCGGTTTTGGCACGGGACCGACGATATGAATACTTTAAGTTGTCAGAAGGGAAAGCAATGCAACTACATGCACGTTACAAAAACATAAAAGTTATTGTATCTGCGTGGAAACAAACAAATCCATAAAATAAATATACCAGAAGCTGTACGTTCACAACAGATCAATGGCATATGTAAACCCTACAAATATGGCAGTTGTAGTGGCAGTTGCCAAAAATTGCACATTGATGAAGGTGAAACAGACTCATCTTGCAGTTTATGTTGCATGCAGAGAACATCGCCATGTTTATAAGGTGTTACCACATTGTCTGCCAAACTGCATGTTAAAATTATATGTCGACAGTAATAATCCTCAATTGTCTGGCTTTGTTTGCCCCTTCTGTAAGACAGGAAGCGAAGAGTATGCAATCCTGAAAGGAAAAGGAACCAATTAGGCAAGGCGCAAATTGAGACACGTATAGCACGTGTGAGGTGACACAGCACAGCACGTGTTTTTGTATCCTGTTGAAACCATTGTATCAGCGCAAATTGACCAGTGACGTGACTAGACGTGTGACGTTGTGACCACCCACCCATGTGACGTTGTGGTTGAGACACAGTTTTTCGCATCCCACGTGCCACTTGTGTGAATCGCCGTTGTCTGTTTTATCCTTCGTTCAGATCATCGTCGTCGTTTTATCATCGCCGTTGTCTGTTTTGTCCTTCGTTCAGATCATCGTCGTCGTTTTATCATCGAAAGATGTCAGAAGAGAAGATAATAGAGGCGGTAAGAAAAAACCCGGAGCTTTACGACACAAAACATGCCAACTACATGAAAACAAAGTTGAAAACCCGGATTTGGCAGGATATTGCGACAGATCTAAATTTAGAAGGTAAGTTAAAATACATTCATTATAGTTTTAAATACTAGTACTTTTTATTTTTATTGTCACAAATGGTTTCTATTCGTACATAAAAATTACATTTTTATAGAAAATACATAACCTAAAGTGATAAGCACTATATTGTCAATACTTTCCAAGCATAACGGATTGATGTTGCCAAGGAAGTGCCCCACAATTGTTAAAATATTCTGTAAAACTATCCCTGACTCTAAATGTAGCTAATGAAGTTCTCGCCCTGTTTCCTTGAACATGTAACAGTTGAGTTTGTGGCAGCTGTTCGATATCATTTACATCTTCTACCAGGGCTGAGGGTCGTAAGTAGTTGTGCAAAACACAAGCGGCTTTTACTACATCTCTCACAGTGTCCACTTTACTTTCAAATGGTCTTCGGAATACGCGAAACCGCGAAGACAGTATACCGAAGGCACATTCCACTGTTTGCCGAGCTCGAGAAAGTCGTGCATTGAAAACTTGGTGTTGATAATTTCCAGTTACTTGCCTTCTTGGATATGGTCTCATTAGATTTTCCGATAAAGGAAAAGCCTCGTCTCCAACAAAAACATACGGCAGAGGCTCGGCAATCGTAGGTATTTGTTCAGGATTGGGAAGTAGTATAGTGTGTTTGATCATTTTCTTGCCCAATCCACTACTTGCAAATACATTTCCATCGCTAAATCTTCCCATCGCTCCAATATCTATTGTGATAAATTTATAATCCGCGTCCACTGTTGCCATTAAAATAATAGAGAATGTATGTTTATAGTTAAAGTATGATGATCCACTTTTGCCTGGTTTTTTAATAACAATATGTTTTCCGTCGACAGCACCGACGCAGTGTGGAAATTGCCATCTATCCTCAAACCGTAAAGCTATAGATTTCCATGTTTCTGTTTTGGGTTCGGCTAAATAGACTGGTTGCATATTATTCCATATAGCGGTAGCTACTTCTTGGACAATATTAGACACTGTTCGATCTCCCAACAGGTAGTTATAAGCAATACTTTTGTAGCTGTCTCCAGAAGCCAAATATCTGAAAGGAAACAAAATTATTAAAATTGATTATCGTACATTATATATGTATTATGTAATATTAACGTGAATTACCATAAAGAAAGAACATAAAAGAAAAAAGTTGTACCTACCCCCGAGGTGGGGATTGAACTTACGTCTACTGGATTACTAATTCAAAGCTCTAGCAACTAACCTACAAGAGCGACATTGGGAAAACCTTGTGTTGTAGTTAACAATTTTTTTTCTTTTATTTTCTTCCTTCATTTTTATTTGTCATAATATGGTATTTACAGTTTATTTATTCCTATGCTGTGCTTTAATTATCTTTTTTTTTTCTTTCTTTGGCTTATGGTTTACCAGCACTTAATAAGTATTTGTTTCAGGTGAAGCAGCGAAAACGATGTGGCTCAAGTTGAGAAATTCTTATCGAGACGCACGACGGCGACAAATGAAATCTCTTAAAAGTGGTGCTGCTCCTGAAAACATTAGACCTTGGCGGTTTCAGAAGCAAATGACGTTTTTGGAAAGTTTTATGTCTGCTGGACCCCGTGAAGGAAACGTTAACGACAGCGATGACGATTCACAACATTCATCGGCACTACCCCTAAGCAATGAAATTTTGGACTCCGAAAATGTAGAAGGGGAGCATTGTTCCTCGAATCATGAACAATCCAACAATGCAGATGTTGAAGAAGACAAAGTTGAAGAATCCAGCACAAAAACGACGGGTACATTAGAGCAAACTTCAGTAGCCAACACCAAAAAACAAAAAATCAGAAAGCAGGACGATGTGCATTGTTTGCTGAAGAGGTCTCTGCAGAAGCGAGAGGAGAGATCTAAACAACGGGAGGAAGAAAGGAGAAAATTGGAATCTAGGGATAATCCTTCAGACGACCCTCTATACAATTTTTTCCTTTCAATGTACCAGCTAACAAAAAATTTGCCCCCCCAATACCAGCATAGGGTGAGGGGCCAACTTTTTCAGGCTGTGTCAAAAGCAGAAGAGGACGTTATGAACCTACAAAGTCGACCATCTTCATCGTTAACTTCGTATAATTACTCGGTTGCAAGCTCTCCCAGCACTCATGCTTGGTCTGATTCCCATCAGACACACTTCCAAATATCCCAACAACTACAAGATCGAGACCAGCAAGATCAGACACACATCCCATTACCCCAACAACCACATGGTGGAGACCTCCAAGATCAACCTGATATTTCCGCTTTGGCTAACTATGTACAGACATTTGATTCTCATAACAGATTGTAAAAAAAAATAAAATAAATAGCTTTAACCTGAATTTAGAAATATTTATTACTTACCTCAAGAAAACTGCAAGTTTTTCCTCTGTTGATATCGGCTTTTGAGCATTACATCCATTTGAGTCAATGTCTTGTTGAATCATCCCATGAACATCAAAAAACTGGTTGCGATTCATGCGGAAGTAATTGGTAAAATCAGCATCACTCATCATAGTAGTAATTTTAAACTGTCCACGCCTATTTCTCTCTGATAAAATGTACTTATTTGGTAATTTTTTTTTTTTAATAAGAAAGAGAACAAAATATCTTCTTCAGCATCATCGGATTCTGATTCAGAATTCAAGTTTAACAATAATAAATGTTTGGTTCTTGCATCCGACATTTTCAAATATTGGATTGGTTGCGAGATCCCACAAACTGCACCTTAAAATATTTAGATCACCGCACAACCGATACGTGGGGTGTCTTGATTTCAACTGCGCCTCAATTTGCGGATCCCCACGCAGCACGTGTGGCACGCACGTGTCGTGTCCCTCGTGTCAGGCCACCTCACACGTGCTATACGTGTCTCAATTTGCACCTTGCCTTAAGGACCGAGAGATATCCAACTGCGTTGTTGTTTTATATGGGGGTTGTTGTTTTTTTACATATTTGATACTCTCAGACATTGTCTAATTCAAAAAATTCATTCAAGACCATCCACCATGTTTTGCAAGGATTACATACTATTCCGAGAGTGCGGAAGAAAGAACTGTAACAAAACCAACGACTTTTTATACTGTGTTGTGTCAGCAACAAATGCAAAAGGTTGCATCTTACAAAAGAGCAGACGGAGGATGTTAAACAAAATAGAAGGCTCTTTGTAGAGGAGATTCAGAAGGAGGTAGACAGACTAGCCTGGACATATGAATGTTTATATGGAGATAAAAAACAAATGATCTGTACCAGACCCTTAACATGCTCAAACCAATGTTTGCAGGAATGCTGAACTTGTAGCATATTGGACAAGCCCTTCTTTCAACGTGAATATAAAAAGACTAACTATAAATGAATAATCCCTAGTATGATTGTAGGGTAACAGGGCTTTTCAATTTTGAAAGATAACCTTGATGGTATATATGCCTGAAAATTGTTGTTTTTTTCAAATTCCTGTTATGAAGCTATCGAACTGCTTTGGATACCCTATTTATTTATCTTATTTTGAGCACCATATGATTTCAACTATCATACTTTCTCTTCCATTCACCTGCACTCGACTAAGGAGTATTTTAAATCTTTACATTCCCAGTTATATTGCTTGTAGGAGTAACGTTATGTTTTTGTTTCAACTATTCAATGCTGTCGATGTTGCATTTTTGGAGGAGATCAGGTCTTGCCACAGTGTTACCATATATACCATAAAAAATTTATTAATTTCTTAGAATCTGACATCTCCAAGGCACTTCCCGAATATAGTTAGGTAATCTACCTCCGAACAAATTATATTGGAGCTGCTAAAAGGTACGTTCATGATCAATAATTTATGCATTCATGAAGAAAAAGTGCTTTGTTTGACAACCACTTACAAAACTCTGGAGATATTTCGAATTGATTATTATAAAGAAAAAAATAAACATTGAATTTTTTTTCTATTCAGAGGAAGAGCCTTGAAAAACAGAATTGATTATTCGTTTTGATAGTTGCTTGTATATTGTAGGCATGTTATATGCCCATGGCTGACCTCTACCATTCATCTCCAAGGTGACCATCTCAAGAACATAGCTGAATCAACATCCGGCACCTACGCAGTTCCAGAAAGATCCCAGGCGCCGTTTACTGTTCTTTGTTCACCCAGACGCTTACTTCATGATATTTTTTCATATAAAAAACGTCCTGCGTGGCGTAATAGTTAGTTGTATTCTAGTTGTCATACTGTTACTACTCAACTCTGGGGATACAGATCTGTTTCCCCTGTTCAATAAATATTAATTTTTAAAAAGTTATTTTTCTCAAGTGAGTTATAACAAAATTGGCGCAGTCGGTAGGATCCTTCAACACTATACGAAACAAGGAACAGCCTAACCGATAGTGGTGGATCCTAATCCTTCAAGGAAGAACCAACAACCCCAAGCCACAGGACCATAGCAGGACGGTCTCTTCAACGGTAGAAGAACAAGCGCACGCTAACTTCGCCGGAGCAACGCTAGTGAAGCCGGATTTCATCCTCCATGGACATCCTTTGGTAAGCAACAAACAAAGAATCATCTCGATTTTTAATATAATTGAATATTTCTATTCTTGTGTGTACTGTTCTATTTTCAAAAATGCCCAACACAAATGCTTCACCCAGTGCACCCCCACTTGAACCCTATAAATTGAGTGAAATTTTTTCAATTGTCCCAGAATATGACGGTGATCAAATTTTTCTTAATACGTTCATAAGTGCGTGTAATACCGCTTACCGCATGGCAATTCAAGACCAAAGAATTTTACTTATTTTACATATCAAAAACAAACTCAGAGGTAAAGCAGCAGAATTAATAAGTTCTCGCAACCCAGAAACTTGGGAAGAAATCAAAATATTGCTAAACCAATATTTTGGTGATTCTCGAGATTTAGCCTTTTTAATTCAAGACCTGCAGAGAATTTTCCAAATGCCAAATGAGTCTCCTCTTGTTTTTATTAACAGACTTCAAACTCATAATGCAAAAATGCATGCGGCTATACAAAAACAACCGCTCACCGCAGAAGAAAAACAAGCCCAACAAAATCTTATCGAAACCATGACGCTAAACTCGCTATTAGCAGGTTTAGAGCCAACAATCGGACAAATAGTAAGAGCAGGAAATCCACCCTCAATGCTCGAAGCCGTCCAGAGAATTAAGAGAGAATTACAACTCTCTTACTTCCAACAACAGAAACTCAATAAAAATATGAATCTTAACCAACACAAAAAACCACAAAACCCTATACAACAAAAATTTTGTAATCTCTGTAAACGACAGGGACACCTCCAAACCGAGTGTAGAGTCAGACAGATTCCCCAACAAAATTTTCAAAAACCCATGTTCCAACAAAATCCATCGAGCCAACAAAATTTTCAAAAAACAAATTTTCAAACGCAAGGTGTTAGACCTAATCAACCCGCATCAAATCAAAATCTAAATAGGCCATCGTTAATTAAACAAAACCCAAACCAACAAAGACCATCGGCTATACAACCCAATCCTTATTTTAATCGAACAAACACTCAAAGAGCACATTATCTCAATCAAGGCATAGATAGTTATCAAGAAAATTTTAATGAACTTTCTGAAAACCCCTACGAATACGAAGACTATGCAGCCAGTTTTCCAACATATCAAAATTTTCATGAAAACCCGAACGTTGACTCTGTTGATTACCCGCAAAATCAATTCAATCAGGATTTTCAATTTGGCTCAACAGCAGCAGACCCTCCTCCTATCGACCCAACGTCAGAAATTCAGACCCAAATACAAACATTGAATTTGGATTCCAACCTGAATTTTCCAGAGCAGAAATTCGTATAGAAAAATCATTTATGCTTAATTCAAAAAATTTATATTATATCATGGATGCCACAAAAACATTCAAAATTCTAATAGATAGTGGAGCCGGAATTTCAGTATTTAAACCCAAAACTGTCGAAAAATATAGAAATCGCTCACCAGAAAATGTTATGATTCAAGGTATTACTAACGAAAGAATTCAAATAACCGAATCAGTACTGGTGCCCTTTTCAGACACTGACCCCCACAAAATCTACATATACAATCTTGACATAGACTTTGACGGACTTCTCGGAGCTGATTTTTTGGAACACTATCATTGTGTTGTTGATTTTCAAAACAAACAATTAATAACTGATTTCAAAACCATACCCCTTTTCAAAGTGATAGACTCGAATAATGTACCAGAGTCTTCCCAAAATTGTCAAAATTCAGAAAAGAAACACCAAGTTACGTTGGACCCAGAAACATCAACCGCAGAACTTGACGATATTTTTGAATACGACCCTGACAATTATGCTTTTGAAAGTAAATTTGACTACTACCAATATTTAAAAGACGAAATTCCAAATACTATAGAAATCGAACCTCGGACAGAAGGAATTTTTAAATTAAAATGTCATCTCTCAAATACTGATGCTATACTGGTAGCTCAGAATAAAGAAAATGTTCGTTTGCCAAACGCCTTAGTAAAAGTAAATGAAAAAGGAGAATTTTTCACTTCAATTATAAATTCAAACGCTATACCTAAAGTAGTAGAATTTTATAATCTGGATATTGAACCAATTCAAAATTTTTCCTTGAACCCCATAAACGAAACAAAAATCGAAAAAAATTATGTAGATAGGGAATTTGAAATAAAAAAACAATTACGATTAGATCATTTGAACGAAGAAGAATCCGAAATAATTACGCAAACTTGCTTGGAATTTTCAGACATCTTTTATTTGGAAGGTGATCGACTCACATTCACAAATGAAATAAAACATTCAATCGACACGAAAGATGCAAAACCGGTCTTTACCAAATCATATCGCTACCCTCAAATTCATAAAGAGGAAGTGAAACGACAAATAAACAAAATGCTAGAAGATGGAATTATACGCCCTTCTATTTCTCCCTGGTCATCTCCAGTTTGGGTTGTACCAAAGAAAATAGATGCATCAGGAAAACAAAAATGGCGTGTAGTTGTCGACTATAGGAAGTTAAATGAGCTTACTGTAGATGACAAATACCCTCTTCCAATGATATCGGACCTTCTGGACCAACTTGGCAAATGTCAATACTTCACCACCTTGGACCTTGCTTCTGGTTTCCACCAGATCGAAATCGATGACAAGGACATTCCCAAAACAGCATTTTCGGTAGAAAATGGCCATTACGAATTTCTTAGGATGAGTTTTGGCCTCAAGAATGCTCCATCAACATTTCAAAGGGTGATGGATAACATTCTTCTCGGAATCCAGAATGAGCGATGTCTTGTCTATATGGACGACATCATCATTTATTCCCCTACCATTCATGAGCACATTTCCAGACTAAAAGAAGTATTTAAAAGACTCCGCCAAGCCAATCTCAAAATCCAACCAGATAAATGTGAATTTCTTAGAAAGGAAGTAGCATATCTTGGACACGTAATAACCAAAGACGGAGTAAAACCAAATCCCGACAAAGTCGATTGTATAATAAATTTCCCAGAACCTCAAAACCAGAAAAGTATAAAATCATTCCTCGGATTAGCCGGATATTATAGAAAATTTATCCCAAATTTTGCTAAAATATCAAAACCCCTCACGAAACTACTTCAAAAAGACACACCTTTCATTTTTAATGATGAATGTAGAAAATCATTCGAAGAATTAAAACAAGCACTTGTTTCAACCCCAATTCTAATATACCCAAATTTCGAAGACACATTTCTTTTAACTACAGACGCAAGCGCATACGCTATCGGAGCCGTATTATCCCAAGGCCCTATTGGCAAGGACCTACCTATTGCATACGCATCGCGAACTCTCTGTTCCGCAGAATCAAAGTATTCCACGATTGAACGAGAGCTATTGGCAATAGTATGGGCAGTTAAGCATTTTAGGCCCTACCTTTTCGGTAGAAAATTTAAACTGATTACGGACCATAGACCCCTAACTTGGCTATTTTCCATAAAAGATCCAGGAAGTAGACTCGCAAGATGGCGTTTAAAGCTTGAAGAATACGACTATGAAATTATATATAAACCCGGAAGAATAAATAAAAACGCTGACGCACTTTCAAGAATCAAAGTTGATTCCACAAAAGCCTGTCTCGTTTTTAATACAAAACTAATACCTTCAGGTACCTTCATTTTGCCAACAAATGAAGAACTAGATCTTGAAATAATCCAAGATCCGGTACAAGAACCAGAGGAATCCGAAGGAAACCCTGAAAACCCTGAAAACCCTGAAAATATTGAAAACCCTGAAAACTTCGAAAACCGTGAAGGCGATCAATCAGAATATACACCAGAACAGATAACCGAAGAGTTCACAACATTCGTAAATTTATACAAAACAACATCTCTGATTGATTATTCAAAAGTCGAGTATTCCAATTGTCAATTTCTCGATAAAGAAAATAAAAACATTCTAATATTCCCTAGACAAAAGGAATTGAAAGACTTTCACTATAAAATCTTTGAGGATATTCTTGAAGAAGATTACGAATTCAGAAATCTCAAAATAAATATTGTATCAAGCAAAACAATAAAAAACAGAAAATATTATATAGTTCCTCTCACTTATGATCCAGAATCGGTGATTGAACACTTGTTTCTCACCCTGTATAGAAGTCAAAATGATTTAGATCCCTCTAAAGTATATTGCATTGAAACTAATCCTGAACTTCCCATTTTAGAAATTCTATGTTTCATTTTTGCTCAAAAGGATATAAAATTCAAAATATGCAATAACATCATTACCACTCCGGATAAAGATCAAATCCCGATCATAATTGATCAAAATCATAACGGAAAAAGTAATTTACATCGAGGTATCAATGAAACAATTCGTAGAATACGGGAAAAATATAATTGGCAAGGACTCAACAAAGATGTTGAAAATTTCATAAAAGCTTGTGATGTTTGTCAAAAAACAAAAATCTGTCGAAAAAATTTAAACAACCCTTTAGTCATAACCGAAACGCCTAAAACAGCTTTCGAAAGAATAAACATCGACGTAGTTGAAATCCCAACGAAAAATTACGCATTGAGTATACGTGACGAACTGACAAAATTCACACAAGTGTATCCAATCCCAGACAAAACAGCAAAAAATATTTCAGATACCCTACTTTTATTTTTCCAGCACTATGGAACCCCATTACGAATCCATTGTGATTACGGTCGAGAATTCGATAATGCCCTTCTAAGAGACCTTTGTACCCTTTTTGATATAAAGCTAACATATTCTAGTGTCAATCATCCCCAATCCAACGGATCTGTGGAAAGATTCCATGCAACATTATTAGAAATGATTAGAGCCCATCTGGCTGAACACCCAGATGATCACCCTTTTAATGTATTACCATTCGCGGTAATATGTTATAATAACTCTGAGAACAAATCTCATGGATTTACACCCCATGAATTAGTTTTCGGACACACGGCAAGCAGGCCTCCAGAAAAACTATATAATCAAGAACAACTTATTACAAAATACGTGAGAGACCTAAATAATAGACTCTCTCATTATTACAAAGTCGCACGAGAAAAAATCGAAAGGAAAAAGGAGAAAGCTAAAATCCGTTTCGACAGAAATATTTCTGGAGAAAAACCCAATTACAAAGTAGGCGATAAAGTTTACGTTAAGGAATCGCAAATAAAAGACAAATTGCAAAATAAATTCAACGGCCCATTCATAATTGAACAACTCTTTCAAAACTCAGCAATACTTCTAAATGTGCAAACAAATCAAAGAACAAAAGTGAACTTTGATAGGATGAAACCGTATACTGAAAATTAAATTTATTTTCAGGTCACTCCTACTGCTCGGAACAGTAGCGTTCCCTGTAACCAGTCCATACAAAATCGAAACAATCAACAATACCGTAGGCGTATATTATCATGAAAAAGGTAATATTATTCTTACGAACGACAAATGGACGCTACTCGTCAGTAAAAACATTTCCCAAATCAAAGAAGCCTTTGATAACAACGTTAAGATTCTAGATTCATTAATCGGCATGACCTCGATTTACGGTCAAAGCATGAGCACATTTCGCTCTGAAGTCAAAACGCACACCGGGCTTATCTTACAACTAGCTCAAGCGTTGAGAGATAAGTTTCGTGAAATTGCAATGGATGCAAAACACCCTAGACGAAATAAACGTGGTCTCATAAATGGCATTGGATCTATTTTTAAATCAATTACTGGAAATCTTGACGCTTCAGATGGCGAATTTTATACAAACTCAATAAACAGGCTAAATAACGATGAACATCAATTAGAGAATTTATTAAAAAATCAAATATCCGTTACTACTTCTGTAATTCAAAATTTCAATACAACAATAAGAAAACTGCAAATTGATGAAAAAACATTTAATGAAGACATTCGAGTCATAGAAAAGTCAATAACAGAACTGAACGACAGAATAGCACAAGTGGAAGCAAAATTGAAATTTATAGAAATTTGTGAAAAACTTATGGAAAGCTTTTTATTTATTCAAGAAAACGTTGATGACGCCTTGGATTCAATCACATTTGCAAGATTGAATATTATTCACTCGTCAATCATAACACCTGATCATTTAATAAATGCACCTTCCTCTCCAACCAAAATTGGACAAAATAGCTCAATATCTCGAAATAATCGAACTAGAAGCTTTTCAAACTGAGCACAACCTAATATTTGTACTCAAAATTCCATTGACTGAACCTCCAATTTATACCCTATATCATGTGTACCCCATTCCAATATTTGATGATAGAACAGGGCTACATCATATTTTGCAAATTTCACAACAATATATCGCGAAAGACGATGACTCTTTAATGTTCATACCAATCACGGATATGAGTGCGTGTAAGACATTGACATTCCAAACTAAACTGTGTTACAATATGTTCGCATATCCGATTGATCAAAACTCAATTTGTGAAGCCCAAATTTTCAAGTACACGAAAAACGTTCCAACCAACTGTCAGAGCTCCTTATTTTTCAGTCAGAATTATAAGGTGCACAAAATTGAAACGAACCTATGGCTAGTGATACTCTCGGAACCTTTACAAGTGACTATAAATTGTCCCGAAAAGAAAGTGAAAACGGAATTAATAAATAAAAACTCTCTCATAACCCTTGAAACGGAATGCAGTGCCTTTATTGGAATAACAAAAATTCAAGCTGATTCCAGATTTTCGAAATATTCAAATATCTCGTATGGATCACATCCAGTCTTAATACCATACGAATGTTGCAATAACCTACCGGACAAATCAAGTATTCCAAAACTGAAGCCATTGAAATTGAACGATTTGAATGTCGATGATTTGGAAATTGCCAAACACAAACTTGATTCATATTCTAAAACCTTGGATGATTTAATAAATCAACCATATGTAACCAAACATATTTCTTGGTTTACATACTTCACCATTACGCTAATTATTGTGCTAATAATTCTGTACACCTTTTGTAAATGCAGAAGAAGACGTCGCAGCAGCCTAGCAATTGCAGATGTCAACAACCCACCACCGCCTCCAAGACCCTTCAGGCCTTTTAAGCGTTTTACAAGTATGTTCCCAAGAAGAAGACCTAGCCTTCAAGATGAGATTCCCGAGGACGAGGAAATCACATTAGACGATTACTAATATATTTTTTATACTTTACAGCCCAAAAGTTGCTTCATAAGGAACCAACTTTTTTTGGTAAAGGGGAGTTGTTATATGCCCATGGCTGACCTCTACCATTCATCTCCAAGGTGACCATCTCAAGAACATAGCTGAATCAAAATCCGGCACCTACGCAGTTCCAGAAAGATCCCAGGCGCCGTTTACTGTTCTTTGTTCACCCAGACGCTTACTTCATGATATTTTTTCATATAAAAAACGTCCTGCGTGGCGTAATAGTTAGTTGTATTCTAGTTGTCATACTGTTACTACTCAACTCTGGGGATACAGATCTGTTTCCCCTGTTCAATAAATATTAATTTTTAAAAAGTTATTTTTCTCAAGTGAGTTATAACAGGCATAATGATTTCGCCGTGATACCAATTTTAGATTTTTAAGTGAAACTCCCTGTATATTATCACATGTTCGGTTACAGGAATGATCATTTGGAATCCAGCAATACCTACCAGGCATCACGATGTTATCTCTAAATTTATTTTATCCATAGTTCAATGAGTGGAAGAGAGAAACTTTTCGTGGAAGGTCAATAAATTCTCCCTCACACTCATTTAGCTCATGGACACAATAATTGGTGATATCTCTGTAGTCTTTGGAGATAACAGCCTCAAACCTGGTAGGTTTCGCTGGATTCCTTATGATCATTCCTAACCGAACATGTGATGATGTGATAGATAATTTGTATTCATCCATGAAGTCTTACACCGTACAGCACAGTATTAAAACTTATCAGACCAGTCAATTACATATAACAAGGTGTCTCATTTAAAAATGGAAAGTTGGTATTACTTCCGGCGAAACCAGGAGTAAAAAAAATCATTTGTAGGTCAAAAAGTGCGAATTATTATATATACGGGATATCCCAAATTTCAATCAACTACCTTAAAAAATAAGGGAGATGTATATAATTTTTTGTCAAGTTTAGATGAGGCAATCTGTAAATGAAGTTGAGGTAATCTGAAAAATGTTTTTCGGTGTATAACACTTGTCATAAATAATTCTAGTAAGAATCAACTTACCTTAGTATCATGAGAGTTACATTGTATTTGCTGTTTCACCATTTGGTGTAATTCTGATAAACACGTTGACATTCACAAATTAACCGTGTGTATTATTTTATTGCTGAAGTTATTGGTCAATTCTGCGAGATGATTCTGTACAATTGATTGCAAATTTTCAACCGAATAAATAAACATCATTAATACATCATTTTTATAAAATTCATGTTTTGTGATCAATCTTTGATATGTGTGTCAACTTTTAGATTATTTGGACTACTGGAAGCGGGCTAAAATTATATTCAAATTCAGATTATTACTATCATTTTTGCATTTCTTCATTTCATGTATTTTTTATTTTTGTATTAGTGCTTTATTCAGAATTCATAGCCCTTAGATGCACTGTCTGGAGGTAAAAATTGCACCGCGGCCAAACTGATCATGCGCATTGGTTTTTATCCTTCACCCTCCCGCCCCAGTTCCATCATAGAATTCAGTTATTCAGTATCGTTTGAAGATAATTTGTAAACAGTGCTTAGTGCTTGTTACACGTGTTCCATGAAACCTGCAGTTTGTCCGATTCAGAAGACTGTGATAAAAAATTGAGGTAAGCGATTGAAATGGTGAAAGTCTAGTAAACATCATTTTCAGAATGTTATGGATCATTTGATTCGGAAATGCTTTCAAACATTTTTGAATGATATTTTGTAAATATGTCCATATATTATAATTTCATATGATCACTTTAATCAAAGAAAATGATATTAAAACTGAAACCCAATAATTTTAATAATATGGGTAATAATTTCATTTTTTTAACATTCATATCTATAGTGAAGTAAAAAGTTGTTTTATACAAGGTAAGTCTAAGTATGGTACCGTCCATATTTAGGTACCGATTATGAATTTCGAGCTGAAAAGTTCGGAAGAAAGTCGATGGTTAACTCTGCATATTTTTGTGAATTCAAAAATTAGTGCATTCAGGTCAAGTCTGAACATGGTACCACCCATATTCTTTAGGTACCCATTATGAATTTTGGTGTGAAAGAAGGTTCGGAAGACAGTCGATGTGTAATAATTGCCATTATAAGGGAAATGGAGAAGGTTAATTTAATTTCTTGAAAATAAGAATTCATTTGTGAACAGAATCTCTCTGCCGGGTCAGTTCAATATTTAGATAAGCATTTTCGCGATTACATTCTAACGGTCACATTGAACCCAGTGGCAGAAAACGGGCTCATGATGACTTAGCGTCTGGAGGAATATAATATATGATTGTAAGACTTTGTCGGTTTCGCCGTCGCCATGTAAGTTAGAGTACCCAAATAACCGTATACATTACATGTGCCCATAATCACGTTTCTTAGGAACGATTGAGAAACCGCTGACCCAAGGTCTGGCGGGTAATTGTGTTGACTCGGAAAAGAGCCGCCATAACTAAATAGGCAGAACCACATCTTATCAAAAACAGAGGGTGACCAATAACGTGCGATGAAAAATAAAATAAGTTTTAAATGGGAAGGGTAATGGAAAATAATTTAGCAAGACCGTAGGGAATGACCAATCACGGAAAGTTAAGAGAAAGAACTTATTTTTCGTTAAAGACGGTACTGGGGGTTCGGAGGTTGCGGAGGACCGAAAAAACGGTGACGACAGGGAGTTAGGGGAACACGGCGGTCAGTGGAAGACGGGTAGTCAGCGGGACTCCGGGCGATAAAGGATACTTCGCGAGACTCCGGGCGATTAATGGTAGTCAGAGGGATACGGCAGTAAGCGGAATAAAAATAGTTAGAAATACTGATTTCTAGATACCGGGGGCGACGGAGTGAATCTTGCGGTATAGTGGCGTTAGGCCGGTGAATTAAATAATATTTTGGTGTTTTGGTTTGTGGCATTAGCCAGGGTTACGGAATCAGGACTGGACAGGACGGACATATCACAGGCGCAGCTAGGGTAATCGAATACACCAGGATAAACGGAGTATCGTGAGTCAAATTTTAAATTGTACTAACACCCATGTAGTTTTATAGAGAGAGGTTGTCACCTTGAACTTTATTCTTGGGTTTGGTTATTTTGAGGCATTGAAGTTGAAAAGAATGACAAGGAAATTATACCACTTCCTCCTTGGCTTAGAGTAAAACTCCAATTGATATACAGGGTGTCCCTGGACTTCCTCTTTTCCTCTCGGGAATGTATAGATGGGGTCAAAATATCACCAGTACTTCATATAACTTTTTTTCCTAAAATCCTTCGTTACCAAGTAACGGGCCCTCGAAGTTACAAAATGAAAAATGTTTTTCTTTGATAACTTTTCAAGTGAATATTCAAAATCATCCAAATTTTGGTAATTGACTAAACAAATGAATTCCTTCGATGAGCTTTCATGCAGGAGTCAGTTGTTTTGCTACAAAGTCAGGAACGGACTACCCCCGATGGTCCACACCCCAAAACTTTGAAATGACAGATATTTTTCAACAAATTAAGGTTACTTGGACAATTTTATGAATAAAAGTACTCGTGTGGAAAGTCGATCGGAGCAACGAGTCTTGATAAAAATGTAGTTTCACTCGACGACATCAAACCCGCTCGTCCACCATTATTTGAAATGAATAATTATCAAAGCAGAAATAATAATGATAACGTTAATTCAACAACATTTATCCTGAGATGTCTACCATTATTCGAAAATATTAGTTTTTAAGGAAAATGGAAATGATAGGTAAAATGTTCATAACGAATTTTTATAATGCAAACACGTTTAACTAACGAAACTCAAGAGCCTCAAGAGCAAACAGAAATGAAAAATCCGCTACAGAAACTGCTCGATATGACCACCTTCTCTCTCTATACATTTTCTTAGTCTGCGAAGACACCCTCTCTGTACTTGAAATAGCATTCCAGGGTCGTTTCGTATGGCTTCACAATGTAATGTTATTCTATTCAACAATGCATCTCTTGTGTGAATAGGTGTAGCGTAAACAAGGCTTTTTAGATGCCCTCACAGAAAGAAATCCAATGGATTTAAATCCGGAGACCGTGATGGCCATGAATATGGCCCACCTCTACCAATCCATCTATTGTGGAAAATATGGTTCAGATGGTCACGCACATTCAAACTAAAATGAGGAGGAGCGCCATCATGCATAAACCACATATCTCTTCGGGTTTGCAATGGAACATGTTCCAAAAGTCCATTCAAATCGTTCTGAATGAACTCCAAATAACGTTCTCCATTCAATCGGTCCTGTAGAACGAATGGTCCTATAAGATGGTTTCTTATGATACCAGCCCAAACATTCACGTTAAATTTCCGTTGGTGTTTGGTTTGCAATATCCCATGGGGATTTTCTTCGGCCCATATATGGAGATTATGAGAGTTGATAACTCCATCTCTACTGAAACCTGCTTCATCAGTGAATAAAACTCGATTAATAAAAGTCATATCCTCTCTTTGCCTATCCATGAACCAATTGACATATTCCAGTCGTGCTGGAAAATCTTGAGGTGTCATGGCATGTACCTTCTGGATGTGAAATGGGTGGAGCAGTTGTTCCCTAATTATTCTATGAATAGTGGACTTGGATGTATGGAACTGTTCTGATAGATTTCTGATGCTCATTGAAGGATCATCAGCGACGGCTTCCAAAATATTTTCCTCCAATACAACGGTACGTACAGTAGGAGCGCCCTCACCACCTCGTTTTGGCAAAACTGTACCTACAATAATATCGAAATAAAACAACGTGCTCAAATTAATTATCAATTATTACATACCTGTCTCCCTCAAGCTGCGATCGACACGCTCGAATGTTTCTCTTGACGGTACCGTTCGATTGGGAAAATGCTCGGAATACAGACGACGAGCTTCTGCAGCATTACAAAATGCTCGTCCATAAAATACATGCATATCTGCATATTCATTGAATGTAAACTGTTCGGCCATATCAAAAAAATTCAAAATATCCTATAGAATATTGACAATACAATGATAGTCATATGACAACGCACCACTCAACAAAACAAAATCGCATTCCAGTTTCTCATTTTTTATCAAAACTTTCTAAAAGGTTTTTTTGTCAACAACTGTGAAAGAAATGGAACATAATTATTCCCTGGATATTTTTCACCTGATCATGTGCAGCCGTTTTTGTAGTTCATTCGTTTGCTTTTTATTAGTATAGTAAATATTTTTTCCGATGTGCGTTTTTTCAGCTAAATTTAGATTCGTGTTAAAGAATTTCTCCCATAAAATTATAATTATCAGTGAAACTCCTCAACAGTTTAGCTGTGAAGAAGAATTTGAAACATTCGAATGTTGAGTTTCATGAGATTCAGATAACTGATCAACACGAAACGTGATTATATCCACACGTATTATGTACATACAAAATATGGAATGAATTCGATATTTCATAGTAGAGTAGCTTGTTAGTTTAAAAACACCACGAATCTGCAGAACTTGATATTTCTTTTGAAAAAATATCTGCTATCACAATTGTGACTTAAACTTGCATATAGGTACTGTACTTTTTGTTTACGACTTCATTTTAGCATACTTTGTATTATTCCTGTTATAAATGTTGTTGAATTAACGTTATCATTATTATTTCTGCTTTAATAATTATTTATTTCAAATAATGGTGGACGAGCGGGTTTGATGTCGTCGAGTAGAACTACATTTTTATCAAGACTCGTTGCTCCGATCGACTTTCCACACGAGTACTTTCATTCATAAAATTGTCCAAGTAACCTTATTTTGTTGAAAAATATTGAAAAATATCTGTCATTTCAAAGTTTTGGGGTGTGGACCATCGGGGGTAGTCCGTTCCTGACTTTGTAGCAAAACAACTGACTCCTGCATGAAAGCTCATCGACGGAATTCATTTGTTTAGTCAATTACCAGAATTTGGATGATTTTGAATATTCACTTGAAAAGTTATCAAAGAAAAACATTTTTCATTTTGTAACTTCGAGGACCCGTAACTTGGTTACGAAGACTTTTAGGAAAAAAAGTTATATGAAGTACTGGTGATATTTTGACCCCATCTATACATTCCCGAGAGGAAAAGAGGAAGTCCAGGGACACCCTGTATAAGTGATAGAAAGTCAATATTAGTACGGCGGCCAGGCAAGCCTATAAAAAGTTTTTTTTATTATTTTGGTCATTATTTTGATAGAATTTCAGGTATAAGGTGGAAGCCTACCTTACAGGCAATACAATTTAATGTGTTTCTGAGCTGATAACGAGTTATCTAATTTTTGTATAGTATTTATTATAGGAGGGATTCGTGGTACGAACAATTCTGTTTCTTCGGGTTTCTTGTATTTTATTTTTATATTCAAGTGGTTTATACGGTTTTCTTTTCATTTATTTGTATATATATATATATATATCTACTCTTTACACGATGGTAAATTGTGGAGGCTCATAATTGCAATACTGCATACTGCAATCTATAACTTTGTTAAATTTTGGTAACAATTATTAATTTTTTTTTGATATATCTATAACCGCACATTTCTCTTTTATTGACTCGTTAAATTGAGTAAGTCCTTGTCCTATAGAATAATTAATCGGCCTTCAGCTGATAAAATTAAGCTTCAACCTCAACAGGAGGAATTTCAAAAGGGAAACCCTCAGTGTAGTTAAGGTTCAAAAGACCAACCTTCGTGCGTTTGGCACGAGTCCAGCAGCCCTACGGAATGGTGATATATTGGTGACAGATGGAGGACAGTAAATAATTAAATTTGATACTAAGTACAGTAATAATCTGGACTAACACCCCAGGTATTACAGATGGTTTACTCTGCATATTATAGTAAATTTAAAAGTTAGTGTATACAGGGTAAGTCTGAATATGGTACCGCCCATATTCTTTAGATAACCATTATGAATCTTTTTTTTTGGGTAAATGTTGTCATTGTTGTATTCAGTTATATATCAAGAGTGATCGCGTCATGGCAGCTTTTGCACTTGTAACTATTGACAATGGTATGCAGACGGTCATTCCCAGGTCAGAAATAATATCACAGGATAATAAGGTGGAGTGTTTCATATTGGGGAAACGTTACAACATCGTCATAAATGGATTCAACGAAGATTTTCTTTCCTTATATAATTTTGCAGAGTTGAAACTCCAAAGGGTAGAAAAAAACAGAACGGATTACTGATTCGTTAGAGGGCAGATCTGTACAGAAGAAAATGAAACCCAGACGTATTTTTCAAAATGTACCTATTGAGGTGGAAGGCGTAGAGGGGATCAGTCGTATTCATCATTCCAGTTTCATTTCAAGTACTGTTTCACCAATTCTTTCCAAGTCCAATGAATTGCGCTCTGTGCGCAATTGCTTGTCTGCAGTATGTAACTGTTTGTCTTCTGCATCTGACAGTCTGCCTCCCACAATCGAGAGCCTGGCTCCCTCAATTGACTGTTCTCTTCCCACAGTTGACTGCCCGCCTCCCACAAATTACAGATCACCTCCCACAATTGACAGCCTGCCTGCTACAAACAACATTCTTCTTCCAATGTCCTCCAACAGTCTGCCCTCCAAAGCCATGGGTCTGCCTTCTTCATCAAGGAGTCAGTCATCTATATTCATGCTTTCAACAATTGCTGAAGAATCCGTATCAGAAATGATTGATGATAATCCCACTTTAGTGAATAAAGCTGCTTAAAGCGAAGGTGAGTAACAACAAAAATCGAATATATTACTTTTCACACAATTTAACAATGTCCTCATGGAAGTATACAGTAAGTAACATGATAAACATATTTTTAAAATTATTACCAAGATAGTGTCATCGATGTAATGTTTGTTTAATCTTCCGCTTGAAGATGATCACTTGGTGATTGAAACATATGTTGATGTGTTAAAAATAACGGTTTGGTATTGAGATAGAACTAAAGCAATATTCCTTACCACAACAGTGCATCACGAGTTCATTTGTGTTCAATAGAAACCCTTATTATTTTATAAAAGCAGAACTTTGTTTTATGAGGAAATAATCTGTAAATAAAATTTTATATGGTTTCTTTTCTAGACGAGTTATTAAGGAATTAGAGAAGTATTCAACATAAAAATCTTGTTAATTTTCTCTAGTATTTTTATCATTTTGTTCCCGATACTTTTTTATGGTTGATTCGATATATGCTTATAAGCCTTTAATAGATACCTTGTAAAATTCAACAAAGAAATAGCAATAGTGGTAATATGGATTTGAGACCCTGAATGTAGAGATATTTTGTTACAAAATCTGCAACAAACCTAATACTTGCAAATTCTGCAAGCAGTCCAAGACTAGTGTTAAACGCCACATCTTGTCCATGCACAGAAATTAACCTGAGGATAAGGAGTACATTGCAATGACTGATGAAAACCCTAAAAAACAAGAAAAACTTTCACAAATCAGAAGATACGTTAATTTCTCTGCTTTCAAAGGAGGTGAAGATATTGTCCCTGCTAGAGTCTCTAAATATTTTGATAAACCTGATATATCTCAGTACATAGCATGTACTTGCTGCCAATAATCGTCAAAAAAGATTCATTAAGGAAACATTTACAAAAAAATTGTACGAAAAACCCTTCCAACTCGAGCAAAGGCGTGTTGTTCAAATCTAGAGCTATTTCAGAAAATATTCATAAAAGGGACAACGAAGTTGTTAAATATTTCTTATTCCCTGCTTTTAGAGATGGTCCTTCAAAGAAATCATACGATTTGACAACCTCATTATTCATTATGGTAATGAAATGGCTTGTAAGTACAGATCACAGCAACATTATCTTATGAGACGAAATCGTATGATAAGAATGGCAAGGGTTTTGTTAATGATTAAAGAAAAAAATTCTTCTGTGCGTTCGAAGACATTTCGAAGCCCCAGATGTTTGACTATATTATTGAAGTTATTAACACCTTGGGAGATTATGATGAAAACACAGGGAATTATAATGAATCCTCTTTACCCACCGATGTTGGTACATCTCTAAAATATATGATCCAATTACATATTTCGGAATGTATCATAAATGGGCACATGGAAGGAAAGAAGGATTCCAAAAATTTGTTACGTCTGTTGAAAACAGCTCTTCCGGCACACGTCAATAAAACTTCATCTGAGAGTTTGTTGAAACATAAGAGGAAATAATTATCTATTTTGCCCTCAATGGAGGATATTAAGAAATTGAACTCTTATGTAATGACAAAGAGAAATCAGTACTATGAGGCTTTGATGAAAAAGTTCAATGTAAATACTTGGAGGAACTTGGCTAATTTTACTTTGATTAACATATTGATTTTCAATCGAAGGCGACCTGGAAAGCTCGAACGAAGTCTCATTTCTGATTCAGACAGCTTGGCAAGAATTGAGGAAAATACGGATACATATAAAAAATTGTCTGAAAACGAAAAGATATATGTGAGGGAATATGTAAGATTTGTCATCAGGGGAAAATTGGCAAGAGGAGTTCCGGTACTCTTACATAATTCAATGCATGAATGTGTTAAATTATTATTGAAATACCGAAAAGAGGCCGGAATTGATGATAAAAATCCTTACATATTTGCCTTGCCTCAGCGTAGTGTTTCAAACGAAAAACTTGTCTGCAGGCATGTATCTGCTACATCATTGATGAGGCAGTATTCAGAGGAATGCGGAGCAACCATAGATATATAAACAAGACAGATAAGGCTATTAACATAAAGATAGGTGCTATGAATACTTCACAGTCTAACCGCCAAGAAGCTATTTGTTCTACCCTTGGATTAGGTAAAAGAGGGGATACACAACGCCAACCTCTGCGTACGAATCGAGTTTGTGACCTATTTCCGAGTGGCCGCCCTATTGTTGGTGCTAAACATTGATCTTGGTGCTTGTTCGATTTTGTGCAATTATTGAGTGTAACTATTTTGTGGGTGAATACTGTATAAACATGGTGAAGTGCTCATCTTACAATTGTAGTAGTAATAGCGAGAAAAAGGAAACCGGTATATCATTTCACAGGTGAGAAAACATCAGTACATTTAGGAACAGTGGGCCAAACATGGATATTATGTGAAAACTATGTATGCAAATGTCTAGATTTTCAAGTATGTAACTCAGTGGTGGATAATCTATGGTTAAAGAAGATTTCAGTGCTTACTTTGTGAATTTTCATTCATAATTTTATGATAGACTTCAGATTCACCTTGAAAATTCCATTTTTTTGCATAGGCGTGCATTTATAGCAGGGTCAGATCGAGTGAAGATTTGGAATATCTTGAAAATGCATTTTTGATTGAAAAAAATGAATGACTACATTGTGGATCCTAGACAAATTAAATATTTCTTTTCTATTTCATTGAAAATGATATGTGCAATACATTACTCATATTACAAGAAAATTTTATAGATTATTATTAAATACTATTTCATTTTTCAGATTTCCTAGAAATGAAGATAGACGGGCCATTTGGGTAGCTAATATGAAGATTTCAAACTGGTCCCCATCAAAAAACGATCGTATTTGCTCAAAACATTTTGAAAACTGTTATTTTTATAGAACTGAGGAAAAAACGAAATTGTTGAATTAAGCTGTACCCACTATTTTCCCAGAACGACCTACAAGTCTTCAGTCAAGACAGGTATACTGCAAAAACAATTTGATAACCTTAATATTTCAAACCTTATTGAAACTCTCTATTTAGAGGCCAGTCGACAATGTCTTTCAGCTAAATAG
Organism: Leptinotarsa decemlineata; assembly: GCF_025532065.1. Classification (NCBI taxonomy): domain Eukaryota; kingdom Metazoa; phylum Arthropoda; class Insecta; order Coleoptera; family Chrysomelidae; genus Leptinotarsa; species Leptinotarsa decemlineata. The sequence goes on from NW_027412698.1 coordinate 3,547,157, forward strand.
AGATTAAAGAATATGCATTTTTTGTTCAGCAGATTGAAAGTATTTAAGAGTACCTTACCATAAAGAGAGTTGTGTACTGAAGAAATTTTTATTTTCCAGAAAAACAGGAAACGAATTAGACCCCAAACACCAGAACCTTATCCATCAAGTGCTCAACTGCAAACAGATACACCCCGCAAAAAAAAAACTAAAGCGAAGCTTACAAATCGCAAAAAGGAAATTGAAGGAGAAATCTGTCAAAATCAAACGATTAAAGCAATCATTGACAAGAAGCAAAAGGAAAATAGTTTCATTGAAACAAGTGATTCGTTTATTGGAAACAAAGTGTTTAATCACAAAAGAACAGTCTAATATTTTAGCAAATAGAAGCATATTTAATAAAGAACTAATGCGAAAAATTGGCAAAAAAGGTAAATATAGTGAAGAATTGAGAAAATTTGCTTTGACTATTAACTTTTATTCTCCGAATGCATATGATGACATACGAAAAACTTTTGATACTTGCCTTCCTCATCGTAGCACAATTGGCAAGTAGTACCAAAAAATTAATGCTGAACCAGGGTTTACTACCGAATCAATTAATTGCCTGAAATTGTAAGCCAGAAATAGTGCCAAAAAAACTATTTTATGTTCTTTAATAATCGATGAAATAGCAATAAGACAGCATTTGGAGTGGGATGGTAAAAAGTTTCTTGGATATGTTAATTTTGGGGTAGACTTGGATGATGACACCAATCATATCGCAAAAGAGGCATTTGTAATCATGGTGGTTAATATAAATGGTACTTGGAAAATCCCAGTTCGATACTTTTTAACTGACAGTTTAAAAGGACAACAGAAATGCTCCATTATTACACAGTGCTCGACACTTTTAGAAGAAACTGGTATAAAAATTGTTTCATTAACTTTTGATGGAACTGCTGCAAATATTGCAATGTGCCATTTATTAGGTTGTCAAACAGATCCGTTTAGTATGAAACCATTCTTTACATTCCTCGACAGAAAAATTTATATATTCTATGATCCATGTCATATGCTTAAATTGGTACGGAATGCTTTCGATGAACTAAAAATTTTTAAGGATGATAAAGGTGATTTAATTAACTGGGAATATATACGTCGATTACATCTATTGCAGGAAAGCGAAGGACTTCATTTAGGGAATAAATTACGAAATTCTCATGTATCATTTTTCAAACAAACTATGAAGGTTCGTCTAGCTGTGCAATTGCTCAGCAAATCGGTTGCTGACGCCTTAGAGTTTTGCAACAAAACACTAAAATTAAAAGATTTTGAAGGTTGTGAAGGTACAGTACGTTTTATTAAATATATCAACACCGCTTTTGATATTTTAAACTCGAGAACTGTGCACGCACCTGGCTATAAAAAAGCTTTGTGCCCAAGCAAAATCGTTGAAATTTTGGCTTTTGTTGCGAAATTCAATGAATATATTTGTGCTTTGAAATTTCCCAATAATGAAAAAATAATAAATTCACCTAGAAAAACTGGCTTTATTGGCTTTCTTTTAGATCTCAAAAGTGCAGTGGATCTGTTTGATGACATAGTATGGCATAAAGAACTTTTGATTTATTTGCCTCTCTATAAAATAAGTCAAGACCATATAGAACTCTTTTTTTCTTCAATTCGTTCTAGAGGGGGTTGGAACAAGAATCCAACCGCCCGTCAATTTATGGCTGCATATAAACGTCTCCTTATAAGAACGGAAGTGAGAAATGGGGGCATAGGTAATTGTCTACCTTTAGAACAAATTTCTATTCTATCGGTTTCAAGTACAACCAATAAAACTCCTGAGGAGCAAATAAATAGTTCAATACCAATTATAACGGAAGACAATTTATTAGAAACCGAAAAAGAAGGTCAATCACTAAAAACAATTTTTTCTGAACATAGTTATATCATGAACACCAATGTTTTATCTCATTGCTCAGAAGAAATTGTAACCTATATAGCTGGTTTTGTTACTAAACATTTGTCGATGAAAATTAAATGTGAATCATGTGTTACTGGCTTAATAGGTAACAAAGCGAATTTTCTTAATTCCCTTATTTCCCAAAAAACTGAAGGCGGATTAATATATCCCTCATCTGATGTTGTTAAAATTTGCCAGATTAGTGAAAAACTTATAAGACACAACCACGAAGATTTGCCAAAAGGAAATAATGTTAAAAAATTAACCAATACTATATTGAGACAATGTCTTTCGGTTGATATGTTTCAATATCTGAATAACCACATCTTAGACAACGAAGTCAATCATGTCTACTTTTTAATAAAATCAATTATTGAAAAATATTTGAATATAAGGATACACTTCATAATGAAAAAGCAGAGTGAAGCAAAAGATGCTATTCGAAACTATTTCACTAAAATGATTGTATTTAAAGGGCAGTAGGGCTATATTGTACAATTTTGGATGTATGTATGTATATAACAATATAATAAATATGTTTACTTATTACGAGTTTGATTGTTAATATTTTGAATCAATTTATAATGCTTTATGAAGTTACAATTTTTTTATAGAAATATTCAAAGTTGAAACTTCAATATACCTCAGGTTATTTATAATAATTGGTATAAAGTGTGAATTAATCTGAAAGTGCAATAAATATAAGTCTTAAAATTCAATTAATGTGTCAAGTGAAATACAAACACTTTTTCTAGACCCTAACACCAAAACTGATGTTTTCACTCGACGCACGTTTCGCTAACAGTATCAATTCTTCTGAAGATGCTAGTTAGCGCAACGCGCGTCAAGTGCAAATATATCAGTTTTGGTGTTAGGGTAATTAATATTTAGAAGTAGTTTCAACTTTTACACCAAAGGTTCCAATCTCATCGTTTATAGGTGAAATACCTATAACAATACACCGGAAGTCTTTTATTTATTTATTACTTTTACTCAAGACTCCATATGATGAGGCGATAAAATAATTCAGTCCATACTGCTTTGATATATAGATTATGGAAGGATTATGTCTTGAACCCTTCTCATAGATACGCCACTGGCGTTTAGCGTTTGGTGCAGATTTGCCTCAGCATGCTGTTGGTTGTTACGAGTCCATATATCTTTCCTTGTCTAAGGTTCAGTACCTCTGGTTCTGTGTTGTTGTGTGTGACGCGTGACTGTCATTGTCAAATTGTCATTCGTGTTATCTGTTATCGTGTTACTCGTACCTCGTATTCGAATTGTTTATTGTTTCAGTGGTTGTGTTTGCATTTTATCATTTTCTTACTGAATACTAAAAAGGTAGAAGGTTGGTAAATTCATATAATGTATAGGTCAAACTTGAACAAACATTATATGCGTGCTAAACGCAATTCGCGATCAGTTCCCTATTCACTCATCCCGCCGTCCGCAGTTTCAACATGTGAACAAACAGTCGAATGTGTTGAAGGCACTAGTTTTCTGTGTGATGAAGTGAAGGAAAATGCAGCTCTATGTAGCTCTGGTTCTTCATCCTCTAGTGATTCAGAGATTGATAATATACCAGAGAGTACGTCTTGTTCGGCTCATTCCCAACAAAATATCCTTTCTTGTGGTACAAACGAAAACTCAAGGAATATAGCATTCCCAAATGTTGATTCCAATATTAATAATTCTAATAACAACCTAATAGAAAACAGATTGAGTCTTCATTCAAAATTGGCTGTGTGGGCTCTACAGCATAATATAGCACATACTGCTATAAATGACTTATTAATTATAATGAAGCAATGTAATCCTGAATTGCCTTCAGATGCCAGAACTCTGTTGGGAACATATCGAAACATTGAATTGAAATCTGTTGATTCTGGCAAATATTATCATTTCGGATTGAAAACTTGCATTGAAAATCTTGTGATTCAGTCTTCCTACTTGAAACATACAAAGGCACTAGAAATCATTCTCAATATTGATGGACTGCCTTTATCAAAGAGCTCCAGCAGTCAAGTGTACCCTATATTATGTAGGTTATCTAAAAATAAAACTGTCGATATGATTGGCATATACCATGGTTATGAAAAACCCAAAGATGCCAACTGGCATCTTTGGGTATATATATGGTATATATATAAATGGTCAGTTTTGCACGGTTAAAATTAAGTCCTTCATTTGTGATGCGCCAGCCAAATCATTTATTAAATATACTAAAGGACATACTGGATATTTTTCATGTACAAAATGCCATGTTGAGGGTGATTTTGTTGATGGTAGAGTATATTTTCCCGAAATAAAAAACCTCCAGTTGAGAACTGATGAAGGGTTTCGTACTAAGGTACAAATAGAGCATCATACTGGCACTTCAATAATTGAAAATATCCCAAATTTCAGTATGGTTGATGGTTTTCCATTGGATTATATGCACCTTATCTGTCTTGGGGTTGTTAAAAAACTAATCTTGTCCTTGTGGTGCTGCGGAAAGCCATCTACCAAAATTTCTTCTAGTGATGTTGCTAATATATCTGAGTCATTGACAAACATTTCTAAATATATGCCTCTAGAGTTCAATAGAAAACCAAGAGGTTTAGGAGAGGTAAAAAGATGGAAGGCAACAGAATTTCGGCAATTTCTATTTTATACGGGGCCAGTAGTATTAAAAAACGTACTCAACAGAGACAAGTATTTGAATTTTATCACATTGCATGTTGCCATGACAATTTTATCAAATCCAAATTGTATTAATTCCATTGATTATGCTGAATCACTTCTTGTATATTTTGTAGAAACATTTAAAATTTTATATGGTAGACAAAATATGTCACATAACATACATAATTTATTGCATCTTGTAAATGATGTATGAAAACATGGAATTGTTGATGTTTTTGGTGCATTTCCATTTGAAAACTTCTTGCAATCAATCTTGAAATCCCTTAGAAAAAGTGATAAACCTCTCTCGCAAATAATAAAGAGAAAAAGCGAGAAGCAAACATTAACAAGGGAAAGTGAAAATGTTGCAAACAATTATCCTATTTTCTCAGTTAATCATTCAGATGGGCCGACATTAAATATGAATGTTCAAAATCAATTTAGAAAAGTCAATTTTGAGAGTTTTGTTCTCCATAATGCTTTGCCAGACAACTGTTGTTCTCTTAAAAATGGAGATATTATTGATATAAAAAATATTGTAATGTATCAAAATGAATATAAAATGATTGGAAATCAATATTTATTGCTCAGAAATTTGTATGAGCAACCTTGTAACTCATCAGAATTAGGAATTTTCTTGACTAATTCAGATATTGGTCCACTCAAAATGTTTAATGTAAGTGATATTGATCGAAAGTGTATCAAACTTGAATTTCACTAGTTCGGACTTCCATTGTCTATTATATAAAATGATTTGAAATCCCTGAAACAAGTAAAAAAGAATAATTAAAAAAGAATAGTTGAAAATAACAATTATATTAAGCAACAATAAACCTGAAATGAAATGATAGTAAAATAACCTACAAGTAAAAATATAATAATTGAATAAATAAAAATTAAAGGAATGCAAAAAGAAAATAATAAAAATAAAAAAGTGTAGAGATTCCAAGTCACGTTAGTTCACGACGTTTCGATTGTTGGTATCTACAATCGTCTTCGGGTGATGACTGGGATATCCTCGGAATAAGTCGCTGGTTCCGGGTCCGTACCAGGTATTCAACGTTTGTTTGAAGGTGATTGACAATGTTTCGTGATGAATTTCACTAGTTCGGACTTCCATTGTCTATTATATAAAATGATTTGAAATCCCTGAAACAAGTAAAAAAGAATAATTAAAAAAGAATAGTTGAAAATAACAATTATATTAAGCAACAATAAACCTGAAATGAAATGATAGTAAAATAACCTGCAAGTAAAAATATAATAATTGAATAAATAAAAATTAAAGGAATGCAAAAAGAAAATAATAAAAATAAAAAAGTGTAGAGATTCCAAGTCACGTTAGTTCACGACATTTCGATTGTTGGTATCTACAATCGTCTTCGGGTGATGACTAGGTCATCACCCAGTCATCACCCGAAGACGATTGTAGATACCAACAATCGAAACGTCGTGAACTAACGTGACTTGGAATCTCTACACTTTTTTATTTTTATTATTTTCTTTTTGCATTCCTTTAATTTTTATTTATTCAATTATTATATTTTTACTTGTAGGTTATTTTACTATCATTTCATTTCAGGTTTATTGTTGCTTAATATAATTGTTATTTTCAACTATTCTTTTTTAATTATTCTTTTTTACTTGTTTCAGGGATTTCAAATCATTTTATATAATAGACAATGGAAGTCCGAACTAGTGAAATTCATCACGAAACATTGTCAATCACCTTCAAACAAATGTATCAAACTTGAAAGTCAAAATGACATTATAATTTTTCCCTTGCTCCATATTATAAGTTGAACTTTTTTATGTCAGCAATAATAAAACTGTAATTTTTCATTAATTATAATGTACAATAATGTACAATACAATAATGTACAATAAGTCATCATATATAAGTAGTAGGTATATATATAGGTATTACAGTAAGAATCATTATTATTTCAGAGTATGCATTAAAGTGAACTTTCAATTTCACATGTCCTTTTCTATTGCTATTATTATTGTTTTCTTGAAATTATTGTTTATAGTGCTTAGTTATTAAGATATGTCAGCAATGGCTGATAAAACTTGGACTGTGGTTCAATTTGAAGACAGTTCCGTTGAAGGTGTCCCAACGAATTGGATACAAGGTAATAATATCTGTCACTGGCCATCTATGGCTCACCCAAAATTGGTAACAGCTATTCGAAAAAGTGAGCCCTTAAACACATGCTGGCCAACACACAAAATAAAGGTTTTTCGAAATGCCACATTTGGTAAGTATAGAACATTTTTAAACTTTTTGCTGAGTATACATTTTATTTTCACTGAGGTACATATAAAAAAATTACATTTCAGTATTGACTTCTTGATTTTATAGTTGATAGTGAAAATGTGTAAAATTTAAAAAAATCGGAACTTATGTACTTCATTGAATCAAATTCAATTATAGGAACTTTAAAGTTTTGAAATGATGCAACACATCATCATGAAACACTCTACCACTACAATTGCCATTTCAGATGACTATATGAAAGCCAGACAAAAAGCAAGAACTGCTGAGGTTACAAGCGACTTAGCATCAGAATTTGAGTCTGAGACTAAAAGAAGGAGAATACAAAAAGTTCTTTCTTCCAGTGAAGAGTCGATAGAAGAAAGTGTCTTGCCATCTCCTCCAAAAAGAAGAATTGGTATGTTATTTTAGAACTATAAACATATAATGTTCAATAATATATTGTTTATTGCAGATAATGAAAAAGTTGCAGAGTCAAACACTAGAAATATAAATGGTGAGCTGAGTTTTGATTATGGACCATGAAAAACCATTTTCTGACATATATTTGAATATACCTTAATTTTTATTTGTAGAAGATCAGCAAGCAAGTACATCAGTTGAAGTTAAAGATATCAAGTTCTTTGTGCTAAATATTTATCTTGCCATGCCACTCGACCCTGCTCTGTCATAAAATAATTCATAAACTCGTCTCTCATTGCTTTTGCTCTTGTGGTTGCATTTCTCCCCAGTTTTCTTAAATCTGCTAAGTGTTGCTCATCCAATCTCCACGATCCTGGTGTTACTGTTCCAACGTCTATGTCTTCACAATCAAAGCACCCAGGTGGTGAATACAGAGCTTGTGTTGTTGTGTTTCGTCGCAGAAAATTATGCAAATATGCACAAGCTAGAACTATACTTTGTACATGCTTTAAGTCAACATTAATAGTTGTGTGTAATATACGGAAAACTGAAGCCAAGATACCAAAAGAGTTTTCCACAATTCGGCGTGCCCTGGATATCCTGTAGTAACATACACGTTTAGGAGACCCTATGTTCAAATCTATAGTATAGGGCTTACAAATATTCACGGTTAAAGGAAATGCATCATCTGCCAGGAAAACGTATGGTGTTAACATTACTCGACCAGGGAGGGATTCAGGAGGCGGTATGTTAAGATTTTGGCTCATGAGTGCTTTCCCAAAAGCTGTATGCCTAAAAACTCCCCCATCGGATATTCTTCCTTGAACGTCAGCATGTACATTCAAAAAATTGTAACGTGCATCTGTTACAGCAAATAGCACTATGCTAAAAAACTGTTTATAATTAAAATATTGACTACCACTGTTCGGTGGACAAGTAATTGCAATGTGCTTTCCATCCATTGCACCCAAACAATGAGGAAAATTCCAACGATCCTCGAAATCTTTCGCAACTTGTTTCCACTCTGTCACTTTTGAGGGCATCTGAAAAAAAAATTAATTAAAATTTGCGCCAATTCAGAAACACAATTTTTTGAAGAAAATCAACCTGCTGCAACTTTTTAATTATTTTTTCTCACTTAGTTTTCTGTACTGAGTGGGTAATTTCATCTAAATTCTGTATCTAATGAAGAAATTGAATTAGATAATTTTTTCTTTATATTATTTAGCATTTCTTGCATTTTCAGGTGACTGAAATCCCAGACACTGACAACAGTGCTGACCAAGAAGAATATGTTGATTCAGAAACATCGGACTCTCTGCTATCCTCACATCCCACTACAAAAGCACGTGTCTCTAAGAGCTCTACGACTGCAGATCCAATTTTAAAAAGGGCTCAACAGATAATACGTAATGCTGGTGAAAAAAGAAGGAATGAATATAGTGGTTTTGGAGAGCATATAGCAAACAAGTTGAGCAAATATGATGCTCACACCTGTGCTCAGGCAGAACTGAAAATAATGCAAATTCTGTTTGACTGTGACATGGGAATGTATAGAAAACAATGTTCGTCTACCACTACACCGTTACAGAGTCCTAACGACGATAGTAGGAGCGGAGCTAGCACTTCACAAAGCCAATATTTAGACATATCCCATTCAAACACCCAGGCAACGCAAAATACTTTCCAACCCATTATCAGTGATCAGTATGAACACTATTCCTCTCCAGGTCCAACTGCGTTTACTACAAATTCTGTTTATGAGACACTTGTGTCGGCTACTATCCACCAATGTGATGAGTGATTCTTTGTCCAAATTCTTACTATCAATTACTATATTATTATTACTGTTTACTTACTATTATTATTACTTAATAAATCAATGTTGACTTACCTTCATGTATTCTTTCAATCCTTCTATTAAGGCTGCACAAACTTCTGGAACAATAACAGAAATTGACGAATCTGACACTCTGAACAAATACATCAAGCTTTTATATGAATCACCAGTCGCTAAAAACCGTAGAGTTATCGCCAATCTTGTGGTAACAGGTATTGCTTTTCTCATGTTTGTATCATTTCTTTTTATTTTTGGTCCAATTTTGTTTAAAAGAAACTCATAGTCACTCTTTGACATTCTTGAAAAGTTTTTAAATAACTTATTATCAAGACTTATTTCTAGACTCAAGTTATCTAAAGTTTCACGCCTATTGAAGTAAGGTCGAATCCATAATCTTCTCTTTTTTTTCTTCAACTTTTCGTTTTCTTTTAAAACAATATAAGCCGCCGCGAAAAGAATCATTTCGTCGTCAGCCATTGTTGCCCGGTTATGTAGCTCGTCTACGAAACAAACATTTTTGACTACATGCGCCACACTGTTGCAGGTAAATATTGCCGAAATATATATTGCCGGGCCTAAGATGTCTAAAAACCCTGGTGCATCTACTCATACCTGCAAAAGTTTGGGATAAAATGAGGGATTTATGGCTAACTTGATTAGCAGAGATCAACGCCGTTTCAGATGGCGCAAGCAGTCATTACAGTAAACTGTAATCATAAGACCACACAGTGTGTATTTGTATTTATATTTAATTCCACATTCATTTTTCATACCTACTGTGCTTTTAGGATAACTTGAAAAGTGAGTTAATGAATTTTTTGTGTTTTAAGTATTATTGACGAATTGTCAGTATTAAATTGAAAGATAAGAGTCCAAGTTCTGGTGAATTATTAGTTGAAGTTTCAACCCAAGCAAAGTTTTGAAGAAATTTCGTGTAATTTCTTGATATTTCAACTCAAGAAATGTTGGCAGATGTTATTATGTAGTTGACATTGGTTGTTTATCGGAACGAATTCCGCAAAACAGGTGGTAAGTATAAAGATTATATACCTGAATACATGTTTTTAGTATGGTATTGGAATGGAAAAACAACTGAATAATTCACTAGATTACAAAGAAATATTCCCAGTGAATTCTTTGTCGAACTTTTCGATTACCTGTTAAGAGATCATTTTGATAAGCACCAACTTTTAACCGTTTTTTTTTTAATTAATAATAAAAAAGTTTTCTCATTGATGCATAAAATTTGGAATAAGCGGTTTATATACGAAGAACAATGTAATGAGTAGAAACACAGCTGTTTTCTAATAGATATTCAACCAAAATACATCTACTCATAGTGACTATGGATGTATGTGTATCACACCTAGCAGTTCTACTCATGAATCAGGACATTGATTTTCTTATACATACACATCTCGTTAAGTACACAAAATCACTCAAGAGAAGTAGCACTACAGTCCCACCTTGAACTCGTCATGCAAGCCTTTGGGTTCTGCAAATAACTTGAGAGAAATTACAAGGCAAAATTTATTAATTTACAATAGATGTAAGATGGCCAATTACCTTCCGTTGATCATCAGATGTATTGAATAACTTCTTTGGTTCAGAAAGAATGTGAACTATTTATTGTCTGTAAAAGTATATTAAAGTTTATAAGATTTCCGTATTTATAATTATTGAAATTTACAGTTCCAGCATAAATTGAACAAAGTTTAATTCAAATATCTTCTATTATTATTATTTTAATTTGATTTCATTGAGTCATATTTTTTGCTATGATTGCATGTGCAGGTCATCACTGATAGACCAATTTGACACTTGACCCCCATGCCAATTAAAATTTTGAAAAAAGTTGAAGTGCCTCCCCCAGCCATCTATCGAGCAATCACAGTGTTTTTTTTTTTCAAAAAATAGTATTGGTAATAGCCCCCAAACGTTTTTTTCATGTTTCTACGTCAAACCGTTCAAAAGTTAAGTTAGTTTTTCATCAGTCTGAGGTGAAATTGTATTTAATATCCTTACCAGTGGTAAATTAACTTCCAGTTTCCTTGTGATGGGATTTCTTTTATATTCAGGTTCCCACGAAAAGTAAAATACCGTAATGTTCAGAGAACACCATGGTTGAATTTCTGCAGATTGCATGAAAGTAGTTTAGTGTCTTTTAGAATACAAATACAAAATGTCTTCTGATATACTTTAATTGCTTACTACAACCTTTTACATCGAGTGTGTAAAAGAGTTCTTTTTTTTCAAACAATGTGATCATCAATTATGATACTGGTAGTTTTTTGAAAATATTCAATCAAATTTTAAAAAAACATACAGCTGATGAGAGTATCACATCTCAACAGATATTTTCAGATTTTTCGAAATTTGACTCACAGAAAATTGTATTTTTTTTAATTTTTATTTTCGAGGGCTCTTTCATTATGCTCTTTAGCACAGCAGATATTCAATCTAGAGATCAAATATGCCCTCAGTGCCTCTCTTGACAATTCTTCCTTGTGGTGTTCACAACCTACAATATTTTTGGGAGAAAAATTTGACAATTTGATTAAAATTACTGGAAAGCAATTTCTTTTAAGTTCCCTCTCAAAAACACCTGATATTATTGTGGCTTCAACATCATGAAGAAAGCTATTAATTTTTTGTGATGGTAATGTTAAAAATCCTCTGCTCTTGTTTCTTATGAGGGAATTGAATATTTCATTTCTCTTCCCAATATCGAATCCACACATTCTCCACATTTGGTGTTGCCTTTAATTTTTTTTGCAACATATTCACAGAAATAAGCAAAAGCTTCATCAATACCTGAGAAGTCCTCTTCAATTTCGGAGATAGTTTCTTCTATTTCAATATAGAAAATAAATTTTTGCTGTTTTTCTTTCAGATCTCCAATATGAAGAAGGGATTTCATCATTTCTCCTCCACTAACATTACTTTCCCTGGGCGGTTTTATCAGAGAATAGAGGGACATTAGGCGGAATATTTGTCCAACTTGAATTGACTCGGGATGAGTATTGCATCCACCTGCAGCTCTCATCATCCCAAAAATGCTGAAAATGATATCAACAAAGTTGATTGGAATTGTTATGGATATGTGAACATTATCACCTCCAAATGATCTTGGTTCAATCTGGATGTCATCAATTATTTGAAACCAAAATGGGGTTAGGAATATTCTCTAGTTGAATACTGCTAGAATTTGCCAATGGATGTTTTGTGACAGAGTGTAAATCGGGTAGAATACTACAGGATGGACTAGGAAAAACGTTTAGTGGAAGTTCAGGAGCAGTTTCACTGAGAAATAAAAAATATCAAAATGCCTATTTTTATTATAAAAATGACTATCACGTCAATTTCACAATAGATCTTGTCTAAAATCTAAATTTTTCATGATGATCTTCTACCACATAGTAACGGCTATATATCCATCAATTTACTTGTCTAAAACATGTTTTACCCTTTAGATCAATAAATGTTATTTAATTAAATCAATAAAACTATATAAATAATCACACAATCCTTATCAGATATTTGGCAGAAGCTTTATCAAATATTCTTTGAAAAAACTGATCACAGAACTAAATATAGGAATTCAAGTATTTCAGTTGTTCATGTTTCAAACGGAGTTTTTTCCACTGGATAATCCAACTGCAAACTGAAAAATAAAACCAGTTATAAATTCATCAACAATTTTCAATAGCTCATGTAGTATGATTTCATGACTGACTTCAATGTTTTGGTTGGTTTTCGGATTTTGCTGTTGTCTTCTTTGGTAAACTCCAAACGTTTCAACTGCAACTACGACAGTCAGCGGCGTTGACGAAGTACTCCTAAGATATTCATTGAAACTAATTTCAGTATCAACTTTATTCTCTAAGATTACGCAACGCAACTGAATATGATTGTCTCAGTTGCAGTCAAATATTTTTACTGAAAATGATCAGGGCAAAGCCAGGAAACTAACTATTACGAAATTATACAGGATGGGTTTATACATTCAGTTCGATTTTAGAAATATTTCATGCTGATTTCAGAATCGAAGTTACACTAAATCATTATTTTATCTATTCAAAATTATATCTGGTTTCATCTCCCTTATAACTTCCAACGTTCTACGGAGGTCCATTAGACAAATAAAGCTATTTATTACACCATATCACTTAACTAACTATTGGTATCATACTCCTTTATCTGAAATGTTGAGACTTGAAAATAACTACTCTGATAAAATCAATTTCTTCTGTGATAATAAAATATTTTTAAGAATCTCACTCTTTGCTCATGTAAATTTTTTTCATTACTTTGATTGTCCTTCATTCAACACACAAAAATGTGTCTATAATAATTATAGTAGTAGTAGTATAAGTGGTTACAGTACAAGCTTTCTTTGTTATATAATTTATTGTAAACAAAAATTGGGGTTCACCTATATACAAATGAATAAATTGAGACTAAAATGGTATTTGTTAAAATTGGTTTTTCTGTTAACCAGCTGTCGTTCCCCTACAAACGGCAGCCCTCAGAAGTCGAAACTTGTGCGAACAGGGATTAACGAAATCTTACCTTTTAACGTGCGATTCTTAGCATGTATACCTAAATATAAGCCTTTGTTCGATAACAACTTTTCCATTAATTTTTTTTTATTCCTACTGGCATTTCATTATAACCGTCTCACAAGAAAGATTCTAAAAGATACACCTCTTTTTGATTATGTTCTCAGAAGAGGCTGTTTATAATAATGATATCGTATTTATTATTTCCATGTGTAAGCAGGACACTTACACAGATATTGAAATATCAGGAAATACAGGGTGAAGTTAATGAAGTTAATTTTCTGTGAATCAGGCATTTGTAGAAAATGTTGTTCAACTTTACCCCTTTCTTCCACTATCACCTTTTATTATATTAGCACCTATTAGCCCGTATTGAATAATGATGTACTTTTATGAAAGGTATGAAGGGAAAATATGATGTAATAGTTATTTATGTATCAAGGGAATTAGGAGGGCCTTAATTACCGATGGCAAAGTTTGCGTCCCGAGGGCCTCTGGCCCGAGGGACAGCAATTGCCTGAGGTTATTTAGGCTCATTAATTCCCGTGGTACATAGATAATTTTATTTCTGACCGATTTCAATAAAATTTTGTTCATTTTTGAAACGGAAAAATGTACCAATTCATTACCTTTCCGGTATATTTGAATCAGGTACCGTTGATTATAGTAGAGTTTTCTTGTTGCTAGGTTGTTGCTATGTTACTTGTTTATAAACAGAACTTGAAACGTGTTTTCTACCCCAAATATAATGGAGGATATTTTGAAAAAAGCTGAACAAGCAAGAGAATCATTAATTCCATCGAAAAGTGAAGCCGTATACCAAAAAGAATACAAGATATATCTGGACTGGCTGACACGGAAAAATGTTATGCCAAAAGATGTCACTGAAACTGTATTTCTGGCATATTTTCAAGAACTGGTAAGGAATTTTCTATGTTTTTCGGTAGATTTGGTAGTAACTGTGTTTATTCGTTTCAGTCAGAAACGTATAGTCCGAATTCTTTATGGACTAAATGGTCAATGCTAAAATCGATGGTGACTATACATGAGAAACGAGATATCACCAAGTTCAATGAACTACAGGCTTTTTTGAAACGGAAGAGTAAGAGTTATAAGCCGAAAAAGTCTGCTGTTTTATCTCCTAAAGATGTTATCAGATTCCTAAAGGACGCTCCTAATGATATTCATTTATTGCATAAGGTAATTTTTTTCTTATTTTCCTTTTTGTGTGTATTTATTTCCTTTTTTTTGTTATAGGTTGTTTTGATTATGGGTTATTTTGGAGGATGCAGAAGTCAGGAACTTTTGAATATGAAGATATCGGATATAGAGGACCGGGATTCCGTTATGGTAGTGAACGTACCGGAAAGTAAAACTGGTGTATCGAAGAAATTTACAGTTGTGGATGAAAAAGAGTTCTCCGCTTTGCCTTTATTAAGACTTTATATGTCTTTGCGTCCTAAAGGTATTGAACGATTTTTTTTGAGCTTCCGACAAAATAAATGTACATCTCAGCCAATTGGAAAAAACATGTTTGGGAAAATCCCCAGCAAAATCGCAATGTATTTAGGATTGCCAAACTCATCTTCCTATACGGGACATTGCCTTCGTCGCACTTCTGCTACTGCTCTAGCCAATGCAGGAGCAACTATGACTAACTTGAAAAGACACGGAGGTTGGAAAAGTTCCACG
This sequence comes from Leptinotarsa decemlineata, assembly GCF_025532065.1. Classification (NCBI taxonomy): domain Eukaryota; kingdom Metazoa; phylum Arthropoda; class Insecta; order Coleoptera; family Chrysomelidae; genus Leptinotarsa; species Leptinotarsa decemlineata. The sequence goes on from NW_027412698.1 coordinate 3,562,525, forward strand.
GTGGCGGAGGGGTATTTGGAGGATAGCATCGAATTGAGAAATAAAACGGCGCGTATGTTGTCTACTTTGTCATCAGAAGAGGCAGGTACCTCGACTGTAGTGAACAGAAGCTCCAGCCATACAAAAGAAGAAATTGTTTCCAGTGGCGGAAGTAATTTTCAGGGAACATTTCAAAATTGTACATTTATTATTTGTAATGACGTGAATAAATAAAATATGGTTCAGTATTCATTTCTATTTATTTTTACTTGTGAAAGGTAGAGGGAATTATAAAATCTATAATGTCCCAAAGGGGTTATGACCCTCTTTATTGATAGCGTAACTATGACGATATAATCTTATAATATCCCGGTCAGAAATAAAATATTGAACAAAACAGCAGCTGCGATCATTGAAATGAAATATAATGTGAAATGTTATAACTAAACTCCACACATTCAGACAATTTGTGACATATCCCTTTTTCAACATGATTCAATTAAATAATTGTTACATAAATATCTCTTCTCATATTATGTTATCAATAACTTTCTTTAAAGTCCGTTATGAGCCTTATATGAAATTTGTAAAAGGACATTGATATGCTTGAGTTGAACCGAAAACAACAATCTTTTATCTTCAAGAGAAATGAATGGCATTGAGTGTTTGTTTCCAACTGCGAACTTCTGAGGGTCACCGTTAGAGAACAGCCGGTTGAAAATAACTTTTTTTTTTTCTAGATAGGTAAAGCTAGAAGGGGAAGAGCATACTGTTTGGTTGCTTGGAATTCTATATGCTAACAATTACTGCAAGTATATATTTTAGAGAACATTAGGTTTCTCATCATACATGAGTAGTCTTTTAACCACCCAATAATTTTTTTTTATACAAGTCCACAGTACAACAACGACCTCGAGTTCTACAATAATTTTCCACAAGATTTCAAAAATATACAACATTCTGTTAGGCTTGGGGAACTATTTGTTTGACATGGAGCCCTACTCAGTCAGTGATTTTCAAACTTGTCTATGATTTATCAATTGTTGATATAGATTTAATTTTTTATTTGTTATAAATTTTATGCTGATATTAATATCATGATATTTTAAATGGATGTTAAATTTCATGTAACTGTAAACTTACTTACTTCTCATTATAATTCTGTAGAAATGCAATAAATCTATCTGCATACTGTAATATTCATCTGTAGGTATCTATGATTCTATGAATAGACTTTTCTTGCAACTAGGTATTAAGTTGTATTTAAAAAATTTAAAAAAAGCATAAGTGAATGTTTATTTTCAATTTGATATTTTTATTAAGAAAGTAATGATACTCTAGTAGCAGAAGGTGGATTTGAAAGGGTGAAGGATTATTCAAAATATGAAGTTGGTTTTTGGTGTAGGCTGATACAAACTTAGTTTATCCGTGGTGGATTGACAGTAATTATAAAATGTTTCATTTACCTTTGGCACTGAATACAGATGATTACTCGAATTTTTACACTGTCCACACAAAATACAGAATTGTCCCATTTTACAAAAAGTATCCTTATACACTATATAAAACTATTCCTTATTACTACTGAAAAATGTAACCTAACTAAAATAACTGAGAACTAACGAACGAAAACTATAATAAAAAATGCGAACAATGTGAAGATTGGGATGACAAAAAATATCAATTTCAAAATACCAAACGTTGAAAATTATTTTTGACAATGACAGATAATAATTAATTTGACTGACTCAGCGGGGACTCGAACAATTCAGAATAGCGCCATCTTGGGAAAACTCTCGTAAGTGTTGTTAAAAGCAACAGGTGGTTCCTTCAAAAAGTTCAAAACAAAATCTAAGCGTTACCAACACCAGGGTTTCTAGGAATCTTAGCCGGGCCATATCCTGCTGCCAATGTTGTCATTATGGCTGGGCTATAGTTGCGAATATTGCTGCAACATATTGCAGTAAAAATGTTGCCATTTAGAAACCCCTTTATAAGTTCAAGGTTAGGTAGGAGGGAAATGGAGGGCGCCGCGCGTTTCTCTTGTTGAATATTCGTTCTCGTTGTGAGGTTAGTTTTTTCGGGTGTTGAAGAAAACGGGCCGTATTTTTTCTAGAGTGTGGTACGGAAATCGCAGAGTATCGAATGGTAGAAGATTGCTTTGGGTTTTCAAAGAACTGTGCATTCCACGGGATCTTGCACCCGCATATTTCATTTTAGGTATGGTAGGGTGGATTAGCCGGTTAGCCGGCCAGTGCCAGTTTTCGACCACATCAACATTAAAACACAGAAAATAGTATGCAATCCTGACCCTGCTTCCTATTATGGGCATTCCCATTTTCGGCCACCTATTTTTGCTCTACTATCAGCTTCAGCCGCCTTCAGGTAATTTTTCGAACTAGGTATTAGATAATTCAAGATGGCCGGGTTTTTGTTCGCCGTATGATCCGTTAAAGTTCTGTGGATTGTGTAGTGGAAGTGCTGCCAGTAAAAAGTGAGTATTAATGAAATTTCGTATTTTTTGAATGAGTTACATATCATTCAATCATAACATATAATTGAGTTCATATTTTAAATTAGATAAAAGTTAATATTCAATCTCATTTCTGTAAAAGGCATGGTGGTCGAAAACCGGACAATGAAATTTCAGTCTATCCAGTTTTCGGCCATGCCGGTCGAAAACTGGTCATATCTCAGAAAAATTTCTTTCTCTTTTTCATTCACACGCACCTACCTTCATCGTTCTGCATTCAGCACATTACTTCAAAGATTGATATGAATTCAGTATCCAGTTTTCGGCCATTGTTTTCGTATGGAATATCAACACTAATTTGAAGACAACCTAAGTGGCCGAAAACCAGCACAAATTGATAACTACATATGTTTTCCATGAGATGAAGAGGAAAGACTTCTCGGCCACCTTAAACATTATCCTTATTGTTGCAGATGGACAATCAAACAAAAAAAGGAAAGAATATGCAGAAGGCTAAACAAAAACGAGAGTTCTTCAAGTGTTCCGAAGATCAATTGAAACAGGCACTGTATGAAATAAGAGAACATAAAATGAAAATTCGCCAAGCGAGCAGGGAATTTGGAGTACCTAAAACCACCATTCAGGACTACCTGATGGGAAAAATACCAAAAATATCCAGGAAAATCAGAAAAACTGGACCGGAGCCATTGTTGACAATTGAAGGCGAGGAAAAAATTTGTAATTGGACCATAAATTTGGCGAAATGTGGTTTTCCGATTAAAAAATGCGACCTGATTGCCACTGTTGAAGGAATAGTCAAAGCAACAAATAAACAACATTTATTAAAAAATGGTAAACCAGGGCAAAGGTGGTATGGAAATTTTTTGAAACGCCATCCTGAGATATCGCTCCGTGAAGCAGAGGGTATAAATAAAGCGAGAGCCATAGTTACCGAGGAAAGTATTAGGTCATGGTTCAGAGAACTGAAAACTTTCCTCACCAACAATGGATGGATGGATATTTTGGAAGACCCCAACCGCATGCTAAATGGGGACGAGTCGGGATTTTCCATGTGCCCCAAAACGGGAAGAGTTCTAGCTCCCAAAGGGTGGAAAAATCTTTACCAAATTAAAGTTGGTCAAGAAAAATCCTTGATCACCGTCTTGATAGTTTTTACTGCTAGCGGAAAAATATGTCCACCATTGGTGGTTTTTCCGTACGTAAGGCCACCTAGAGCGATTGTAGAAAATTTGCCAGCAAATTGGGTACTCGGAAAATCAGAATCGGGCTGGATGAAATCAAATATTTTCTACAAATACATTGCCAATGATTTTCACAAATGGTTACTAGAAAATGAGATCAAAAAGCCAGTTCTTCTCTTTATCGACGGCCATAAGTCACATATGACTCTGCCACTGAGTGAGTTTTGTGAAGAAAATGGTATAAGTCTCTATGCCCTTCCTCCCAACACAACTCACATACTCCAACCTGCAGATGTCAGTGTATTCAAACCACTCAAAACTCAATGGAAAAGCACTGTGAGGAATTGGCAAAGCCGCCCAGAAAACGTCAACTGCTCCGTCACGAAAACAAATTTCTGTCAGATTTTCCAGGAATGTCTAGCGAATGTTAATATGATTAGTCATATTATAAACGGTTTCCGAAAATGTGGCCTTTTTCCTCTCAATCCCGAGAGCGTAGATTACACAAAATGTGTGAAAAACATTCTAGAAAAACAAAATAACCAGGCTACTGAGGAGACTAGGCCAGAACCAATCACAGTTAGTGATATTAAAGCATCCAAGAAAGTATTGAATGAAATTCGTGAGACATTGACCAGTTACGGTATCAATGTCAATGTTATATTTGAAGAGATTCGGGTTTTAGAGGATTCCCTTTGGCCAGCTGCAATGGCAGAAAATACTCATTCCGAGGAGCGTCATTCTCCTAACGAAGACATTCCGATTGGGTCCCTTGTGACAATGGATGAGCTGACTATTTTTCCAGTAGACAAGGTAATAGTTATGCCACAAGCTGAGATGGATATTGCCGAAGCAAATGATACATCATCAACAAATCCGGTATTTTCGAAAAAATGGAAATGACAAATAATTTTGAAGATGACACCCATGCAACTGCAGCACGAGAGGAATTAGAAAAAGAGTCAATAAAACCAAACAGTTTAAATGAAGTGGATGAAAATAGCGCAATAGAGCAACCCAAAGACCTATCAAATATTGAGGAATTTGTATCAGAATCTCCACAATTATTGTCAAAAATCCCAGACAGTTCTGACATTGAAAAACGCAATGAAACAAAGAAAATCAAAAGTTGCGACATTGAAAAACCAAAAATCAAAGAAATACAGCAAACCGAAGAAAATGAATACAAAAACTTGACAATTGTGTCAAGTCATGTACAGAATATAAAACTGAAAGAAACGGAAGCGGAAACACACCAAAATATCTCATTGGCAAACATCAGTCTGAAGAGTAAAATAGGCTCAAATGACTCTTTCAATTGCAGCCAAATATCTGAAACTGATGCCTTGCAATTGTCATCAGAAATTCCAGATAGTTCCGACAAAGAAAAACAAAGGAGCGAAGGTACATATCAAACCAAAGAAAATGAAAACCAAAGATTGCAACTTGTATTAAGATATGTATCAAATGTAAGACTGACAGGATGTTAAGCGGTCACACACCAAAATCTCTCATTGGCAAGCACGAGTGAGAATAGTAAAATCGACATGAATGACTCTTTTGATCGCCACTTGATCTATCCAGAACCAATTCAATCGAAAAATAAAAATAGAAAAAACAAAGACAAACTCCCGAGCGCAATTTCTTCTGCGGCTTGGAGGCATCATTTTCAGGAAAAGGACAGAATCAAAAGTGAAAAGAGTGAAGAAATAGAAAGAAGAAAACAAATACGGATGACTGCCAAAGCTACGAAACAAGCACAAGAAATTAATAAGAACTCGAATAAAAAAGAACAGCAAACCCACCCCTGGAAAAAAAATCAGAGAAAAAGTAGTTTCCATAGAGAACACTGAAATGAAACAAAAAATCAAATGTTCTTCATGCGATGAGGAATTGGAGAGTGATACAGAAATAGAAAATGAAAAGAATATCGGCTGTGATCATTGTACAAACTGGTTCCATATGAAATGTACAGAATTTTACGGAATGCAGTATGAAGAAGTAGCAACCAAAGATTATACATGTTTTCGTTGCTCTTAAGTTTCCTTCATTAATACGGCACCGGTTGTGCAATTTATTGGTTCCTTTAGAATGCCATTTTTATTTTTATTATGATTTATATTTTGTTAAATACTTCTTATTTTGAATATTATCTCAGTTGAAAAATATATATTGATTATTTGTACTAATAGATTAATCATATATCCAAGGATCCAATGTAATAACGAATGCGTCCGAAAACAGGCACTGCATGTGTCGAAAACTAGATGATACCCTGATTGGTGGTCGAAAACTAGTACGTTATTGGCCGAAAATTGATCCAAGGTGGTCGAAAACGGGGTATATTGAAAATTTTGACATTTTTTATCATTTTGTGAAATATTGGTTAAAAATATATTTATAATACCTCATGAAACTCGTCAGTGATAATCTATGATTCAGCAATAACGTAGGCTGAATATGATGTGCACAAAACCATTCATGTTATGAATATATCTATGATGAAAAATCGTTAAGTGGCCGAAAACCAGCGAAATCACCCTAATTGTGATTGAAAGTGTTACTTGCGTAGTGAATAATGTTTTAGGCCATGTGGCCGTGAGAGGTATCAGATCTCATTGTAACAAAATGTCTGTACTGAGACGCATATTTTATTTTAGATACTCAAAATCAGAAGCCATATTACTGTCATCCAGCATTACTTGTGAAATACAAATCGTAGCTAACTGGTGTTTCTAATTCCTTTTCTCGTCACCCTACCGACCGGCGTACCCAAACCCTGCATCCTAAGAGGCTCCTGTACAAACTTCAAGAAAATATTTTCCTTCAAAGTTGGACCAATAATGAAAATCAAAACACTTCCCAGCTATATTACCTTCGTAAAAATATGAACATGAAATATAAAAAATTATTTCTGAGATCTGATCCTGACTGCATGATAAATATTAGAGTAGATATTGAAGTAACTTGAAAAATGTCGGAGAATTCAACTACAAGTATTTTTTGAAATTGAAAATCATCTCTGCATAAACATTCAAGAAAGAAAGCACCATTGACAAAAATTGTTTGAGTATAAGGTTTTCCTGAAAGAGATAAAAAAACAACAATAAAACAATACTCATGGAATACAACAAATAATCCTGTATCCTCAAATACACCTGTGAGAAAGTATTTTCCAGGTTGTTAAATTTAGAATCAAAACACTTCCCAGCTATATTACCTTCGTAAGATTGTGAATATAAAATATCAGTTAATCTTAGTCTTGATTGGTTTTTGTTGTTTTTATGGTTTTGATTTCTATTGAACATGGTTGAAAATGCATGATTGCATGTATATTACATAACATCAACTGATAAACAATCATTCAACCAAAATTATTCCAGTGTAAAAAAATGAACATTTTCATATCTTCAAACTATTTCATAAGCATAACTTTCTCACCTATCAAAAGAAATGCTTTAAAATAGAGATTAATCAGAGATTACTGAATATTATCCAAATTAACTACAATGTGAGGATCAAGAGATCATGAAAATCAACTCTGCATAAACATTCAAGAAAGCACCATTAACCAAAATTATTCAGGTATCAAATCTGATGTGTCCTTTTAAAATTTATTTCATGTTTTTAGATTCTTGTATCGAAACACCACATATCATATCCGCTACATCTTTATAAACATCGACATTAGGACCATTTTCGTAATCAGGAAAGAATATTCACATAAACTGGTTTTTGCACAGTGAACATTTCAGTCTCATTCTACATTCGGTTGGGGCGTGTTGCCTAGACAGCATTTCAATTCATATATTGATATTGTGGCGGATATTGAGATATTATTCTGAAAACATCAAAAGCTAATCTTAGCCCCGATTCGTTTTTGTCGTTTTTATGGTTATGGCCTTTCTGTAACATGATTGAAAATGTATCTAAATTAAATAATAACAAGTAATAAAAGATAATTCAACCAAAAGTATTTGATCACAAAGAACCAACATTTTCATCTCCAAACTATGTCAGAAACATAAATTACTCACCTATTAAAAGAAATGCTTCAGGAATCAATTAGAACTTACTGAACATGATCAAAATCAACTGCAATGTGAGGCACAAAAGATGATGAAAATCAACTCTGCATAAACATTCAAGAAAAAAAGAAAACACCTTTAACTAAAATTCTGGAAATATAAATAAGTCGTGCAAGAAAAACTTTTTGTGAATCAAAATAACAGAACATACAGCAAGAAAATAATTCAACCAAGACGTCCACTTCATTTAAAAAATAATGAAAGAATTTCATCCATCAGATTTTTTCTTATATGAGAACTATTTCGACGATTGCACCAAAGAGGAGCAATAATAAATTGATTTCAAAACTTCCAATACCTTGATAATTTCCCCGACCGAGAGCAAAACTTCGACGAGGTGACTAATCTTGAGATTGACATACAACGACATAGTAAATTTTAAAGTAGATATTGAAGTAAGGAATTATTGAAATTCCAGTTCAAAGAACAATTGAAGCTCTGACTTCCATACATTGTCCCCTTTGGAGTATTTATTCATAGAAAAACTTGTACAATGTCGGAGTATTCATCTACATGCAACTTATTTACGAATATTTGCTATCACCAAGAGATAATGAAAAATCAACTCTGAAAGCAGGACACGTGACATATCACTTATCGCTTCCTCAAGTATGCCTTATAAACATTCAAGAAAGAAAGCACCATTATGACCAAATGTGTTCAAGTGTAAGGTTTTCCTGAAAGAGAATAAAATACAACAATAAAACAATATTCCTGTAACAATAAAACAAATATTCCTGTTTCCTGCAATACACCTGCAGGAAAGTATTTTTCTCCAATGCTGAGTTGGTAAAATGAAAATCAAAACACTTCAAAGCTATATTACCTTTGTCAAAATGTGAACATAATGTAATGAAATTATTTTGTGAATGGAAACATTAAAAGCTAATGTTTGGTCCTGTTTGGTTTTTGTTGTTTTTATGGGCATGGTTTTTATGTAATATGGTTGATAATACATGTGAATTACATGATATCAACTAATGAAACATCATTCAACCAAAATTATTTGATGATAAATTGAGAAAACACTACTACTATTCCACAATATTTCACAAACTTCATTTTTCTTCTTTTCAGCTTCCCAGGTTGATTTGCGCTTGAGATGGCTTTAGTAGTTTTTCAGCTGTCTTTATCATAGAGCAGGACTCTGAAAAAAATATATAAGACCTTAGACACCAATTTCAGTCATCAATACAGTTAAACTAAACATATATGCTACTATTATTTTCACTATGTTCTATATTTTCTGTGGAATGAATATATAATTATTAAAAATTGTAATGTGTGATAGTTGCAAAGATATTTTTTACTATAATCTACAAAAACTGCAAGTTCAACATCTACTGAATACAAAGCTATGGTACTTGTTAAACGTGATATTATGTACTTTTGCCCTGACTGCAAAGAAACATTCAAAAGCGCTTCAGCTATTCTCAAGAATAGCAACGCTATGGAAGAAACAGGTGAAGGAATAAAAAAGGATATAATGAATATCAAAATGGAAATGGATCAATTGATATGTAGTTTTAAAAGTTGTTTAATGGTCTTCTAAAAAAATGTACCCTTGATAAAAAAAGGTTGCAGAACTGGAATCTGAACAAGAAAAGCTCAAACAAAATAATGCAGCAAAGGCAGGACTATCCCAGCTGTGTGAAATGGAGAATTTTTAATTTGAATGAATCTACCCAACAAATACAAGCAGAGTGTAATGCTGAAGATATGGTCACTGTGAATAAAATTTTGAAAGACTATAATATAAACAAACAGGGTCTGAAATCATTTAGATTAGGCAAATTCAATGTAGCCAAAAGTAGACCAATAAAAGTAAAATTGAATTCAACGGAGGATGGTATGTACTCAAGAATAAGCCTTCTAATATGTCTAATATTAAAATTGCATCTGACCAGATTGCAGCCTGACCAGGTTTCAGCAAGAACATTATAAATGAATAAAAAATCAATTATATGGGCATATTAGGAATGGAGATTTCTCAAAAAGATCAAATATATAAATAATAAACCTACTATTGTTGATAAAGTTGGGCATCAGCATCAAAAAAACTAACTCATCGCCCCTATATACAATTCAATATAGATATTATTTAATTAAATGCTAAAAGTTTACTCAATAAATTGATTTCAATCAGTGAAGCAAGAATAACTCCATAAATCGATAATTTGGAAATTGAAATATTAGGTTACAGTTTGAGCAGATGTGATTCTAATAGTCGGTATACAGGAGGTGTTATCATATATGTTGATTCTAATGTTAATTTTTCGGTATATAAAACCGTTATACTAGATATTACATATCGTGTAAAACTATTAAAGTAGATGTTGAGTCTAGTCAGTGGTTGGTAGGACGTTTCTATCGTTCGCCCTTAAGCTCTGAGGTTAATTTTTTGGAAAATTTTGAAAATAATGTATGTGATTCTCTTCTTAACTCTAAATGGCGCTGTATACTGGTTGGAGATTGCAATTTTAATCTATTGAATGACGATTTTTATACAGTGAAATTTAAAAATCTTTTGTTATAATATGGCATTGATCAGTTAATTTTTAAACCTACTAGAATAACAAATGATAGTAAAACTCTGATAGACTGTGTTCTAATTAATCATATTATATTATTCAAGTTCATTTCACACCTAAAATAAGTGATCACTTTCTGATTACCCTTAACATATTTGAAAGTGGTAACAAAACTACACTAGTTAAAAAATACAGGAATCTTAACAAAGAAAATGTGGATAGAATCAAGCTTGAGCTGCTGTCTTGTAACTGGTATTTAAATTATTTAAATTGAAATGATACTGAGTATCGATAAAAACAAAAATAATCCCAGGCTTATGTGGAAAACTCTTAATTGATGTTGACAAAAAAAAAATTCGGAACTCCATTGAATTCAATATTAATGACGAAGTACAGGTGATAAATGATAAGAAAGAAATCGTTGAAAAGTTCAATTGTTTCTTCAAAGTAAGTATACAAAATATAATACAGTCTATGATTGATGTTTCGGATTGGAACTTCACTAGTTAGGTCTGAAGTTTTGTCCATAACTACGGCACACCAACCATCAATGGCCCCTTCAGTGAATCGAAATAACAAGAGATCGATGAAACCCAAAGAAATTATCGACTATAACAAACATATGTCTGGAATCGACAGGGCAGACCAAATGATAGCATACTATTCATGTCCCAGAAAAACAGTGTTTTGGTATAAAAAAGTACTTTTCCATTTGCTGGATGTTTCCGTGTGGAATTCATTCTAGTTATATAAGAGAGTTACTGAAAAAAATAATAAATTCATTGAATTCAGTTATCAACTAGTAAAATAATTATTGGGGATTGATCCAAAAATCAAGGATGCTCGTCTCCTCATAAAGTTTTCTGGAGCTCAGTCTTTTCCTAAAACTATCTATCCTACTCCATCAAGTTCCAATATGGAAGCTACATCAATTCAACATTTTCAAGAGCCAATTCCTTTTCCTCCCGGTCACAAAAGAAATAAATATATTTTGAGGTGTAAGCTGTGCTCCAAAGAAAATCACCGAAAGGAAACTGCCCCATGTTGTAAGACTTGTCCTGATAAGCCAGCTCTATGCCCTGGTCTATGTTTTGAAAAATGGCATCGGTGTCCCACCTGACCAAAATATTTGCCAAGTAGGACAGGGACTGCTATAACCGTCTGTCAATTTGACAAGAACGGTCAAGAAAAAAACTCAATTTTTATATTCCAACCCAGTATTAGACAATTTCCGTCAGTATTTCAATAAAAATATCGGTGATCCATTTTAATAGGAATTGTCCGTCAATGTATTAACTGTTAAAAAACAAAAAGTGAATAATAATGAAAAAAAAAAGTTCTGTTAAATCAGTTATAGTAAAAAGACGTGTCAATACTAGCAGCATTAATGAATTAAGAACTAGACTCAGTACTACAATATGGTTTCCAACGTTATTTGATATGACTATTCATGATGGATTCTCTTTTTTCTTTCTTAGAGTCCCTCTCTTGGTGTTTTGATGTCCCATGCCCCAAAAGAAAAACTGTTGTAGACAAGGGCATTAGTAATAACTGGATTTCTGACGATGTTGTCCAGAAAGGAAAACATCTAAGAGATATGTTCCATCTAATTACAACTGATCGAGAAGTTGACGCTAGTAATATGGCTGTATACAAATCTAGGCTGAAACAACACAAGAATAATGTTGGGCAAAAAAAGATTACTTACTTTTCCACTAAAATTGACAATGCCAGTAACAAAACTAAAGAAACGTGGAATATAGTAAACAACGAGTTGGGAAGAAAAAGAAAGTGTTATGCTGATAATGTTATAACTCTCCATCATGAATCAGTTGTGGTTAAACGCCCTTCTGCTGTAGCAGACCTATTTGCCTATCATTTTGCAAATTCTGCTAAAACAGCTATTTCCACACACTTAGGTCAAAATCTAACATTACCTTTTGTACAACTAGAACAAATGTTAATATCGTACACTCATTTTAGAATGGACCGATTACTGAAGCTGAAATTCATGCTGCATTGAGATTAATGAAAAATAAAAATTGGAGTGGATCAGATGACATGTCAATACCAGTTGTTAAAGAAATATTTGTCTTTATTGTATCTCCTCTCATTTATCTAATCATTTATCTATCTAATAATCAATCCTGCATGCTAGGCTACTTTCCAGCCTTAGTCATTCCTCTTTTTAAAAAAGGAAATAGAAATGACCTGAATAACTACCGACAAATTTCATTACTTTGTTCTCTTTCGAAATTGTATGAAAAAGTGGTGGCTACTAGAATAGTGAATTATTTAAAGTCAAATAATATACAATGTAATAATCAACATGGATTTAGGAAATATGGTTCCATAGAAACCGCTGCCTATGATTATCTCAATAACATATACTCCGAAGTTGATGCCAATAGTTTTGTAATTAGTATTTTTTGTGATCTGTCAATGGCATTTGACACTGTTTCATCAGATTTCCTATATATAAAGTTAGAGAGGCTTGAGTTTCCACATAGCATACTGACTTGGATAAAATCCTATATGAGTGGTCGGAATTTGACAGTCAAATATAACAATATTATGTCCAAGGAATATGATGTGACATTAGGAGTTCCTCAGGGATCAGTACTGGGACCTTTACTTTTTGTGGTATTTGTTAATGATCTCTCAGAACATGTTAACAATTGCCACATAACTATGTTTGCAGATGATACCACAATGACAATCACTGGGTCTACACTGAAAGACGTATTAACAAGAGTCAAAGAGGTCATTGATATATATATGACCCATAAAATAGTCATCTCTCGGAGGAATCAGTCCAGTCATCACCCGAAGACGATTGTAGATACCAACAATCGAAACGTCGTGAACTAACGTGACTTGGAATCTCTACACTTTTTTATTTTTTATTATTTTCTTTTTTCATTCCTTTAATTTTTATTTATTCAATTATTATATTTTTACTTGTAGGTTATTTCACTATCATTTCATTTCAGGTTTATTGTTGCTTAATATAATTGTTATTTTCAACTATTCTTTTTTAATTATTCTTTTTTAGGTGTTTCAGGGATTTCAAATCATTTTATATAGTAGACAATGGAAGTCCGAACTAGTAAAATTCATCACGAAACATTGTCAATCACCTTCAAACTAAGAAACTATTATTTTACAATATTACAATTGACTTACCATATGTACATTATGTACCGATAATGATTAATAAAATTATTCTTATTATTATTGTCAAAAATCAAGCTATTTTATCAAATACGTCAGTAAAGACCATTTTTGTTATCAGTCAAATACTGGCAAAAAAAAATAAACCCTTTGCGGATGGAGAGATGATAAAAGAACATCTGACTGCTGTTGCAAAAATAGCATTTCCTGATGAGATAAATAGTATTTATTATAATACTGGTATGATAACCAATGTCAAGCAATGTTGAGCATGATGGTAGCAGATTCGGCAAGGCTATTTGAAGACATTAATAAGGTCACAGGAAGGGAAATGTTCGTTAACTACTGCATAATTCACCAGGAAATTTTGTATACAAAAAAACTGAGTTTGCCTAATGTCACAGTAACAATAATTAAACTAATTTATTTTGAAAAGTCGCGCGCGTTAGTTCACAGTGAATTTTAAGAATTCCTGAAAGATTCAGAAACTGAATATGACAACGTGGTTTTTAATACCAAAGTATTTCGACTTAGTAGAAGTGCAGTGCTAAAACAGGTATACAACTTGAAAAGCCTAATTTGGTAATAAAGAATGGGTTTCTTATCGACATGACTCAGCATCTCAATGATCTTAATGTAGAACTTCAAGGCAAATTACAGTTCATTCACAATTTGTATGATAAAATTCAGGGCTTTCAGTGCAAATTAAAATTGTGGAAACAGCATATTTTGCAGAATAATGTGACTCACTTTCCACATTTAAAAAAAGAAAACGTTACTACTTCTCAAAAATACGCACAATATATACACATTTTAATCAACGAATTTCTGTTACAATTCCAAATGTTCGAAGCTGAGAAGACAATGATTTCCATGAAAATGTTTTCCTTGCCATTTAATACCGATGTGGATACGGTTTCCAAAGAGTGAATAATAGTGATTTAAAATATTTATTTTTCTCAGTAAACAACTATTTTATATTATATAATAATTTGATGATTCAATTTTAATTGTGTGTGATTTTATATACAGTAGAACGATTCATATGCAGATTTCTAATCTGCATATGCAACTATTCTGTTGCTAAGAAATAATTATTGTTTTGTAATCTTACCGTTTGTTCGTCAATGTACCCCAAACAATCTCTATTTTATCCACAATCCATATCCGTAGCAGACACATCAAGAATGCCAGCACTTCTTATTGGCCTAAACATAAAACTGTCCATGCAAAATTGATTTCTGGTCTGAAATGAAAAAAAAAACAGTAAAAAAGGGTCCGTATTTTCAAAACTGAAATGAAGTTATTCATGAGTCAGGATTCGCTATACTTAAACATTTTTATCGTAGAATTCAGAAGGAGCTCAAAAATTTTCAGTAATTTGCTAATCACATACTAAATTCGACAGTCTCCCAAGAGAATAAGAAAAATTCTATCATAATCAAGAATCTTTTGGACAATCCTGAGCAGTAGAGCAGTATAATATTGAATTACTGGAGGTTCAGTAATCACTGATGCAGATGTCCAATTGACGATAAGTAAAATATTTTTAGGAGAATAAGGCATGGAAAACCTCAACATTATTGGAAAATTCATCTCAGTGAAATTCCAAATACATGAAATGAAACAAAAGGTACTTGGAACTGAAAAAAAAAGACTTTGGAACTTAGACAAAACTAAAAGATTCCAGAATAACCTCCACAGAAGACCTCATCCAATTTTGCATTGCAGCTCTGACACTTGCAATCTATAAGTCTCTCCTCTTACATGCACGGACAATAGATGGTTGCTTTCAGTAGAAAGATGAAGATAGTCCTTTAGTCAAAAAGTGAGATTCTCAGACAGCTTATTCATAAATTGATGGATTAACTATGATACAATAAATTGTTGAGGTTAAATCATGAAGAATAAGAAATGAATCTTACTTACCACTTTTATTTGTAAATAAAGGACTGCAATTTCGTCCTTTACGGACATTTTCAAACTTATACATTAAACTAAAAATGATTGACTACATTAGCCCTTATATAACATCATTGTAGGTAATAACAGAGGTACTCAACTTAATTGAATACCTTAATTTTGTTTACCTGTGACAATGTGGATGCGCCAATTTGAAAACTGGTGAGTGAACTAGATTGATTTGATCATTCAACAGGTTACACCAGCAATGCCTACACTTATGAATTTTCAAAGATTCCAAATAATTTAGTTTCAAACCTTTCCTTGCATAGTGCAAAATTTCCGTATCGTTTAGATTCGGCAACTTGTGGTTGCATCACAGCACAGATTTTAAACAGACACAGAGATCCCAAGAAATGGTTTGAAAACTTCAAATCATCTTTACCTAGTCTGAAGAACTTTTTATGTTCAGCATACCATTTTGAGAAATTTCGACCACATTCGACTCACATAAACACTATTACACTCGGGACACTTAAGCTTATAAACTGCAGATTTCTTTAATTTGTCCACTTCTTGATTTCTGATTGCTTGATCTGGGGGTTTATTGCATTTTTAATTTCGCTAGCTAGATTGTTAGCAGACAAAGGTAGTGAGAATGATCTGTGCAACAGAGTAGACATTACCATCCCAAGTAATTCTTTTCATCCAGTCATAAATTAGCAGCCTATAATTCAATGTTGCACAAATTATTGTCATTACACTTGTCTGCTAACAATCTAGCTAGGAAAATCAATAAATGGGTAAAAGAACAGAGATAATTGTGAGTTTCTTCAGAAAAAACAATGTGGAAGTAGCATTCAGACCACATGCTAGGTTACCTGACATCCTTTTCAATGCCAAAGATAAAGTGGACAAGTTGGAGAAATATGAAGTTTATAAGCTTAAGTCCGAAGTGTAATAGTGTTTATGTGGGACAATGTGGTCGAAATTTCTCAAAACGGTATGCTGAACATGAAAGGTCCCTTAGACTAGGTAAAAATGATTTGACGTTTTCAGTAATGTTAGTTCAGTAATGTTAGTTAAAAGCATATAAAGTTTCATTTTTCATGTTGATTTCCTACCACTTGGTAAGGGTGACATCAATTTATTTTAAGGTTAAATCATTTACTCATCTTTCATTTCTTTATATTTTGCATAACCCTAATTTTTATCATAATTTTTCTCAAATTATTTTAATGCAAAATTCTGTTTACTTCAGCTTGTTGAATTTTATGTAGTGCTAACTTCAACTGAACTTGGGATTTGCAAATTTTTTCACTTAGCAATCTTAAAGGTTGGGCAGTGTTGCAGCATTGAACATGAAATATACAAATACAGAAATATAGGTCGTGCTTACAAAAGTTGAAAATAACTTGAATTTTCACAAATATATAGTTATATTAGAATACATGTATATTATTTGAATGGTAGTATTTTCTGACGAGTCAAGAACAAAACTATGATGTTATTTGGGTAAGCAGCAAATTATAAATCAGGGAATAGCTACAAATTATTATATAAGATAAAAATAAGATATAATAATAAAATATGCATAACTTACTGTTAGTGAGGTTAGCAGTGTTCAAATTTGTGTTTACCAAACAGCACATGTCAGATAAGATAAAATCATTTTATAAACAAAGTTAAAAATCTTCAAAGTTGCACATGATATGTAAAGCTTTCTATTTTCACACTACACCCTAACAAATCTGAAAAATGTACAGTCGAAACAGAAACAACGCAAGTGGAAGGTCACCACGTAATTTTTAAAATGAAATTTGACAGTTGTAAAATTCAAAACTATCTTCTTCTTGGTCTCAGCAACCAAGGCTATCCTGCCAGTTATTAACGAATATCATTTTCAAAATCAAATTTTGACACATTTCAAGTTCGTATGACACGATTCAGTTTTTCATCTATTTTCTAAATGAGAAACTGTAAACAGATTTTACTGTATAGTGTAATACAGACATACAGAAGATATTGATTCGAAAATTATATGAAAAATTGAACATTCAATATTTTTCATTCCGATTATGTTGGAGCACGTGCGCATAACATATGTCGATGAATTTTTAGTTATATCTGAGGTTATGATTCTGACAAATATCGGTGTTTTCAAAAGATTATATGATGTAATATACAAATAATATTACTCATATATTTGATATATCTCCTACAGATGAATCTGTCGTTAAAATGGTTTGGTTCATCTGCACATGTTAGTACTTTCATTGAATAATGTCAGAAATACCGCAGCTTATATGGTATCGAACACCCATTATACCCAATTCAAATGCTTATTTATGTTGTAACATTTAAATTGATAAGGCGTGTAAGAAAATTCATATCTGAACGCACTGTACTTGTACTAAAACATATAACAAATGACAAGTGTGAGAGAATGAAGACGAAACCGGAAAATGTTTGAAGTATTGTACTATACTGTTGCAGTATTCCATAAAAAAATAGGGGAAAATTTCACTTTATAGGGTACTCAAGATGTAATGCGCCGAGAGCAACTGAATCATCGAAAGTTGCGCGCGCTGCAGTTAATTAACGAAAGAGCCGACATTCCCATAATATCAATTTAAACTAATTAAAGGAAATAACATGCCGACGAGAGTCACCCAAATAGGATTATAAATTATGTGAGCTGTCAAGCGGTATCGGCCCGACAAAGGGTAATGAGCTATAAATTACTGAAAACACATAATTTCACCGCGAGATTAATGATCGATTGACATTTACCATCTCAGGTGGCCAATTTTTTGCGCGATGAGCCGGATATAAAAGAAGTTCCAACTAGCAAAAAGATTCATTCAAGTTCTGAAAGTCAAAACGAAACCATGTGCGTCAGTAATTCGCGAAGTAGTAAAGTGCTTCGACATTAGTGAAACCCGAGTAGTGTGTAACACTGTGAAACACAGTGCCAGTTGTGAAAATTTGAATGTGCAAATTAGCACGCTAAAAATATTAACTCCAGTGAATTTAATTAACGTTAGCTGTCCGGAAGTTGGTGGCCTAATATTAAACAGAAGATTATTGCATTCGAGAGAGAAAGTTTTTAATATGATCTTGCAAATATTCTTGTGTGAGTATAAATAAGAAAAAGCCGAAATAATGGACGCTGATTAATCAATGTGCGAATTCTACGAGTAAACTCATATTACATTAATCTCCGAAATAAAGGTCATTTGATCTCTCCTTATGCACCCTGCTGAAATGTTTGATTACCGCAAATTATAATCTTGTGTCCTTTACGAACTGATTACCTATAATTATGATAACCCAGGATCTCGGTTTTATTGACTTATGTTTGAAATGTTTATCATTAAGACTGTCTATGCATGCTATTTCCCCTGTTTAAAAATGTCGTCTGTTGGTCTTAAAGTGTTTTTATAGATGAGTATTATGAATATTTGTACCATGTGTTATATTATGAATTCTGACCTAGTATGTTTTCTGCACTAGCCCAATGTTTATTGTTAATTTGACAAACGCTAATCGGAAATGTCTAAAATGGCCTGGTTACTGTGATGTTATGGCTCAATTAATAGAAATTGTATTTCTTATGTGGTTGATTTTATATCTAGGTAACGGTAATTACATGTTGCTATGTGCTCTATTGTCTCACCAGTTATTGTAAAAATTGTAAGGTTATTAGTATTTTAATGACAGGTAAACCTATCGTAATATTACCCCCTGCTATTATCAAACGAACTATGTATGTCTGTAATACTGAAGAAATGATAATATTTTGGTCTCAACCCTGTCCTGAGTTATCAAAAGGAATCAAACTGGCATATTCTTAGCCTACTCAGCTATTAGCTATAATATCACCACATGGGGACAAGCTACAGAACGGAACCGGGTATTCATGATCCAGAAACGCATTATTCGATCAATATATAGCCTGAAATACCGTGAATCGTGTAGACCAACTTTTAAATCTCAAAAAATTCTTACCATAACAGGTATATATTTATTCAAATTATTGATAGACACACATAGGAATATCATCAACCTACAAAAAAATTCAAATCTTCATCAATACTCTACGAGAAAACAGGAGAATATACATCTCAGAAGCTTCAAGCACCTCTCGTATAAAAAATCACCAGAGTGGGCAGGAAGTTACTTTTATAACCTGCTGCCGAAGGAAATAAAAATACCACCGTTAACAGATTCAAAAAGCTTGTAAAAACTCTACTGGCTGACAATCCGCTTTATAATATTCAAGAATTCGTAGATCTTCTAAATGTTAAGAAATAGTAATTTTGTATTCAAATCTGGGTTAGAATACTTGTTTATTGTACTGTTTCTTTAACATTTTTATATCATTAATTCTACCTTTTTTTATATTTTTTTTTCAATATAATGTTAGATTTTAATGATTGTATCCGGTTGTATCCGATGATTGTAACTAACGAACCTACACTTATGTGGCTAATGAGGTAATAAAGTTATCTATCTATATATCTATCTATCTATCTATTCGTTGATTAAAATAGAATTCTCAGCGGTTAGGATTAAACTCCACGCATTATATTGGTATAGATAAATGTTTATATGAAAACGTTTTATGTAATAAACTGAATTGCGAAATTGGTGCTTAGCATCCATTAAAGTCTATGTTGTTCTTTAGTTATAGTTTTGAATAAAATGTTAAAATGTACTCGACATGTGTTTCTGTAGGTTCGTAATTTAACATCTAGTTATCCATAAACTTGCTTGTTCAGGAACTACCGCTCGATTCACTTATGACGTTTCGAATTATCCAAAAAATCATCTCCAGTATAACCGCTCCCGAAATGTAGAGAGGGTATTTAGATTGGTCAGAAAGTGTGGGAACCGTCTCCTGAGAGTCACCAATTGAAATCAGGCCAACCAGATGATATAGAAAAAGGAGGGTTCCGTAATAGAGAATTTTCGCGTTTTTTTCTGGGATGATACTACGTGATGGTAGGAATTCAGAACTTTTTATTTGTAGGACTCATTAGTTTTCGAGATATGGATATATAATGTCACATTTTACCGTTTTTTATTAAGCAATAAACGATTGCAATTCACAAATTTTTAATTCAACACATCTTTTTCCATATCATCGCACTTTTTTCTATCCCTGTTCATTCACTTATTGGCAAGTTTCTTGAAATTAGATTGAAATTACATAATTTGTCACATGCTAACTCAACCTAACCTAACCTAACTCGACCTAACCTAACTCAGTATAACCTTAGTTTAGAATTTTAAAAACTATGTATCCTCTAACTCCAAATTCTAAAAGAAACGTATTTTCGAATATTTGCTTTTGAAAAAACTATATTTCCTCAACATTTAACCTGACCTCCGAATTCTAAAAGGAACGTGTTTTCGAATATTTACTTTTGTAAAAACTATGTTTCCTCAACATCTAACCTGACCTCCGAATTCTAAAAGGAACGTATTTTCGAATAGTTAAACTTATGCAATTTATAAAAAGTGATTTGTGTGCACCCACCGACATAACCTATAAGGTTATGTCGATGTGTGCACCTGAAAAATTATGGAATTTTATTCTAATTTCAGGAAACTTGGCAATAAGTGATTGAAAAGGGATAGAAAGAGGTGCGATGATATGGAAAAAGTTGTGTTAAATAAAAATATGTGAATTGCAATCGTTTATTGCTTTAAAAACAAGGTAAAATATTACGTCATACAAACTTTGACAGGCTATATCTCGAAAACTAATTGAGTCCGAGAAAAAATAAAAAGTGTTCTGAATTCCTACCATCATGTACCTAGTATCATCCCAGAAAAAATCGCGAAAATCCATGAGTATCCCATAAAGTATAATTTAGCCAAAAATAGTTTCAAATAAACTATTATAAAGTTGTCATTATTACAAAGAATATCTAAAAGACCTACAGTACTTCTAGACGAGAATTTAAGGATCCTGGTGGAGACTGACCCTACACAAACAGCTCTCATGCGGTTTTTGATGGTTTAAAACGTATTGGAAATGTCATAGAGTTCAAAAAGTGAGTGCCCCACAATTTGAACAATTGACAAAAATTGTCACCTTTCGAGTCTGTTCTTCTTTGATTTTGCCCAACCAAAACGATCCTATTTTGAATCTGATCGTCATGTGTGGAACCTCTACAACAGGAGACGTTCAGGACAATGGTTGGATACTGACGAGCCACCCAATCACTTCCCAAAGGCAAATACCCACCAAAAACCATCATGGTTATTGCATGATGGTCAGCGGCCGATGTAATTCACTATAACTTTCTGCAAACGGTCCAAATCAACACATCAGTCTCACTGTGAGGAAATCGACGAAATGTACCGAAAATTGGTCAGCAGCAGCCGGCCCTGGTCAACAGAAGAGTTTCGATGCTGCTCCACGACAACGCACGTCTGCTCGAAAATTAAAAGAATTGATCTTCCGTCCACCCACCATAGTTCCGAAACCTCTTTCCAACCGACTACCAGTTTTTCAACCTTCGCCATTCAGGACCAAGCAAAAACGGCCTTCCTTGACTTCATCGAATTCCGAGCAATTTTTATGCTGACGAAATGAATCAACTTGCGTTACGTTGGCAAAAGTGCACTGGTTCAAATGGCGCTCATTTCACTTGAATTTAATAACTATCAACTGACTTTTTACAGTTCAAAGTAGACATATAAAAACAGTTAAAACTTTTGATAACACCTAAGATTATAATAATGACATTGATTTCTCAGATGTAAAAAACCCTAGTCTTTAAAATATAGTTATCTGATTTTATGTTGATATCTAAGTAAGAAAATAAATCTGAACACATTTCTTTAAATCACTGAAATTCATTCAAAAAATCACTTGATTCAAATTCCAATTTGAATGAAAATGATTTAATTGTGCTAGCCCTATACTACAATATCTACTCACCAATATAAAGATAAGAAACGATTTGAAACATGTCTATACAGTACGAAGTTTGACAAACGAATCCCCGAAATCCCACAAATCCCATTAATTTTCTTTGAAACACTGCCAACAAAACCAATGAAATAGTCCCCCATCATTCACTTCTCATAATGAAAACTACCTTTTTGCTTGACAGAGAAACATTAAAGTTGAAGATAATGAAGACCAAACAAACAAATAAGAGAAATCAGGAGTACTTATATAAGTTAAAGTGCGGAACTTGTCCTAAGGTATATATTCGTCAAACTTGCAGAACATTTAGGAATCGTATCCAGGAACATCATATGAGCTAAATGAATAAGAATAAGAAAAAGTTCAACATATTCCATTCAACTTTTAGAAGAAAATCATATTTTTTTTAGGATCGAAATTTTATACATAGATAATGAAAGTTTAATGCTGAATCATTTGGAAGAAATGGAAATTAATATTCTTAAAAATTCAAACATTCCAATGAATGACCCACTGGATTTAAATAGATCACCATTATTGAACTTGTTTTCTTAATATCAATTATGATTACCATAGGTAATCACCATACCATAGGTAATCATAATTGATACTACTACTACAACTAATTATGATTACCATAGGTAATCATAATTGGTTGCAGTTGTTTTAGGTTGTTGATGTTTTAGGTTATTTGATCGAGTGAGTACCTAAGTAGGTATTCTCAATTGTGATTACGGATATATATATATATATATATATATATATATATATATATATATATATATATATATATATATATATATACACATAGCTGATACACCACCTACTTTCACAAAACTTCGCCAGGAGGCGTGGCTGTGTAATTGTATACACCTGATGTGAATAGTGTCTTTGTGAGCCCAGGTTTATACGAACACTTTCAATGGAGAGCATGTTGGTCAGCCCACAATCGGGCAACGCTGCACTTGCATTTCATGATTCTAACTAGATTGTCGTGGTGCAGAAATTCGATAAAAGAAATGGAAAATTTTTTGAGAGATGTAGAATTTTATGAAAAAGTTCCTGTTTTGTATGTTTTTTGTACAAGCGTTCGTGTGCGTGCATCACCCTATATCTATACAAGCAATTTAGATCAGGAATTGTTTCGCATATAAAAGTTTTATCAGAGCTTCGTAACATATTCACTTGTAGAAAAATGCTTGATCTGAACTCATACTTTCCCACATTCGACTACTTACCCGAAATCAGCTTTTTCGGATAACGGTGTCGAGTACGGAAATGTACTGTTTCCGTTCTAGTTAGAATAATAATAATATAATTACTAACAGTGCGTTATTCCATTTAGCTTGTCGAAGCAATTTTAACCTCTGCACTCTCTTAGATACAAAAATTTGAATATGTTATAAGTTGAAAATATCAATATAGTGTTCGGAATCACACGTTAAAATGTAAGACCTCGTTAATCTATAGCTAGTACAAGTTTATACTTCTGAGGGTTGTCGTTCGTAGGGGTGCGACAGACATATTTTAAACTGTTTCCTGTTTGTATTTTCAAATGTAGATTTTCAAATTCTAATTATTTGGCATGGACGCCTCAACAGAAATCGCGTTGTGTAAATCAATTTTAGACATTAAGCAGGAAACTTCGGATTTGACTTTGAAATTGTAGATTTGAAAACCTGACTGCACAAAAATAATCGAAGTGTGACTGAGTAGAAATGAGTAGATGAAAAATGACAGTTTTCTCACAAACGAAAAATCTAAAATGTGATGAATGATCTGGTAATGAATTTATTGAGAAATGAATAGTGAATATCCAGAATGTCTACAGTTTCAATAAATTCTATATAAAAATCCGCAGCAGCACTACGGATTTCCGATATATAATTTAGTTCAAAAATTAGGTAAAAATCGCACTAAGTATGTTTTCTATGACGAAACGAAATTCTGAGTGACTAGCATAAGGTAAGATATAATTTGTGAAACAGATATTAGTAATAAGTTTCAATTCTTTTTTTCTTAGCAATAGTTTTTTCGAAAACTCCCTTTCAGTTTTTGGAGGTATGATGTTGTTCAGGTTGAATATAATGAAGTGGAGATTAAACCAATGTTTTTTTATTATGTTGACTGTTCATGACGATGAATACGTCATATCATCATCGATTATAACCTGCAGCAGACATTTCAATCAAAATAAAAAAGACTTGGAATATTTCAGCACAGAAAAAATTTGATCAGGTTGAATAAACATTTATTTGAATGGAGTATTATTCTTCAATTTGAGAACTGCTGACAAAAATTGTTCGGTAAACTAATAAACACGTAGTATGAAAAAATAACATGATTTCTAATGAAATGAAACTACAACCTGGGTAAAAAAATATCAAATGAAAATTATTAATATTATTTCTTCTTTCTATAACAACAGTAAACGTATTCTTTGATTGCAGCCCAGTTTCTATTTTTTAATAATGATGAATATTTCTTTTCCTTATATTTTAGATACAAACAAGAACTAATTCAATTCTAGCACTTCTTTTTTTTTCGGAGCGAAAAACTATTTGACTATATTTCGTTTTGCTCCTTAGACCAAGTTTGTTTTTGAGAAGGTTTTATTGTTTTCAAAACTGTGCGTGTCTGATGATCTGAAATGAGATCAGTGTGTTGAAAAACTCTATCAAGATATCAAACGGGTTGAAAATGGATCCAAAAATGAATGATAGAAATAAAAAATGGAAGGACGATACTGAAAAGTGATTCGACTCATTTCCAACCTATACTCACAGATACGGATGATTCCAAAACAGCTCAAAATATAAATAATTGATTGCATATAGGGATTTTTTTTCAAAAGGAGCCACGTTCAATATCTCCATAAATAAGACAGTAATGTAAATTTCCCGAAACACCTAATTTTTGTGAAATAATATAAGGTATCGCTAAGATGCGTACACACTCCTCTTCAAAATATCAAACAAAATAACCCCATATATGCCATCTATTGGATAAGTGATTTTATCAGGAATTCAACGATGATTTTTCAGGGTTGATTTCTAATTTACTGTGAAGAAGGACCTTGAAGTATAAGTGAACGACTTTTTAGATTAATTGATACAATTTCTCACAAAAACGTATACAACAATTATTTCTATTGTTAAGTTCCTAACAGAAAACAACTTTTGTCGCGTTGAATTATATCTGTCGGATTTTTGGCAAAGTTTCTCACACAAAACACTTCAAAATACTTACTAAAATTCACAGCCAAAAATGTTTCACTAAACAGTTTTATAAAAACGTGTTTCGCCATACAATGGCTTCTTGGGGCGTATCTTTATTTACTATATTTTACAAATTCAATGCTTGGTATACCTAATTTTAAAATTTAAAGTACCTACATTTCAAGTACTTGAGTTTGTAATGGATTAAATGACCTGAGCTTATGTCCCAGTCCCCACATTTGAAAAATATTCAGTAACGGTTATTCAATTCTAATTGATCATTTAGTTAGTTACCCGAAATCTTGAATCTATTGATTGCTTGACATTTCAGAAGATTGAATTTCACTCTTCTCTTCTAAATATAACATGTCATATTCATGACTGAACTCATGTACTTCTGCTAAAAGGTGGTTTGCAAATGTGAAATTGGTCTTTCTATTCACAAAATAACATCTAAGCTTTTAATTCTTTGGAAAATAATCTCCCTGTTTGGCCATTATACAGTTTTGGGCAAGAGCCACAACTCAGCTGATATACTCCTGATCTATCCGATACCGAAGTTTTGTCTTTATTGTTTTTAATAAATGCACTCACACTATTATTCGGACTATTACTATTTCTGTGAGCTAAGTTTACGCAGTCTTTCTTCAAAAAAATATTATTGGTTGGTTCAGCCAAAAATGACAATGTCTCATAACTGACGTTATCGCATCTTGAATTTGGGTAGATATGGTCCATGGCTTGCTTTTGTAGTTTTTGTTTGATTTGTTTGATCAAACTCAGCTCTCTCTGGAAATTATTCAATAGTCTATGAAGAATATTATTGAATGCAGCAACTTTATGCTGGTAAGAGTGCGTAGAGGAATTATGTATGATAATGTCCGTGTAAGATGGTTTGTGGAAAATTGCAAATTCATGTTCATTGTTATTTATTGTAATGGTTGAGTCAAGGTAATTTAATGAATTATTTACCTTCCTCTCAGTGGTAAATTTTATTGACGGGTGGATGGAATTGACATATTCAACGAACTTGCCTACTTGCTTTTCTGTAATGATTTCATTATTCACTAGTGATAAATGGATATCGTAATGCTTGAAGAAATACATGCATAATGAATATTTAATACAACAGTCCTGAACAATCTGTAACGTCTATTTGATAAAAAAAAATTGATGAGCTTCCGTGAAGTATCATATTTATTCTAATACTTGCTACTTTCTACACACATTCACATCAAATCGATATACCAAATTTGGGACATCCATTCGAACTAAAAATGAAAACACAGGAAAATAATATTTCATTTGAGTTAGGAATTGGAAAACAGTGAATTACTTAAAATTAGGTAGATTCTATGATATTTATTTGTAATCGTCATATATATTCTCTAATTATTCTCTAAGTATACCAAAATATTGGCAAGCCAATTTACAAAATAGCATTAGGACCATTGCAAAGATCGTAACGGTTTTCAAAGAGTTTCGCGCCAAAATAGTTAACGAAATATATATACGAAATGAATATATATATATATATATATATATATATATATATATTCATCTTTTATATAGACTGAAAAATGAAATAAGTGAATATGCAAAATTAACAATTTATAAATCAATAATAGCACCCCACTTTGACCATTGCAGTATATTACTCTATTTTGTGAGCAATGAAAATCTAAACAGATTACAGAAGTTTCAAAACAGATCCATGAGGCAATATTAAGTTGTAATAAAGGCACATCTGTGGAATACATGTTGAAAACACTGTCTCTTATGTCTGCTAAACAGAGGATAGCACTAAATATGCTAATATTTATATTTAAAATCAAACACAATATGTTGCCAAATTATCTGAGTGATCAGTTGACCTACACAAGTAGTATTCATACACACTCCACTAGAAATAGAATAGGAAATTTTTATATCAACAGAGAATATATAGGTTGTGACTCGTTGTATAGTTCTGGTCTGATTGCATTTAATAATCTGACAAGTCATATAAAAAGCTGTGATTCATTAAATTCATTCAAAAGAAAATGTAGTGAATATATTTCAAGTAATTGTCATCAATAATTCGTCTTAATACCAAGCCAGTTAAGTCCATTGGCATTAAGTTGGAACTTGGAGAAGTATTTTTGAAGGCCTGCCATACCTCTGCCTCTCACCATTCCCCCTTTTTTTTATATTCTAGAGAAAAATGTGTGACAACATCTCCATGATCCGAAAGTGACACAGGGATAACGTGAGATTGAGTACCCTCTTCATTTAAATTAAGGCAAACATAATCTGTAGTAGTAGCAGAGGATTTTGATATTCAAGTCGATTGTCTTACATGAATAGAATAGAATTTAATCATCTGTAAAAGCAGAACATAATATGTTACAAAATAATTTGGTATACAAATGTTACTACTTCATTAGACTAGTCAACTAAAATCAGAATATATACCTATTTATAAGACTATTCTACATACACAACCTACCTACTTTCAACGCAAATTTTTTTTTAAAAAGGTTAAGAAAAGGTCATATTCAGTCATTTTAAAATTCATTCACAGAATAGAATGCTTCTCTCAGCAAGAACTTACTTAAAAGAGATTTGAAAGTTTTAAAATCATTGAAATTTTTTTTACTACCATATTTGTTCTTGAAATAATTATAAAATACGATGCCTTTGTATATGTAAGAGCATTGACCAATGGGAAGTCTCGAAAATGGCTGCTGCAAATTCCCTGCACTTCGTGTCATCAACTTCAGGGTATACAAAGCAGTTGCTTGCCCGGCTTTTATTTTATTTATTTATTTTAACAGTGTCACCTTGAACATCTTCCACCAAGCCATTATAAAACTTGACAACTTTTTTCGTGGCGAATTTGACTAACACGTAATCGTTAGGCTCTATCGCGCTACCATCTATTTCATCGTCTGAAACGCAGTCAGAGCAGCCGCTGGTGTCATCAAGGGAAGGAAGTTCTTCTTCTCCATCAGTTGACTCAAGGACTTTTCTATTTTTATTGGGTTTCTTAACACTCCGTACATTCCTCTGCTTCAGACCTTTATCTTCCCCCAGAAAACCAGTCTCTTCTTCTAATAACTTATTTCGAACTTTTTCAAGTCTGTCTTTTTTCTTTTTCTCCTTTATCTTTTTTTGCGAGCTGCCTCTTCAATTTCTAATTATTCTGGAGTATCAGTCAAAATACGTGTGCGCCCCCGTTTTCTTCCACGAGATGATAGTGCACGAGGTGGTGCCTTTGGATATGGCATTATGTCAGGAGGCGATGTATAGGAGGTAGAGGGCTTCTTCTGGCTTGGGCATGGTGGAGGTCATCGTCAGTGAAGATATCTTCATTGAACGGAGATATTCCCGATACTCTGAATCCACTTAACACATTGTTTTGTGCCATGGCACGAGGGTATGCATATGATAAAAGTTCGGCAATTTCGTATATTGTTATGGTTTTGCCAGGATTATTTAACATGTAGTTGGATGTTGCATCAGAGTAATATGCCTTTAGTGGGCCGTAAACGGTTCTATCCAAAGGTTGGAGTTTGTGTGACGTGTGAGATGGGATCGTCAGAAGAATAATGCCTTGTTCCTTGAAATAATTCAGAGCTTGCAATGAGCAGTAGCTTTCGTGGTTGTCTAAAACGATGAGATGCTTTCTTTCCTGATTCGGATTTGCAAAACGGACAAAATGTTCTAAAAACTTCAGGAAGACGCCGTTTGTCATCCAACCAGTTGGATAAGCAGCTCCATCGCTACCTGTAGGTGCACCTTTTAAAAATTTGTTCTGCCAATTTTTCCTGGGAAAAATAAGGAATGGGGGACTGTGACCACAGGCAGCATTTATGGCAGCGCGTTCCGCCGACGTTATTTTGCTGACTTGCTTAGAGCCTTTAGCTGCTATAATTTTGGACGGTTTATGAGCCGTAGTCAACCCCGTCTCATCAATATTCCAGATGCGCTCAGGTGGAAAATCAAATCTGTGGAACACATCTTTCACTTTTCCGAAAAATTCCCCTACAGTGGTTTTATTAAACGCTGTACTACGCGCAAGGCTAGTCGCTTCTGGGGTTCTCAGTGATAAAGAACCGTTCCTCGCTATAAAGCCCCTGTACCAGTCTCGTCCTGCTTGGTGATTTTTATCCCAAGATTCAGGATAATTTAACTGATTTCTGGAAGCATATGAATATGCTAACTGTCTTAATTGTTTAACAGTCAGGCCATAATACATTTTGGACATGTCTTCTAAAAACTTGTCAAGTTCTCTTTCCTGACTACTGAAAAAAACCTGCCGCACTTTGAAGCCTGGACGGGATGTCATTCCTTTCCTGCACAACCTCTTCAATGTCATAACGTTGATGCCATAATACTTTGCAGTCGTCTTTAACTTGCCACCTTCGTTTACGGCATTTACTTCCTTCTTAACCGCTTCCGGATCCGGTGGAACTCGTGTCTTCGCTCCTTCCTTTCTTTTGTATGGGCGCCCCATCTAAAATATTCGTAGGTAGTTCTTAATAAAAGTAGGAATCAAATAAAAGCATTGCGTGATACTTAATCCCAGGATCAAGTATCACCATGCACTGAGGGATCAAGTATCACACTTTTACCATAATTATTAAAATAATTTCCATGATGCCGTGCACTTTTGTTGTTGTTGTAAGGATACGCCGTTTTAAATAGCCAGTAACACATATATTTCAATAAAATAACCTGATTCCTAAATAGATGAAGATCGGGAAAGTGTCATGACTCACCGTGAAGTTGAAAAAAAAAGTCCTCAATTCAGACAAAACAAGTATATTTTTTCCACATTGATCTTAAGCATCAGCCAAAAGGAATAGTAAGTAAATAAACATGGCCGCCACCCAGTGATACTACCAAAAAAACGAAAGAAGCTCCACAGGCGCGAAAATTGAATGGGGATCAAGTATTCCCCAGGATCAAGTATCACTACTCTCCCCTACCCACTTTAGCCCAATTATTTGTGTTATGTTATCGTGCAAATAAAAATGATATTTCCTATATGGTATCTACCACTTTATTGTATCTCCAACAACGGTAAGAGCCGTTACACATGAGACTGATGGTCAGTCCTGTTCATCCGCGAGGGTCATTATATTAAATACGACATTTCACATGTACAGCGTACTGTCAGTTCGTAGTTTCGTCCGCCGGAGCCTACGTCGAGCCCGTGCGCACAGCGTATGGTACGTATCAGGACGAGCTATTGTTCATATGAGATTTAACACACATATCCTGATGGTCAGTTGCGTACAAAATCGCAGTTGAATACACTGTTGTACTTATTTTTAAAAGCACGATGGCGAAAAACGAGTTACGGATAGACACAGAAATTCTTATCAGTCTTATTGAAGAAAAAAGATGTATTTGGGACAGCTCAAATGAACATTACAAAGATCGTGACATGAAAAATAAGGCATTTGCGGCTGTGGCCGCTGTGGTAGTACTGAACTATGATAATATGACAGAAGCCAAACAACGGGAAGCGGGTAAGTAGATATAAAAAGTTGTTATTAATATTGTTTTATTTCGTCTCGTATTTGTACAGTTTTTACTATACCTACCTATAAAAAACAATGTATTTAATTTAATTTAGTGATCAATAAGGTATAATATTCA
The DNA here is from genome assembly GCF_025532065.1 of Leptinotarsa decemlineata. Taxonomy (NCBI): domain Eukaryota; kingdom Metazoa; phylum Arthropoda; class Insecta; order Coleoptera; family Chrysomelidae; genus Leptinotarsa; species Leptinotarsa decemlineata. The sequence continues at coordinate 3,593,690 of NW_027412698.1, forward strand.
TAATGGTCACTAACTTAAATAGCAGTTAATAATAATAGTTAGTAATAAACTAATTAACAGTTAAAAATGCAAAATAAGTTTGTAAATTCAATTATTATATTTTTGAGTCTTGCCAAGAAACTTTACCATGTGGGCTAATGAAATAATTAGCAAACTCATCTCGTATGGAGAAACCCTGCCTATTTATTAGAGGTGCATCATTTTGATTATTATTGTATACGCCTTTCATTGACAAGGTGTGTTGAAATTTATATCCATCTCTTAAACATACATATTTATGCAGTACGCAGCATGATTTTATAATTTTTTTGCAAAGGCGCTGAGAAACATTAAGGGGTCTATGGAAAATACGCCATTTGTTGGTTAAAATACCAAAAGCACATTCAATAAATCGTCTTGCTCTTGTAAGCCTATAGTTGAAAATTTTCTTTTTGTAATTTAAATTTTTTCTCGCATACGCACGCATTAAATGCGGAGACAACGGAAACGCATCATCCCCTACAAGTACAAAAGGTAGTGGTTTATTATTTCCTGGTAGTGGAGCATCTTCTGGCAAATTTAACGAATTTTGTTCAACTTTTTTCCAAAATGTGCTGTTTACAAATATATTAGAGTCAGCAAATTTTCCATAAGCGCCGATATCAATGTACGTAAAGCAATAATTAGCGTCACAAATTGCTAAAAGCACGACTGAAAAATACTTTTTATAGTTGAAGAAATTTGAGGCGCTGTTGATGGGTTTTATAACTCGTATATGTTTCCCATCAACAGCTCCAATACAGTTTGGGAAATTGGCATATGTATTGAAATTATATGCGATTTCAAGCCACTTTTCAGTTGTAGGTTCGGGTAAGCTTTCAGGTCCTATAAATTCCCAAATTTTGTCACACACCTGCTCCACTATGTTACTAATTGTAGAGATGCCTAGTCTGTAGGTATAGTGCAAATCGGTAAATGTGTTTCCACTTGCGAGATACCTACAACAAAGTGTTAATTTCACTATAAAAATAAAAATACTGTAGCACGTTTGAATGACCAAGTAAATAAATGTTTTTATTTTCAGTACAAGTCGTGCAAAAGAGATGGAGAACAGCCCGAGATGCATACAGAAGAGACCGCAATAAAGTGAAAAATACTAAGTCTAGACAGGCGGCAAAAAAATATAAAACATATATTTTCTATGACAATTTAAAATTTTTGGATCAAGTCATGGAGTTAAATTCTACTGAAACGAATTTTGACTGTACCAATACAGACGAGGAAGAGACACGTGATAGTTCTGGCGAATCAGAGACTGGAGCTACAGAACGTCCTACAAGAGCAGATTCAATAGCTTCCAGACCTACAAAGTCTGGATCTGGTCTACAAAAAGCAATAAAAAATAAAAATATTGATGATAAATCAATAGCTTTTATTGACGATATGAAGAAATCTGACGACGATGGTGACATGGCATTTTTTGAGTCTTTACTGCCAACGCTAAACAGATTTGATATTATTAAAAAATTACAATTTCGTTCAGAAGTACTTCGTATAATAATGGAAATAAAAAATGTACCTAAATTTGATTTTGCAAACCCAAATGTGCCACAGTATACTAATAGGCACCCATCATATTATACAGATCAGCAGTTCTACAATATGTCACGTATGCAAGACAGACCTCCATATGACAACTTTGAACAGCATCAACAAATACATTTCCGTGAAAACTACTCGAGGGCTTCGTCTACAACATCTGTACCAACACCATCACCAGCATCGTCCAATGAAGACTATGTTCGACCATCTTTATTGCAACTAACACAGACTAACATAGGCGAATACAACATGTAGTAAAGTTTACAATTACTTTTTTGTGTTAATATTATATGCTGTATAAATAAAAATTTAATTTAGAGTTTGTAACAATTTAAAAACTTTTACTTACCTCAAAGCCACGCAAAGCCTCTCCACAGAAGAAATTGAAATTCTTATCTGGTTAGAAAACGTCAAGGAATTTTCTAATTTATTGTGCAATTCATCAAACGTTCTGCTTGACATTCGGAAATAATTAAAAAACTTGTGTTCGTCGTTTCTTAAATTTGAATAGAGCGTCATAAATGCACCTTGGAGAAGTCTTTTTTCACAAATTGGATGCACCCACATTGTTCTGTTTTTCCTTTTTGTTCTTCGCTCTAATAATCGTTTAATGCACAAAGCGGCAACAGCGCGTCGTTCCGCGCGCTTCAGATACATATTTCAAACTGTTTCATACGCAACATGTGAAAAGCATCCGTTTTGCATTGCGTACCATCACGACTGATCATCAGGACTGACTATCAGTCCCATGTGTAACGGCTCTAAGTACTCGACTGCGTTTTTAGAGCAAGTCTACATGAAAAACATTCGTGTACAAAAAGATCTTAATATACAGGACTGGAAACTAACAACTATGTTTTATTATTAATATATGACACCCCTTTACCTAAGTTGAAACATTACACTATACAGTAATAATTTGTAATAACTAACAACAAACATTAGGCTACCCAGGATTAATTTGCCATAATTAATCGCTCAGGTGCCCTAATTTTATCACGGGGTCTCAGAGATCTACCACTATTAGTTTCATCACCTTCCATATTACCATTTTTCGTATTCACTAACTGTTCACTACTGTGAGTCCGCGTTTTTCCCTTCCAATCTACAATATTTTCTTTTAAAGCTGATCGTGGAGTGAAAGAAACATTATTTGTTTTAGATATTGTATTTGAATATCCTTCGTCTGAATAATCTTTTTTTAATTGATTCATATGTCTTTTCCATGTCAATCCACAATCGGTTTCTACCAGGAAAGTTTTTCTGCCCAATATTTCTTTAATTTTACCATGACACCACTTTTGAACATTTTCACGATAATCTCGTGCATATACCAAATCATTTATCTCATAGTTCACATATTTTTTATGTCCATAATATTTTGTTTGATAATTTTGTTTAGATTTCACTACGGCTTCCACAGAAGGTAACAGTAGATCAAATTTAGTTCTTAAACTTCTACCAAAAAGCAATTTAGAAGGTGTTTCTCCCGTGGTCGAGTGTGGGGTGTTACGATATTGAAATAAAAATCTATTGATTATTAAATGGGTGTCTAACCTTGGATCCTCAGTTTTACTTTTAATAATAGCATTTTTGATAATTTTCACCGCACTTTCTGCTTGTCCATTTGTAGATGGGTGGTAAGGTGCCCCTGTAAGATGTTTGATACCGCTTTGCTTTAAAAAACGTTGGAATTCAAAACTTGTGAATGTTTTTGCATTATCCGTACAAATTTCTTTTGGTAATCCATATCTCGCAAATAATTCTCGAAACACCTTTATAGTATTCAAAGATGTGATATTTGACATTTCGAAGCCCTCGATCCACTTAGATATAGCGTCTTCGATGACTAAAAAATTTTTATTGAAACATGGCCCAAAAAAATCCGCATGTAACCTGGTCCACGGATTAGTTGGCCATTTCCAAACAGACAAAGGTGTTTTTGTAACATTAGGAGCTAATCTACAGCAAATTTCACAAGACTGGGCCATATTTTCAATTTGACTGTTCATCAAAGGCCACCACATATAAGCCTGAGCTAAAAGTTTCATTTTAACAATACCCATATGTGCAACGGGTAACTATTTAGTATTGAATTCCAATATTTTTTTGGTACTATTATGCGATAACCCCACATGAGGCAATTCTGTTCTATTGTTATTTCATTTTTTTTAATAAAAAATGGTTTATAATCTTCCCCAGGACATTTTCTGGGCCAACCATTCCTGACAAATAACATTACTTTACTGAGGACTGGATCCACCGCTGTTTCTTTTCGAATTTTATTTACATCTATCGGCAATTCGGATTGCTCTGCGTAATTTATATAAGAAAACTCGGCTACCTGTTTTGAATCAAATGGAAATTCTACCTGTGCACTCGTGATGAGGGACAAACAATCGGCATAATTTTGATTTGAAGTAACAAATTTTATTTCATAATCAAAAGCTGAAAGAATATAGGCCCAACGTTGAAGGCGGCTAGCAGCAAACATCGGTAATCCCCGCTTGTCCCCAAAAATCGCTAGTAATGGTTTATGATCGGTGACAAGTAAAAATCGTTTACCAAACAAGTATTGATAAAATTTTTTTAGGCCAAAAATTATGGCGGCAGCTTCTTTCTCGATTTGAGAATATTTTGTCTCTGCCAAACTCAATAGACGAGAGGCAAAAGCAATTGGTTTTTCAATATTGTTTTCATCAATATGAGAGATAGTTGCTCCTAACGCATATTGTGATGCATCTACCATGAGCTTAACTTTCTTTTCAGGGTCGAAATGGCTAAGAACCGAATTTGAAATTAATAATTTCTTTGAATTTTCGAAACTTATTTTACATTCTTGTGACCAGAACCATTTCGTTTCTTTTCTTAATAATTTGTACAATGACTGCAAAACTTCTGACAGATTCCCAAAAATGATTTGAGTTCCGTCATTGTTTTTGGTACCGCCATTTCCGTTATTGCCTGAATTCTATCTTTTTATGTATGTAACCCTTCTCTGTCTATAACATGTCCTAGGTACTTTACAGAATCTTTAAAAAATAAACATTTTTCCTTCTTAACCTTTAACCCATAAGTTTTTAAAATTCGAAAAGCCTTTTCTAGTTTTTTCAAATGTTCCTCATCATTTTTACCCGTTATTAGTATGTCATCTAAAAAACACAAGATACCAGTACCTTGAAACATTTGTTCCATTATATTCTGGAATATCGCCGGAGCACATGTAATTCCGTATGGAAGGCGAGTGTAAGCAAATAACCCTTTATGGGTGGTAATAGTTAACATTTTTTGTGACTCTTTTGTTAAAACTACCTGCTGATAAGCTTCCGAGAGGTCAATTTTAGAAAATTTTTGCCCCCCCTGAAGTGGACTAAAAAGATACTCTATTCTGGGAAGCGGAAAGTGTTGAATTTCAAGATGGGGGTTTAGGGTAACTTTAAAATCACCACAAAGCCTAATACCACCGTTAGGTTTCAGTATTGGGACAATGGGTATGTGGCCCACTCTGAAAATTCTACTGGAATTAAAACTTTATTTTCAACCAATCTTTGTAACTCTGCTTCTATTTTTGGTTTAATTGCAAATGGTACCGGTCGGGGTTTACAAAATTTTGGCTTGGCATTTTCTTTCAATTTTAATGAAATATTGAATTTATTAAAAGTTTCTAATTTGTCTTCAAATATTTCTTTATATCTACGAACCAAAAAAGAAACTTGGTCAGAAAAACCTTCCTGACTCACATCGACTTGTTGACTAAAATTAATTTTGCAAATTCCGATTTTAAATAGTTTCATTTCGTTTCTTCCAATTAGCGGGGGCCCTCCATTTTGAATAACGTACAACTTCAAGGAGTACATTTTATTCTCTAAAATGGCATTTAATATTAAATAACCCTTTGGTTGAAAACTTATACCTACATAATCTCGAAGAGATAAATCGTTTTCATATAAATTGTAATTCATAAAATGTTTTTTGAATAATTTTTCTGAAATCGCTGAGTGTGCGAATCCTGAATCTATTTCGAAATTTATAGGTATATTCTCTACAATCAATTCAATATAAGTAGGTTTCACATTATTAAATGAATCCATACTTCCTATATCTAGCTTAAAAATATCAAAATTTTTCAGTACTTGTTCATATGCATTATTATCATCACGAATACAAAAAATTGAATTATCGGTTAGTGCATCACTAGAAACATCATCAGTTATGTAATGGTGCCCCCGACGTCGACACTGAGAGGCTAAGTGCCCTTTAATACCACATTTGTGACATATGCACTCCTTATATGAACATTCCTTAGGTAAATGATTGAAGCGCCCACATACTGTGCACTTACTTGATTGGTTAGGGTGGCTTACCCCTTGACGATAGTTCTTGTTCTGTTCTTTGGGTCGAACTGTGGCTCCCCAACTGGAATTCTCCTTGGTATAGGTTTTGTGAACTGAGTTCGACGGATTTTTCGGATTATATCGATGTCTATTAAAGTTGACTTCCACTTCTTGTTTTATTTCCTTCGCATTTGAATTTATAGTAAAGCTCTCCCTGATAGTACGTTCGTTCAAAGCTGATTCTTTCGAGAGAGCCAATTTAAGTGAAGTTTGTATCGTAACATCTGCTTTTGAGGCATCTTCCTCAAACAATCTATCCATAATTTTTTCTTCATTGATGCCGATGACAAAAATATTACGCATAAATATCTGCAATTCGGATCCGAAACCACATTTTGAGGCCATATTTTTCACCCTGGCTTCCCACTCGGCGACACTTTCGTTTAAAACTCGTCGGGCTGAATAGAATTTCATACGTTGTGCAAAAAACGATTTCACTGGGGAGAAATGATTCTCAAGCAAAATTAACAAATCATCGTAGTTTTTAGAATTTGGTAAATCGGGAACACATAAGTTTCTCAGTAAAACATAACACTGTTCTGATAAAGAATTCAGAAGTATAGCCTTTTTTGTCCTTCATGCATCGTTCACTTTATTTGCAATAAAAAATTGACTCAATCTTTCACTAAATACTGTGAAGTCTGAATTGTTAGGATCAAAAGTGTTTATTGTTCTTAATAAACCAGAACCTGATGCCATTTTACACTAACTTCGACACTTTCACTAGATTTTGCGCGGATTGCGAAATGTCCTCGTCGCCAATTGTTATGTTATCGTGCAAATAAAAATGATATTTTCTATATGGTATCTACCACTTATTGTATCTCCAACAACGGTAAGTACTCGACTGCGTGTTCAGAGCAAGTCTACATGAAAAACATTCGTGTACAAAAAGATCTTAATATACAGGACTGGAAACTAACAACTATGTTTTATTATTAATATATGACAATTTGTTTTCTCATTTCCGTCTATATTTGAGTCCCCAGGCAAAACCAAATACAATGTCATTCATTTCAGACAGGTGTTCCATTTTATTTGATTCTCATAGTTATGTAGTCTGTTTCAGTACTATATTTATTATTAACAATTCTATTCAAATCAAGAAACACTTTATTCTGAGATTTTCACAAAATAGTTTTACAAAAACGCAACACGTGTTTCGTTATGCCATAGCTTCTTCAGGCGTGTCTTTCTATTTAATGTGCTTCCGGAGTTAGCTGAACTGAGATTTTTTTGAAATCCTTTTTCAATGTCCATCGTCATCTCTGATTGTATTGCAATGAGTTAGCGTTGCATACCTGTTAAAATTATGTCTCCTACTCTAGATGAAAAGTTATTGACATTTTTCGCTGGGCACTGTATTCCTGAATTTTATTAGTTCGAACTTCCATTGTCTAATATGATTCTAATTTGATTTGAAATTTCTGAAAGATTGAATAAAATTAAAATGAATAGCTAAAAATATCAACTATAATGAATAATTGAATATATAGTAATTACAAAAGATACGGAGGGAGTTTTAATGAGAAGGAGACGCAATGGGTTTTTCAGTACTGATTTTATTTTAGCGAATATTATCATTATTATTATTATTGTTATCATCATTATTATCTTTTATTATACTTATGCCTGTCAATCGATCAAAATGCGTACTTTTCTACGATTTTAAACATTTTTCTGTCCTGTATAATAATATTACTCCAATACTTTAGTTATTTGCTGATCATAATTTCAAAAATGGTGGATTTGCATACACTTTAACTGATTGAATGGTTATCAATAATGAAAGGATAAAATACATACGTTCCATACCAAAAACAATATTTCAAAATTCATTCATTCAAAACCCTTATCAAAATCGCAAATGAAAGTGAGTATGAAAGGTATCCACTGAAATGCAGGTATTTACTATTTTCATGAAGTCTTGTCTAGACTGATAATAGAAGTAGGTTCAGTAATATGGACACCTGAAAACAAACTACACCAAACCTGTATTTTATTTCCTTAATTTTTATTACAGCTTGGCAAATGTAGATGTGCATCTGAGATGTGATAGAGATAGTAACTCTCCATTAGTAACTTTCATCAAGAAGTTCAATCGGGAGAATAATTTAGGCTTAAATAAATACGGCGCGTATTAACAACTAGACAAATATACCAATAGGGAACGGGAACCCCAATTATTTCCTTTTGTGCAGGTGAACCCCAATTCTTTCTTTTGTGCAGGTGAAAATAATATGTAAAATTGACAAATCAGCATCATCCTTCATAATTTTAAATTATTGATATATTATTTCATTTTATTCAGAGTTGAAAATTTATTTTTCTCGCCATTTTCTATTTTTTTAACTCTGATTTTGATTTTTCGCTTGCAAAAGTCTCAAAACGTTTTTCACAATTTTTCCGCTTTGTCCACTAAGAACCTTATTGTCAGTGTACAGTTCAAAGGCATTTTCAGAGACAACAAATAACTTCCAGTACACCTCACAGAATAATTTCTCCACTTAGTGTACTACCACGAAGTTCACTATACGAGTTCCTCGATGTTAATGAGCTCTCGCCCCATTACGCCGGCTGATCTACTGCGCATCCAATATTGTAAGGCAATATTTACAGTTTTGTGGTTCAATGAGGTTCGAATATTTTCCTTCTGATAACACCGCACTGTGTCATGTGTTGTCGGTTGCCAATTTTGTCAGTTGTCATTAGTTGAGCATAGGTCTGAATTCCTTGTTTTAGAATAATTTATTTTGAATAATTATTATTGAATAATTATTCTGACACTATATCCGGGCATTATGGGCATAATTTTGATTTTTTGATTTTTGAAAGTAAGTAGACAACCGTTTGCAAATTCTAATTTTTTCAATTCTTGTTTTCTCTTTTTTTTTTTAAATTCATTTTTGTCAATAACTAGGACGACCTAAATAGTTTCTAATAGGTTTGATACCATAAGTTCATGATTGAAATTTTGATGAATGCTAGGTAATATGTCGATGTAAAACTAGACTTTCAGGAATTTTGTGAGAAATACCTATATATAAGTACCAGTGTGAAGGTGGCCATGTGTTTTCATCCATGTGTTTGGTGAAAGAGAGGCGAGCGCGCTATTCCGCCATAGGTCGCTTCACCGCAATTATTCACATGGCTAGCCATGTAAATTTTTACATTGATAGACTCATTGCTGGAAACGAACTGATGTGATTGGAAATGATTCTAATGATGATGAAAATCCTTTTTTTTATGAAATGAACCGCATTTTATTGAAATTGAACAAACAAGTGATAATAATAGAAGCAGAAAAATAATTCCAAAAGGAAATTCGTTGCTAGGAATATTTTTTCTGTCAATTAATTGAATACACCCCCCACTACCCTTTATTCAATTTTCATTAGAAAAAATCATAACTCTTTGCAGAAACACATTGCTGGGAATTTTTTTTTCATGAAACCATCGAATTTGGCATGCTTATTAACCCCAGAAGGATCGCTGATTTAGTCTCGCGAAAGAACACCCCCCAACTACCCTTAATTCACTTTTCATTAAGAATAAATCATAAGTCCTTGCAAAAACACATTGCTGAGAGTATTTTTTCATGAAACCTTCGAATTTCGCAAGCTTGTTAACCCCAGAAGGGTCGCTGATTTAGTCTCGCGAAAATACACCCCCTTCTACCCTTAATTCAATTTTCCTTAGAAAAAATCATAAGTCCTTGCAAAAACACATTGCTGGGAGTATTTTTTTCATGAAACCATCGAATTTCGCAAGCTTGTTAACCCCAGGGGTGTCACTGATTTTGTCTCACGAAAATACACCCCCTTCTACCCTTAATTCAATTTTCATTAAAAAAATCATAACTCCTTGCAGAAATACATTGCTGGGAATATTTTTCCATGAAACTATCGAATTTGGCATGCTTATTAATCCCAGAAGGGTCACTGATTTTGTCTCACGAAAATACACCCCCTTCTTACCTTAATTCAATTTTCATTAGCAAAAATCATAACTCCTTGCAGAAACACATTGCTGGAAAAAAATTTCCATCAAATCATCCAATTTGGCATGCTTATTAACTCCAGAAATGTCGCTGATTCTGTCTCACGAAAATACACCCCCTTCTACCCTCAATTCAATTTTCATAAAAAAAAAATCATAATTCCTTGCAGAAACACATTTATGGGAATATTTTTTCATGAAACCATCGAATTTGGCATGCTTATTAACCCCAGAAGGATCGCTGATTTGGTCTCGCGAAAGAACACCCCCAACTACCCTTAATTCACTTTTCATTAAAAAAATCATAACTCCTTGCAGAAACACATTGCTGGGAAATTTTTTTCATGAAACCATCCAATTTGGCATGCTTATTAACCCCAGAAGGGTCGCTGATTTTGTCTCACGAAAATACACCCCCTTCTACCCTTAATTCAATTTTCCTTAGAAAAAATCATAAGTCCTTGCAAAAACACATTGCTGGGAGTATTTTTTTCATGAAACCATCGAATTTTGCAAGCTTGTTAACCCCAGGGGTGTCACTGATTTTGTCTCACGAAAATACACCCCCTTCTACCCTTAATTCAATTTTCATTAGAAAAAATCATAAGTCCTTGCAGAAACACATTGCTGGGAATATTTTTCCATGAAACCATCGAATTCAGCGAGCATGTTAACTCCAGAAGGACCGCTGATATAGTCTCGCAAAAGAACACCCCCGACTACCCTTAATTCAATTTTCATTAGAAAAATCATAAGTCCTTGCAAAAACACATTGCTGGGAGTATTTTTCCATGAAACCATCCAATTTGGCATGCTTATTAACCCCAGAAGGGTCGCTGATTTTGTCTCACGAAAATACACCCCCTTCTACCATCAATTCAATTTTCATTAGAAAAAAATCATAACTCCTTGCAGAAACACATTGCTGGGAATATTTTTTCATGAAACCATCGAATTTGGCATGCTTATTAACCCCAGAAGGGTCGCTGATTTGGTCTTGCGAAAGAATAACACCCTCAACTACCCTTAATTCACTTTTCATTAAAAAAAAATCATAAGTCCTTGCAAAAACACATTGCTGGGAGTATTTTTTCATGAAACTATCGAATTTCGCAAGCTTGTTAACCCCAGAGGGGTCGCTGATTTTGTCTCACGAAAATACACCCTCTACCCTTAATTCAATTTTCATTAAAAAAATCATAACTCCTTGCAGAAACACAATTTCAATAAAATGCGGTTAATTTCATAAAAAAAAAAAGATTTTCATCATCATCAGAATAATTTTCTATCACATCAGTTCGTTTCCAGCAATGAGTCTATCAATGTAAAAATTTACATGGCTAGCCATATGAATAATTGCGGTGAAAAGACCTATGGCGGAATAGCGCGCTCGCCTCTCTTTCACCAAACACATGGATGAAAACACATGGCCACCTTCACACTGGTTATATGAGTTGATGTCTTGTTTGATTTTAAAATAGTTTCTAATTTTTGTTATGGCAATTATAAATAATGATGGACTTGTTCTACTTTTAGTAGATACATTTATGAATTTCAGATAAAAGTCCTGAACTATTGCTAGGCCACACCATTGTGGACATTGCCAAGTCAGAAATTATATTCTTGTACATTAACTCTAATGGAAAGGAAATTATGTCTAGTTTTCATATGATCTTTTTCAAAGTATATTATTTCTGAATAAATGACTATATTTATATCATCAGGTTTGATCTGCTCAAAAAGAGGATTGAAAACATGACCCTCTTTCTATTGACTAATCTTGTCTTTCAATTAGAATTTCAAAGGAAAATAGATGGATTTTTAAATTTTATTTTCAAGGAGTTCAAAGTTGTCAAGATAAATGTAGTAACTGTTCTAATCTAACAATGTCAGACATCTGATTGAAGTTACAGTTTGTAATATCCATATGCTTTTTGGTTTCACCCAAACGTGATTCTATTTTTGGCAGCCTATTAATTACACACAACTAATATTTCCAGGCACTTTTTCCAATTTTTTACTTTTGAGCCCTGAGAATTCATGTTTCCTGTCTGTTTTTTCGTTAACCACGTACGACTTCTGGTGTATTGGTGCAGTCTATTTCTTTTGGTTTTCAAAAAATTTCACAAAATGAAACTTTCTCAACAGCTTCTCTGAAATATTTAACTCTTGACAATATTTTGTAGTATCAGTATCAACCGGAGAGGTATGTGGAAATAGAACTTTCTAAAATTTTTCAAGTGATGCCACTGAATATGTTCAAGAATGATGTGACATATTTCTGTAACTAAATGCATGAATGATTTTTGGGTTTCTAAAATGTGGAACTTCAGTAATTATTATTTCAATCACATCAAAAGAATGATTATAGGGAGGGTTTGTGATTTTATTTGCTCCTACTTTCAAGAAAGTGGAGATACCATTGGATGGGTAGAAATTTACTGCAAAAACTATTCGGTGTTCAGGGAAAACTAAGAGAATTTCAGTGACACTATGGACCCCTGTTAAGCCTGCACAACTTCTTTGAATTTTTATATTATTATGCTCATTTTGTCCTCTATTCCAGAATTTGTTGCTTTTCGTTTGATGTAGATATTGTGGGTTCAGCCAGTTTAACGTTAAACTAGCAGAACACAAACACAGAATTAGGTATTGTCATAATCAGTGGTTCTGTTAGCTTTACCATTTATCTGACAGTAACAAATCAAAATCCTTCTCTTTTTGGAAAATTTTAACTTGCAATAATTTAATAAGCTCATTTTTGCTGCTCTTTTGAATCAAATATTTAGATGATTATCTCAGATACACGTGGTAGAAGCAGAAATAATTTTTCAAAAATATTTCACAACCATGAGTGATATAGAAATATATTCATAGTTTCAGGCTCATTTTAGACTTCTTCGTTACACTATTGAAACTTAAAAGTTCATCCTGAAAAGTTACTGTTTAATATAAACCTCTGAAGAATCTAGTTAGTCGATAACTTGAATTTATGAATTGTGAATATATTGTACAAATGGCTGACGTTTCCGAAAGTAGTTGCTTTCCTTTGTTACGGGTTATGTTAGTTCCAGAGGTTATAGCAGTAAAAATAAGAAAAAGGATACAGTTTTTTTATATTTATTCAACTTCTTTTTATAAAATATGTACATTAAGAACAAGGATAAGCTGATATTTCCATGCCTAAAACAGAAAGATCTATTACCTACGAATGTTATAACAATTTTTAGTTAAATACTTACCAAAGACGAGTCCAGCGAGGTCGATAGTACGGGTAGGGTTCATCGTCAGGTATGTTGATCTGCTTTTGAGTAGATAGCTAAAATAATGACCGTTTACTAATCGTTTTCATCATTTTGGGAATTCATAACAAAATAACATAACCTCACTTCTGCTTGTCATCAGAAGATTCATTAGAACTACCCGGTCACTTCATTCTAAATATCAGGGTTCCCAACCTAAAATATAAAGAACGACACTAATTAAAAAAATTGAAAACAAGCGGGTTTTTTTTGTTAAATATGAAAAAAAGGAGAGTTGAGCAGAATGTGGTTTTTTCGGTGTTCTAGAAAGATTGGAAAGACGTGTGTCGCTTGTTTGCGGATTTTTCTTTGAAACTCTTGTAGTTTTGCGGAAAAGGTAGTCAAAGGCAGGTCCTCTGACTATTTCAAGAAGATTTGTTCCCGAATTACACAAGTTTGCTGAATTGAATAATTACTGCTCAAGGCCACCCATTATCCAGGTAGGTTTTATCAGCCTTTGCATGTATTACATTCAAATTTATGTGAACCCGGTCAAACTCTTCATGAATAAGTTCTTTTTAGGGCCTTTTTTTCTCTTTTTCTACTTGTTATTTTACGTTACGTGGGCCTATCGACTACTCTACTTTACATCAATTTGCCTTTACGTAACGGTTCAGTTCAGCTTGGTTTTACATACCATTGAATATAAATGTCGAATATCTAGTTGAAGATAGCCCAGGATAGTATTCATCACCCAAGCCTGGATCATTGCTTGGGAAATAAGTTCATCCAGTAGCGCAATCACTCCCCCAATTTGGACATTTAGTTGAAGTGATTACGTAACGAGTACTTTTGATGCTTCGTTCGAACGCCTAGGCCTACCCTGCTATGCTGTCACTCTCGACAAGACAATATTCTCCTATGAAGCTGTACCCAGGGTGGAAAACACAGTAACTATCACAAGTAACCTGCATCATTATTCATACTGTTTCTCTGGCTAAAACTAAATCAGGTTTTTTTCTACCACAAATATCTTGACCTATTATATACTTACTTTAGTGAAATTTTGGTATCGATACCTTAAGGAGACTCCTTACTGGATATAAATGATATCGGTTATCCCTGGCTATTTGTTTGAAAAAGTTGAAATAGAGAGCTAGAGCTCGATTTAGTTGGTTGTCCTATTTTCACACCGAAACATATCCGAAGTGTAGTTTTTTTTTATCGTTGGAAATTATACAACTCCCTAAAATCACTCATCATATTGTTTGAGTCTTAATCTACCCACTCCTTGAGATATTTTCTTCGAGTAGTCATCTATCTTGGATCTTCTGTTGCAGAATTTCGAGAAATTGAAAGTTTAATGGAAAATCGGGAAGGTAGTAATTAGTATGAGTAATAATGGAGTAACACCTTTCATAAGACCAACAATTGTTTGTAGAAATCAGCTTGATTGGAAATATGTAGTTTCCTTTCAAAATCTGTCAAGAAGGGAAGCTTTTGAGTTTTGAGAACGAAAATGGTACTCTTCGACACGTCAACCATTTGTAAGGAAAGCTAATTGAATAGTTTTTTTCATTCATTCATCATATTTGATAGGCATACTTTATGAATATAAGTTACTGACTAATTAGACTCTTCAGATGTTAGTTATAGACAGTACCTGTTCGGAGTAAACTCTTCAGTTTGCCCTTTATTACACTAGAACAGATACTCTGTTTATATATATATATATATATATATATATATATATATTTTTTTTTTTTTCGGATTGTGGTAGGTTAAAAACCTCAAAAACATTAAGATATTCGCTTCAGTTATCGATACTTGCTGATATTGAATATGAATTTTTTTTCTAGGTGGTTTCATCTGTATTTGGAGTGTCTCGTTGGAGTTATTTACTGGACATATCAATGATGTGTGGTTAAAGTGATATGATGAAAGGCTGAATTTCCACAGTCATATTTCAACATAAGGCCAGACACATAAGACGGATAAATGAAGGTGAGTGGCAGTGATGACATCATAACTTATTTACGAGTATAGAAAGCTTTTTTCATAAACTACACCTCACGATTTGATCTCCACAAACTTTATTTGGAAAATATACCACGACATGTTTCGCTAATAGTGATTCAAATTATTTTTGATAAAGCTACTGTCGTGATATATTTTTCAAATAAAGTTTGTGGAGATCAAACCGTGAGGTGTAGTTTATGAAATTACTATGGATCTTCATCAAGTAAAGGCGAAATCAATCAGAAAAATATAGAAAAGCTGATAAATAATAATTTTCATGTGGGACGAAACATACATATTAGTAATATGAAATGTCCATCGATTATAAGTCATTCTTTTGGCAAATATTTGATGGTCGTGTCCATGCAGGTTAGGTTTCGGGGATAGGATTTTTTTTATTATAGATTTGAAAAACTTTCTGTTCTCAACCTATCTATTGAAATATAAAATGTAGAATATAGATTATTGAATTGATTATTGAATTTTTTTAGAATATCTTCTCTTATATTCAAATGGAGTCAAGAGCTAAAAATGTTTGATATAAAAATCTCTAAAGAGATGCATTTTGACAATGCAATTATCAATTCAGTTGAAATTATTTGAATATATAATTGGCAAAGAAGTCGTTTCTTCGATTGACTGAATATATGAAGAGGAAACATTATGAATAAGTATAAATAAAATTGGTGTGGTCAAAGATATGGACAGTCATCGTAGTATTTTGTTAAGATATTGTAAACCTTGTCAAAAAGGTGATTTTTGATTTTTTTTCTGAAAACTTTTACCTACTCTTACAAGACAGCAATTTATTGAATATTTTCAAAGCATTGTGGATCACAAAATTTTTTCATCAGACTTGAGTTTGGTTTTGGGGTTCTAATTTGATCAGCCTGCTGGGTGATGTGCTCTGCTACTCTCCGTGACGCCAACACAATAAAAAAAATAATATGGACAAGTTGAGAACTCTTTGTAGGCATTTCAGTTAGTATATTTTACTGTTCAGTCTGAACATTGTTTCTCAGATACGGAATTCCCAATCTGATATGTCATTCATTATAAGATGGCTTCGTGTGGGAAGGTTATGTTAAATGTGCTGTGTAAATATTTATTCATTCATTTATTTACTGACTTGACTGTTGCGTCTTTATTTGTAATTTTCTGTTTTTATTACTATTATTATTGTTGGCATGGAGCGACTTCTAAGGGCGCATGCTCAAAACTCAATTGAAGTATGCTTATCTATCTAAACCATAGATGAATAGAGACCTACCTACGATCTCATGCTAAGTACGCTACGTGAATCGCTATTATTTTTGCTAATTACTTATTTCGCCGTGTGTGCTCTAGACTCTGTGTCATCTTCGACTGTTTGGTAACTCATTTTAACTTCCCGTTTTGTTGTACAATCCAATGAAGCTGAAGAAAGAACACTCCAAGAAAGGGCCCTTTCAGAAGCAGGGATTTGTGCTATTAATTCGGTGAGTTCGCTTTATGCCACAATTCATACAGTCCACTCTTGTTTTCATTTTTATTATTTTTTAAGTATTCGAAGACGCGACATTGGTCCTTCGAGCCGGATTGGTTTGAAAATATATTTTTTTTTATCAATACAATTTTTTGTTTTGATAACGCTCATAGTTCCATTCCATTCATTTAGTCAGGCGCAAAGGAGAGTTGAGAGATCGTAGTGGGGATATCGCAGTATACAAACACATCAGGTGTCAGTTGTTTCTTTATCACGAACAGTGAATCTATAAAAAAAACATTTGTTTTTCTCTTCATCTTATCGCATTCGCTCAGATTGTTTACAATTTGTACTGGCTTAGACTTCAATAATGGCAGATAAATTGAAAAGGTACAAGGCTTGGCGGACTAGCGCACTTAACGAAATTTATTCCTTGCAGGGAATCGCAAATTTGGCAAAAACTAATAAATCTCAACATACTTTGTTCAAAATTAGATATGCTGAGATAGAAACTCTCAGAGATGAATTCATGAAACACCATAATAATATTTTGGTTAGTTTATCTAGTGATCCAAACTTTGAGCTGGATCAGGAAAATACTTCAAAGGAAACATTTTTAGAATCATATTATGATATTCGCACAATATACGCAGATCTATTTGAAAATAGTTTACAATTGAATCAGACTGTTGAAAATACGAATTCAATTTCCGATAATTCGCGCATAAGGTTACCTAAAATGGAACTTAGGACATTTTCTGGTGATTACAAGGAATTTCCATTGTTTATTGATCTTTTCAACAATACGGTTCATAATAACGGATCACTGAATGATTCTGAAAAAATCAATTATTTAGTATCGTGTTTAGACGGACCTCCTTTAGCATTAGTAAAGATGCATCCTTTAGAAGGACCCAGTTATGCAACTGCATATGCAAGTCTTGTGAAGAAATATACTAATGAAAGATTCAGAGCAACGGCTCACTGGAATGAATTAGAAAATTGTCCAGAAGTTGATTGTGAAAATCCAATTTCGTTTCGACATCTGTTGGATGTTTTTTCAGAAAATTTATCCGAGTTGAGGAAGATGGGTCTTCCTATTGATGAGTGGAGTTTTATTTTGGTTCAAATGTTGATTAAGCGTATCAATCCAGAAATGATGAGAGATTTCGAGCGAATTCATTGTTCTACCTCTATTCCAAAATACATGGATTTATATAGTTTTTTGGATAAACAATGTACCGCCATTGAAGCTTCAGCTTTTTCATTCACTTCAAAATCAAATAAAAGTTCAGATACCAGTAATAAGTCAAGTATGAATTTCCGCTCTAAAGGTAAAGGTAATTTTTCAAAAAATGCTTCATTTTTTGCTAAAACTGAAAAACGCATTTCAAATAATCAGTGTCCACTTTGCCAGAGCAAACATTTACTATATACCTGCCCTAACTTTCTTCAGAAAACTGTTACAGATCGCTATAATCTTTGTAAATCGTTACATCGATGTTTTAATTGTTTGAGCAATATGCATGATATTCGGACCTGCAAGTCAAATGTCTGTTGTCGGTGGTGTAATAAAAGACATCATTCCTTGTTATGTTTGATGGAAAAATCAACTTCATCAACGCCTCAAACCCAAACATCTACATCTAATTCTACTGTTGGCAACACGCCTGCTGCTCAAGAAGTTGCTACTGTCAACTGTGGGTGTGGATTTACGAAACGCAATTCGATGGTAATGTTAGCAACAACACGCGTTGAAATTTTGAGTAATCGAGGAAATTATCACAATTTTCGTGCTTTATTAGACCCAGGCAGTCAAAGTACATTCATTACTCAAAAAGCTTTCAACAATTTAGGCTTGCCAAAATATCATTTGTCTTTGGCTGTGCAAGGATTAGGTGAAACTAAAACTGTTACTAGTTCAGGTGGGGTAACATTGTGTATCAAACCATATAGAAAAACTTCACCTGTATTTACAACTGATGCTGTTATTTTACCAAAAATATGTGAAAAACTTCCCTCTACCAATATTTCTATTCAAAAATGGCCACATATCTCCAATATTGAGTTGGCAGATCCTAACTTTAACTGTCCAGGTCAAATTGATCTCCTTTTAGGCGCAGATATATTTCCAAAAATTTTGTTAGGAAATCATTTGAAGGGTGGAAATGGGGAACCGTACGCTTTGGAAACAGTATTTGGTTATGTTGTAATGGGTCAATTCAACTGTGACGCTTCGCCTTCATTAAATTTATTTTTTTGTAAGATCAATTGTACATCTCTAGAAAACACTATTTAAAAATTTTGGGAGCTTGAATCTGTTCCTGATGTAACCTGTTTATCACTAGAAGATAAGATGGCTGAAGATTTATATAAAATGTCAACTACAAGGGATCAGTCTGGGCGCTTCATTGTTTCATTACCTTTTCGAGACTCACCCCCTGTATTTTCCCGAAGTAGATGTCTTGCAATCAGGAGTTTTTTAGCCCTTGAAAAACGTTTACAAAAACAACCACATATATATAAAGATTATTGTTCATTTATGCGAGAATACTTAGACCTTAATCACATGGAATTAATTTCGGAAAGCAAAGTACCAATGAAAAGTTATTATATACCGCACCATTGCGTAATTAAACCTCAAAGTTCAACAACAAAGTTGAGAGTAGTGTTCAATGCGTCTGCCCGTGATCCAAATGAATTATCACTCAATGATTATTTATTAACTGGTCCCAAATTACAACGTGATATTGTCACGATCCTGTTAAATTTTCGCATACATAAATATACCCTATGTGCAGACGTGCAAAAAATGTACAGGATGATTTTAATCACTCCCGATCATCAAGATTATCAACGCATTATATGGCGTTTCTCGCCATCTGAACCTTTTCAAGATTATAGACTGCGCACCCTCACTTATGGAATTTCAGCCTCGCCATATCTGTCACTGAAGACTATTCAGCAATTGGTGGCTGAAGATGGTGCCAATTTTCCGCTCGCATCTGCTTCTTTGTTGTCCGATTGTTATATTGATGACATCGTAACAGGTCATGCAACGTTTGAAGGTGCTTTACGTCTTCAAAAAGAGTTGATAACTCTATTGAAGAAAGGAGGCTTCGATCTACGTAAGTGGTCGAGCAATGAGCCCTCCCTACTGTCTCATTTACCCAAATCATATTTAGACACATCTCCAATTTCTTTTGATCAATGCCAAGAAAACCTCCATAAAATTTTAGGAATTGTTCTGAAGATAACTTTTCATTTTCAGTTGAAGTATTGAATAGACCTTGCACGAAGCGAAATTTACTGTCCGAACTTGCTCGTGTATTCGATCCATTGGGAATTCTTGCCCCTATAACGTTTTCAACAAAATATCTTATTCAACAGTTATGGGTTTCAGGTTTGGACTGGGACGAAACTCCCAATGAACGAATTATTCAATATTGGTCACGCTATAAAGAAGAATTGAATTCACTGTCAGGAATTCAATTACCCCGCAGATTATTACACAATATTCATTTAGAATGTGAACTACATGGTTTTTGTGACGCTTCCGAAAAAGGTTATGCTGCTGCCATTTATTTTCGTGAAATACAAAATCAGAAATCGAAGCTATATTTTGTCTGTGCAAAATCTAAAATTGCCCCGCTCAAGCGCATATCTATTCCATGTCTGGAGTTGTGTGCTGCTGTACTCCTCTCTTCTTTAATGTCATTTGTCCTTAGTGTATATCAAGGTAAACTTAAATTCAGTTCTATTTGGGCATGGACAGATTCGGAAATTACTCTTGCATGGATTAAAGCTTCTCCACACAGATGGAAAACTTTTGTGAGTAATAGAGTCAGATATATTCAGGATAAAGTGTCGCCTGAATTATGGCATCATGTTGATTCGAACGAGAATCCTGCTGATATAGCATCTCGTGGCCTTCTTCCATCTGAGTTGCTAAATCATCGTCTATGGTTTCAAGGACCCACTTTTTTGCAAAATTTTCAGAATAAGTGGCACAAGTCAGATTTGAAAATGTATACCACGCATGAAGAGGAACGCAAACTTGGTTTGTTATTAGTAAATCGATCACACTATTTGAGCGAAATATTAAAAGATATATCATCATTCGGAAAATTACAACGAATTTTAGCATATTGCCAACGATTCATTTTCAATTCGAAAAATCCGAGAAGCAAATTGTCTGTTTTTCTTTCCTCTAAAGAGCTTCAACACGCAACGAAACTTCTTGTTAAACATACTCAACAACTAGCATTCTCAAAAGAAATTGAATCGCATAATTTTTCGAAGCCGCTCAAAAAATTGAATATATTTATAGACAATGAGGGACTTCTCAGAGTGGGAGGTAGATTAACAAATTCTAACCTATCTTACGATAAGAAACATCCGCTCCTTTTACCTAGTAACTCAGATTTCACTTATTTAATTATTGAACATTTTCATAAAAAGTATTTCCATGCAGGTATACGAACTGTACAGTTCTTACTATCTCAACAATATTGGATTTTGGCATCAAAACGCGTAATTCGCAAAATTTTGTCTCGATGCATGGCATGTTGGAAGACGCACCCTGTATCATTACAACCTCCCATGGGGAATCTTCCTCTACCACGCATTTCACAAATTAAGCCCTTTTCTAACGTTGGTGTGGATTATGGTGGTCCACTTTTTATCACTATGAATAAACGTAGGGGATCAAAAACTATCAAGGCATACATATGTCTATTTGTATGTCTCGCTACAAAGGCGATTCACATCGAACTCGCTTTAGATCTTTCGAGTGACGCATTTTTAGCAGCTCTTCGCCGTTTTGTAGCTCGTCGAGGACGATGTTCTTCGATAAGCAGTGATTGCGGAACAAATTTCATTGGAGCTTGTAGTCAACTTAAACTTTTACAAGAGGCCGCGTCCTCTGAGAATATTGAATTTCACTTCAACCCCCCTTCAGCACCGCACTTCGAAGGTATTTGGGAGGCGGGAATCAAATCAGTAAAGAGTCATTTGAATAAAACAATCGGAGAACAGGTTCTGACATATGAAGAACTTTATACGGTGCTGGTTCAAATTGAATCATTATTGAACTCTCGTCCATTAACACCTTTAAGTTCAGATCCTAATGATATTTCAGTTCTAACTCCCGGCCATTTTTTAACTTTAGAACCCCTGTCTGCCGTTCCTGACTCCGATCTCACGTCAACTCCTTTGAACCGTTTATCGCGGTGGCAATTACTCCAACGAATCCATCAAGATTTCTGGCGTCGATGGAAAATTGAGTATTTGCATACATTACATCAACGTAGCAAGTGGATTAAACCGATGACTCCGGTTGCACCGGGTACATTAGTTTTGATAAAAGATGTTACGCCCCCACTCCAGTGGACTTTAGGTCGAATCACTACTTTGAAACCGGGTAGTGACGGAATTTCCCGTGTTGCTGTGGTTAAAACAAAAAATGGTACATTAACACGACCTTTGGTCAAATTGTGTCCTCTACCAATTGAGGAGACAAATTGATTGAAATTCATTCTTTTCTTTCAACTTGAATATATTTAGTTTTTTTGACATTAATATTGCTTTTTTTTTATTTTAGAAAATTATAATTTTGTTTCGAATTGGAAAATGCATATTTAATCATATGCATTTTGGGGGCCGGTAATGTTGCGTCTTTATTTGTAATTTTCTGTTTTTATTACTATTATTATTGTTGGCATGGAGCGACTTCTAAGGGCGCATGCTCAAAACTCAATTGAAGTATGCTTATCTATCTAAACCATAGATGAATAGAGACCTACCTACGATCTCATGCTAAGTACGCTACGTGAATCGCTATTATTTTTGCTAATTACTTATTTCGCCGTGTGTGCTCTAGACTCTGTGTCATCTTCGACTGTTTGGTAACTCATTTTAACTTCCCGTTTTGTTGTACAATCCAATGAAGCTGAAGAAAGAACACTCCAAGAAAGGGCCCTTTCAGAAGCAGGGATTTGTGCTATTAATTCGGTGAGTTCGCTTTATGCCACAATTCATACAGTCCACTCTTGTTTTCATTTTTATTATTTTTTAAGTATTCGAAGACGCGACAATGAACATATAGATAGTGGGATTGAAAAAATAAACAAATGAACAATAATATAGAATATCAAAAAACAAATGTCAATTAAGTAATTATTAATAATAATAATCAGCAGTTTCTTCATAGTAAATCAATACATTTAACCTGATTTTTAAAAGAGTACAAGGATGAGTCAAACCAATATAGCTGCTATTCTTATTTGCTAACCTAACCATTCTAGTGATGGTTTCATTTAAGCCATAGCTAGTAGAATGGTAAGGAACTTTAAACAACTCTGACACTCTGGTTCTTTTTGAATTTACATTGAAGTTAATCATTTGTGTTACAAATGGACAGTTCATATCACCATTTATAACTTTTTGAAGAAGTCTTAGATCAATTTCAGCTCGGCGGTGCTCCAAAGTAGATAAATTCAGAAGAAGCAGAATGTCTTGAGTACTCATAGTCGGACCTCAGATATCCGAGCTTTAATGCACATGATCTCAGAAATATGTTTTGTACTTTCTCAATCATAGATTGCAACACTGCAAACATTGAATAATAGCTGTGGTGTATGACATCTGACACATCGTTTACAAAAAGAATGAAGAGTATTTGAGTATTGGGCCTATATGCGATCCTTGAGGGACGCCAGGAATTTGTGATGATATGGAACCAGCATATTTAACATATGAATTTTATTATCCAAATAACTCTTTATCCATTTTGACATGTTACTATTGATGCCTAATGCTAGGAGCTTAGTCATGATAGGATCATGATTTACCGTGTCAAAGGCTTTAGAGAAATCAGTATAAATAGAGTCAATTTGGTGTTTGTCCTCTAGGTTATTCAAAAGAAAATGTTGATAAAGCAATAAATTCGTAGTGGTGGATCTACCAGATATAAAGCCATGTTGGTGTTCATTCATTATGTTTTTTGTATCGAAAGCCAGTTTTTTAGGTATCAAACAATCCAGCAACTTTGGAATTTCAGATTGCTTGCTCACTGGACGGTAGTTTTTGATATTTTCTCTATCACCAGATTTGTGGATTGGAGTTAGAAAACTTTCCTTCCAGAATTCAGGGAAGATTCCCATAGATAAAGAAAGATTAAATAATGTTTGTAAGGGTTTTGCTAGAGTGAATATGCAGTTTTTTAAAAATTGCAAAGGAATTCCTTGGGACCAGCTGAGAGTTTTTCTGGGGTTATCATGAGTCGATTGATTATTTCTGCGTTTTCAATATAGTAGTTGGAAACCTGTAAACTCTCTGTGCATTTGTATTGCGGAATTTGAGAAACCTTTTCGTCAGAATAGGTAGTAGAAAAATTATTTGCGAAAAGATTAACACATTTTAAGGCGTTAAAACTGCCCTAAGGTATATTAAATGTACTAGATGTGAGGCGGTAGCTAATCCAATCTGTGCTGAAATATTGAAAAATGTAATTTTTTGTGAAGACTGTATGATCTGCTGCCAATTGAGTGAAAATTATATAAACAGTAACTCAAACCAATTTGAACAACTAATCTCGATGGAGAGTGATGTTAATTTGAATTCAATTTGCTCTAACGAAGTTTATAATATGGAAAGAAATCAATTTAAAAAAGAATTACAATATCACATAAAGATTTCATTATCCGTGAACTACATGAACTATATAAATCAAAAGACAACATCAAATTACATCAAAACAAGTTAGTTCTGACATCTTAAAAGCAAAGTCTACCACGACCATGATGAGTCTTCAAAAAGTAAATAGATAAAGAACTTGGAGACAGTGAAGGCTGGCACCAAGTCCAACAAAGAAGAAAACGCAAATACCTGGTAGGCCGAACTGAACAAGAATGTGTGGTGGGAACAGTTCCAAAATTTGATAAACTAAGAAACTTTTTACAAACAAATCTTCCAGGTGCTGAATGTGAGGCCCATCCTTTTAAAAGAGCCGACATATATGCATCTGCAAAAGTTGCAATCAATTGTGAGCATTTGAATAAGGAATGGAGACGAGAAATGTTGCCAAATGGAGCATTGGTACCTTTTTTTGCCAGGAAGAGGATGCCAGTAACACAACAGGATCTTCTACATCAAATCCCCATCTAATACGAAACATCAACTCTGAGATAAATCTAAGTAAAAAAACTTCAAGTAAATCTACCCTCAACTGTGATAGGAAAAAGGCTGATACCACAATCTACAGTGGATCTCATAACTGTGATGTAAATCATGATGCTGAAATTGTTAAAAACCTAACTTATGACAATAATATGAATGTGAAGCATAAGTCCTTTCTCTCCTGCTGCTACCAAAATGTGGGAGATTTGAAGTCTAGTCTTCAAAACTTCAAAGTAGTTACGATGTGAAAATATTATCGGAAATTTTGTTGTCTGGTGATATCAATTCAAGGTAACTCTATCTTTCACTACAATAGATCGAGTGATAACCTATAACCCACCTCAGGCTGTGTGGTCCAGTGGTAATCTTGGAGTTACTGTTCAGTGTCCTATAAGTTCACCGGCTTTTACTTAACGTGAGAGATTCAGTTTCTTAAACCTGTTTAAACACAGCGGTGTTCGCAGTAGTCGTCATATTCTACTTGATCTAATTTTTTCCAATCTTGAATCAGTTACGGTGCTCCCAGCTATTGATCTGTTACATCATAATAGCACATACGATACTTCCTGTTTATTCGATATACTACATGTCATCTTGACAACATACTGAAGAAGTTGTTTTTGACTTCAAAAAAGGAGAGTATGATTCAATTTATTTTCTCTTATACATGATTGAATGGGATAATTACTTGGATATGAATGACATTGCCCAACTGTACCTACGATATACTATTTGCTCTTACGCACACCTACATTCCTACTAAAATTCTCAAACCAAATCCAAAATTTCCATGTTGGTATATGTTGAATCAGTTAATCATATTTCAGATGTAAGGTATGATAGTACTGTTAATGTCAAAAAGTGTAAAGTATCAGTGAGCGAAATGTTTGATAAAATCTCAAACCTGAAGGATAGTGTTTGCTGTGGTTCTGATAGAATCCTTTCATACTCTTTAAAGAGGTGCATTTACTCTTTGAGTAGAATAGAATATAATACAATAGAATATTCTGTTGGTGTTAAAATAAACATTAAGTGTTTACACAGGTCAATACAGCACAGATACAGAACTATAACTTATAAATTAAGTAGTATATAAAATATATCGAAGTAGGGACATAGGTTTCACAATATCAACAATTTACAATTTTCAATTCATTTTCTCAGAGACAAATACAATAAATACAATATTCTAAAGATTACATTTCATTTCAAATCTACTGTTAAGGATTTCATTGTAGCTACAGAAGGCTTTGTTTGTTAAATATTCTTACAATCTTCAGTTTATTTCAAGATCCCTGATCTGGCATGGTAGTTTGTTGTAGAATTCTGGAGCATAATAAAGTGAAGCATTCCTTGATTTATATATTCTAAGATTACTCATTCTTATATTGTCACTTTTCCTTGTTTCCTTGTGTAGTGATTATGTACATTGCTTTGAGTTTTGTATTGACCAATATTTTCACGCATATGACAATGGTCATGATTTTGAGATCAATAAATTTTTGTGCATGTGGGGAGTGTCCCCATACTATTATCGCGTATGTACAAACTGATTGAATGAGAGTTTGGAAAGTCATCACACAAACTTTCTGTTCCACTACTGATCTTAGATTTCTTAGAAGGTAAATGCTTTCATTAACTTTACTTTACATGACAGTCAAATTTCAGTGTGGGGTCCAGGTATACTCCCAAAAACTTTAGTGATTCTGGATTTTTAAATATACATATATATTTTTTTTTTGATTGATGCAACTAATTTTCCTTTATTTTGAGTATTTCAATATCATCTTCTAGGCACCCTCAAACTTTGAGTTTGAGGGTGCCTAGAAGATGACAGTTCTACCAACTGTCGAAAGCGCTCGCAGATAATGAATAGAAGATATAAAGCTTCAATTCCTTTTTGTATATATACATATATATATTGAAATATATATATGTATATATATATATATATATATATATATATATATATATATATATATATATATATATATATATATATATATATCATCAGCGCGGTGCAGCCAAGTGTAAAGATGGGCAACACTTGTTTGCCGTAAGCAGGAAACAACACATATGCACGGAGTCAACAACAGGAGCCAACCGCACATTTGTGGTTCCAGTAAGAAGACCTAGAATTCCCAGGCTACATCTATCATGACCACGTAGGCAGCTATAGCTACCTGCGTGACACAAATGTGCGGTTGGCTCCTGTTGTTGACTCCGTGCATATGTGTGGTTTTCTGCTTTCGGCAAACAAGTGTTGCCCATCTTTACACTTGGCTGCACCGCACTGATGAGGCCAATAGCCAGAAACACGTGTCCGCGGTTTGCCCCACTTTTGGAGTGTTGTGTCCACTAATTGTTTAATTTTTGATTTTTATATCATACCCACTCGATAAAATCTCTCTCTCTCTCTCTCTCTCTCTCTCTATATATATATATATATATATATATATATATATATATATATATATATATATATATATATAGGTGATAGGTGGAGAAAATCATTGATTCAGTTTTGCTACCAGCAGCCGTTCTGAAGTGAACCAGTCTGATGCTTTGGACATTGTAATGGCCATACTATCCTTTAAATATTCAAAGTTTCTCTCAGAATTTGTAAAAGTCGTATCGTCATTTATGTAAATTAGGAACAATAGTAGACCTAGAATTGAGCCTTGGGGTACACCGTGCCTGTTGATTCTTTCTTCTGAGAGAGTGCCACCGCAAGATGTTACTTGTCTTCTATCTTCCAGGTAACTTGAAATCATTTTCAAATTGATTCCATTGAGGCCATAGAATTCAAGTTTTTTCAGTAAGATTTCATGTGATACACAGTCAAGGGCCTTTGACAGGTCACAGAACGTAGATCCCACAATTTTACCACTTTCAAAGCCTGCTATTATAGTTTCACATAGATCATTGATTGCTAATGCGGTTGATTTGCCAATTCTAAAGCTGAATTGTTCATTTATCAACAGGCTGGTTCCCTCAAATATCGGAATTCGAATATCTTGGATAGAACTGGTATGAGCGATATAGGTCTGTAATTCTGAGTGTTCATTTTATTACCTTTTTTGAAGACATGTATGATTTTAACAAGCTTGTATTTAGTTGGATATACATACATCATCTTTATATAGAAATAAAAACTTGAATTTCTTCAAAAATAACGTGAAATTATTATTATTTGAATCTACTTTTTATTCAATCGATGATTTTTTCAGTCCGATGTGGCAGTTGAATAACTTATACATTAATTTTTATTCTTTTATTTAAAGTGAGATGTACTTATTGTAATATTAACGAATTTTATACTTGTTGTGAATGAGTGGTATTTGATCTGATTTACGTATTAATAACACTTTCTAAATGAATATGAGATATTTTTTTCGTGTTCTTTTTAATTGACATATCTTTGAAAACTTTAACTTTGCAAATGAATGATATAACGAGTGTCCCAAATAGATAAATATATGTAATACACCACAATTCTCCTTCTGATTTTTTCTTCAACTATTTTATTTATTGTATATTCTACAATTATACATGTTATTCTGATGGTGCCATGCGTGTAATAAGTATAAGGAAATGAAAGCGAAATGAAAGCTTGTTTGACCGATTGATATGCATATATTTATAATATGCATGTTCTCTCGCGCATTTGCTAATTAACTCCAATTTGTAAAATGTGAAATGAACCGTCCACATCACTAGATAAGTATATAGGAGTGTGTCTGAAGACTGAATCAAGAAGAAATATGTATGTATAATAAAATACATATTTTGAAGCTACACCGCTACACCGAAGGTTCTGGTAAATACCGGCTGGAAAACAACTACTTTCCCGGTTAATACCACGGTGGATAATGAATTATATCCGACATACATTTATTAAAGATACCTCACAGTGGTTAGTGTCGCGGATGTTTCTCGTTCATTCAGCAGCAGGAGCCTGCTGAAATTATTCTCTCCTCTACAGTGCTACCCACTTGAAAGCGGCACACCTTTCTAAAATTTGCATCTTTTTTCCGATTTCAAAGAATTTATTTTGAATTGTAGAGCTCAAAAAGCTGTACTTTGGGACCAAATATCATTTTCTTTATTTTATATACAAGAAATCATAGTTGCGATTTTTTAGTAAAAATTCAAAACCACCATTGAACTGGGTCCCCTTTCAAATGGTGATATACCAAATTTCATAAAAATATATTCAATATTAATAATTATGTGGTCGAATTAAAGAAATTTTTATCATGAATTAATTCAAGTATATGATGGACTGAAAAGTAAAAAAACAATATTCAACAAATTATTGTAGACAGAAACATGAATGAACGTTCATCAAATTTTTGTTGTTTCAACCAATCCGCCATTCATTGCAATGCACTTGTAACACCTTCTAATATTCAATATAACTTTCATAAGTTGTTCTGTTGTAATTTCTGCACAAGCTGCAGATATTCTGATGCGTAGTT
The DNA here is from genome assembly GCF_025532065.1 of Leptinotarsa decemlineata. Taxonomy (NCBI): domain Eukaryota; kingdom Metazoa; phylum Arthropoda; class Insecta; order Coleoptera; family Chrysomelidae; genus Leptinotarsa; species Leptinotarsa decemlineata. The sequence goes on from NW_027412698.1 coordinate 3,623,049, forward strand.
CTTCTACTGACTGTGGTCTGGACATGTGAATTTTTTGCTTTACTGTACTCCAAAGAAATAGTCTAGCGGTGTCGGGTCCCGTGATTTTGGCGGTCAGTCAATGTAAGGACTAATTCAACTTATCTATCCATTTCCATAATTATCGTTCAGCCATTCTCTTACAATAACTGCATTATGTACAGAAGACCCATTTTTTTTGAAACTCCAAATTCAGACGATCCTGCACTGGTAAGTTATATATTGCTTCCTGAAACTCATCTCTCAAAATGTCTAAAAATATAATTTGAAGAAAAACGGACCGATAATTTCATCACATTTATTTTATGGGAATATTGCCTTTTTTGCGTTTATAACCAAATTAGGAATATCTACAGACCAGTACTTTAAATTTTGGGATGAAACTACTCCATTTTGAAGAAGTTTATATCATTCGAATATTCTCCTTTAGCCCACAAACAGAATTCTAACCATCTAAAAATTTTGGCATAAACGGTTTAATTTTATTTTTTACAAGGCATCTCCTGATATTTTCTCTACGGATATTTAAGTTCAAACTAGTCATTCGGTAGCTTGAGTGAGGATTATTACGAAAATATTGCAATATTCGCACACCATTTCTATTCTCAAGATGTGAATTGTTTCTGTTTTTAAGCGTATATTTCGAAATACAACCTGTTTCGTTAAAACATAATTTATACGGAAGTTTATCAGGATGTCTGTTATGCAATTGTCTGGCAGCTTCTTTTGCCGAAATATCATTATCTGGCACACTTAGTTGATAAACCATGATAAATCACTAATCCTTACCGCTTTACAAAACATTTTTTTTATTAATCGGGCATAATCTGACGTTACTGTTTGAATACAGTTTTTGACAGCCGCAATAATAATCAACAGTCTTTTGTTCAAAATACCAAATGAAAAGAGCGTGATCTTGCATATCCGCACGGTGTTTCAAGGCCAACTCATCAAGATTTAAAAACCATTTAAGAGGTGTGCAGTTAATATTCTATCATGATACAATGTGAATGTCAATTCCACCACAGAATTATTAATACTGAATTTTTTTTATGAAATTTGATATACCGCCATTTGAGAGTGTGCCCTGTCCAATGGTGATTTTGATTCATCATTTATAAATGAAAGGTAATACTGGATCAACTGACGTAGGTTGAATCCAAAACAAGCATGCCCTCAAACACTAATACTCAACACTCTTCTCAACTCATGTTTCACCAACCAAGTTGGGCATCTCCAGAAGAAATTGAAAAATGAGACAAGAAAGTTCGTAAAATGATGATGGTTTATTTAATTTTGAATATATTTTGACTGTATAACAAACGTTATCTCTTTATGTCAAACTTTTTTTATTATAGACCACTTTCAAAATTTTGCCGGTTCTTGTAGACCCCCTGCAGCTACATTTCTACCATATTCTCAAAACTCAACAAAAAAATGTGAACAAATCTAAAGAAATGAACTTTGAACGTTCAAGCCAGTCTCGAATATACCTACACAGTATGTTGAATGGACTGACGCCTATCATAAAACAACGACTTCCCTGGCTAATACCACGAAGGGCGTTGGATTATATCCGACAGGCGTCAGTGCAGGAATCTTCACAGAAAATGTCCTGCATATGCAATTGGCAATACAACTGAAAGAGTTGACCTTCAATTTTGGAACGGGGACACTTGCCGACCGGTTTCGGGCTCATTAGCCACTCATCAGTGCAAGATAGTGGCCATTGTCGACCTAAAGTCAATGATATTGCATGTATACGAATGAATGTAATCATAAAATATGGCCATTTGTTTTAATTATTCATCAAGTCAGTAGTCAGTTTCTCATCTTGTTTCGGGGGGGGGGGGGTGCAGAAATACCTTTTGTTTACATTGGAGAATATTTACTCGGACATAATTAACGTTTCGCAACACGATCTTTACCTTTTTCTGATCGATACTCGCATAAGATCAATAGCAAGTTCAAATGTTGTGCGAAAACGGATTATCAGACGAATCTTGGCTCAAATTATAAATAAAACTGCCGCCTTATATTTAAAACTGAAGGAATTCTGACGGTTTCGTTAATTATGCCTATAAAGTGATATCATACTCTACAAGAGGTGCTGATAATAGCCGTCTGAAGTAAAGTAGGTACATTGGTTATAAAAAGTCCCTTCAGTATGTTGGTTTCTTTTCATATACCCTCTTCTCTAAAGGGATTTTTTTTCGTATACCCTCTTCTCTAAAGGGATTTAATACCCCGAAGTATGCTTTTCGGAAAAACATTCTACTCGCTAGAAGAATTTATTGAAGCAGTAACCGGATAGTTATGAATACGGGGTCATATTTTTTAATTCCTCAAATTTAATGTTTAATGTTTTTTGTAATCATTGTATTTGATTGTAGTTTATTTGTATCTAACTATTGTTTTTTATTTGTATCTGACTGGTATTTTGTGAGTATTCTGTACTTTTTATAACTCGTATAAGTTATACATTCTTTTTGATTTGACTAACCTTCATCATTGTACGACATCAAAAGGCTAATGAGAATTGATTTTTTTACGTAACTTTGCAATGGTCAGGCCCTAAACCCCCAAGTCCCGAAACATTCAGGAGGGCATACCAGCCTTATCAACCAACGACTACATCGTAGGAAGTGATCATTCGGCTCGAGAATCATGTGCCCTGAGTAAGTGCAATGAGCCAAAAATGATACCCTTCTGCATTTGTCCGGTTGAAACTTCTGCCTTAATGAAGCAAGCCGGTATGATTTTGAGATTCGAGAGTAGGGAGGGCCTTATTCCACCGTCGATTCCAATAATCAGACCAGCCATCTTCAATATGTGTTGTATTGCTCTGATGCTCGAGAAGGACTTCATCAGGCGTATTACCTTGTATGAGCCTGATGGTGGGGACTGGATAGTTTCAATAAATTCGGCACTTGAAGACACCACCCAGGCAGGCCATGATGAACTCCTCAGTTTCTGACTTCAGCCCAAGTGCTTTGATTAACCCTATGCATTGGTTTCTCCATGAGTAGCTTTAATTGCGGCTTCACTCTGTCAGTTGCAATGATATGTACTGTCAATTATTTTTGAACAAACCTTATTCATACACTATTTTCGAAATAGCAAGATTGATATCGGAATTCAGTTTTTTGTTCAATTGAGTACACCTATTTCTTACACGCTTTATATTAGCTTCACCTGTGTTTGTTTGCTTGTAACTCCCAAGCTCGGGATCTATATTGACAGGATTATCAACATTATTATTGCTTGATCTATTCGCGAGCAGTTGGCGCTGTACGTAACCTCCTTGATAGGTTGTTCAAAAGAAAGTCAAAATAAAAAATGGATTTTAGGAATTATAAGTGTCAGTGAAATTTTGTACTACAGATGAAATCTTTAGATATTTAAATATTTTCAATTACCCGTGATTTAATACAGAAAAAAGTTTTGAACAAAACGAAAGATACATTTTAAAATCTAATTCGATTATTTGAAAGCAAACCAGAATATGGATTTCAACAATGAAAACGTTTTCGTAAAATGTACACTTAAAAAATTCAGTTACTCAAATATTCCAAAAAATCGAAAAATTAGAATTAAGGTGCTTGACATTACATATCAAATCAAAAGATTGATTTGAAAAATAAATATAGTTTGAAAAACTAAAAAAAACGCTTTTATAGCATATGAAACTGAAAAGTAAAAAATATAGTTAAAAAAAACTAAAAAATACGCTTTTAAAAAACATCGAACTTGAAATTTAAAAATAAATATAGTTTAAAAAAACCTAAAAAACACGCTTTTAAAGAACATCGAACTAAAAAGTTAAAACAATTTTTATAAAAAAATAAGCTTAAAACAATAGCGATCGAAAATACTAGTATTATTATGAAAAAAGCTTGGGCGCTAGATATACAAAAAATATGGCACAAAGCGCCCACGCTTTTTTCACAATAATACTAGTATTTTCCGATCGTTATTGTTTTGAGCTTATTTAAAAAAAATATTTTTAACTTTTCAGTTCGATGTTTTTTAAAAGCGTGTTTTTTAGTTTTTCAAGCTATATTTATTCCATAGTTATTTGAGATATGATGCGTCACAATAATAATTAATAATAATGTATTTATTACACAGAAAAATATAGAACATAGTGAAAATTATAGTAGCATGTAGGTTATTGACTGTATTGATGACAAAAGTTTGTGAGTCCTAAGTCTTATCTTTTTTCCAGATAGTCCTGTTCTATGATGAAGACAGTTGAAACGCTACCAAAGCCATCTCAAGCGCAAGAATCAACCTGGAAAACTGTAAAGGAAAACAACGAAGTTTGTTAAATATTGTGGAATAATAGTTTTGGTGCTGTTATAATTTATTTTTACAAGCACTCTTCTCAATTTACGATCAAATAATTTTGGTTGAATGATGTTTCATTAGTTGATATTATGTAATTCACCATAAAAACCATAACCATAAAAACAACAAAGACCAATCAGGGCTAAGAATAGCTTTAAATGTTTTCATTCTCAAAAGTATTTTTGATATTTCATGTTCACATTTTTACAAAGGTAATATAGCTGGGAAGTGTTTTGATTTTCATTTTGCCTGCTCAACATTGGACAAAATTATTTTCTCACAAGTGTATTCGAGGAAACATGAATATTCGCTTCATTGTTACAGGAATATTGTTTTATTGTTGTTTTTATTCTCTTTCAGGAAAATTTTACATTCGAAACATTTTTGATTACATTCTTCACTGTTTATGCAGAGTTAATTTTCAGCATCTCTTGATGAGTTACCTGTAGTTAGATTCTCCGACATTGTACACGTTTTTCTATGAAAAACAATATATGGGAGACAATATATGGAAGTCGGAGCTTCAATTTTTTGGGATTTCAAAAATTCTTTACTTCAACATCTACTCCAATACTTACCATGTTGTTAGAACTAGATGTCTATCTCAAGCTTAGTCACCTCGTCGAAGACGTGGCTCGTTTGTCGGGGAAAGTATCATGATAATGGAAATTTTTTATTGCTCCTCTTTGGTCGATCTTCGAAATAGTTCAGATATGGGAAAAATCTGATGGATGAAATCCTTTCATTATTTTTTTAAATGAAGGAAAAGTCTTGGTCGATTTTTTTTTGCTGTAAGTTCTGTTGTTTTGATTCACAAAAAGTTTTGCTTGCACGACTTGTTTATATTCCCAGAATTTTGGTTAAAGGTGCTTTCTTTCTTTAATGTTGTTGTTGTTGAGTTGATTTTCATTATCTCTTGAATATCACATTGCAGTTAATTTGGATTATTTTCAGTAATTTCTAATCTCGATTTTGAATTATTTATTTTGAAAGGAGAGAAAGTTATGCTTATGAAGTAGTTTGAAGATATGAAATATTTTTTATAATCAAATAATTTTGAATAATCTTTTATTACTTGTTATTATGTAATTTACATGCACGTTCAACCATGTTACATAAAAACCATAACCATGAAAACGACAAAAAACCATCAGGGCTTAGATTAGTTTTGATGTTTTCATTCACAAAATTATTTTCGATGTTTTATGTTCATATTTTTACAAAAGTAATATATCTGGGAAGTGTTTTGATTTTCATTTTACCAGCCCAAAATTGAAGGAAAATACTTTCTCACAAGTGTATTCTAGGATATAGATATAGAATACTTATTTTATTGTTATAGGAATTTTGTTTTACTGTTATTGTTTATTCTCTTTCAGGAAAACTATACACTTGAACAATTTTGTTCAATGGTTCTTATTTTATTGTTACTTGGTTTATAAATGTTTCTTACTCTCTTTCAGGAAAACCTTACACTTGAACAATTTTGGTCAATGGTGCTTTTTTTTTGATTGTTTATGCAAAGTTAATTTTCATTATCTTTTGATGATAGCAAAAGTTTTGAAAATTAGTTGAATACTCCGACATTGTACAAGTTTTTGTATGAAAAACTACCACAAGGGAGACTATATGGAATTAAATGAAGTGGAGGTCCTGGTTGATCTATTTCTTTGCTGTATATTCTGTTTTCATCCACAAAAAGGATTGCTTGTATGACTAATTCATATTCCCAGTATTGTAAGGTAATATATAATACACCGTTTCATGGTTTGAAGTGTTGGGGGGGAAACTATACACTTGAACAACTTTGTTCAATGGTTCTTATTGTTACTTAGTTTATAGATGTTTTTTATTCTCTTTCAGGAAAACCTTACACTTGAACAATTTTGGTCAATGGTGTTTTCTTTCTTGAATGTTTATGCAGAATTAATTTTCATTATCTTTTGATGATAGCAAAGGTTTTGAAAATGAGTTGAATACTCCGACATTGTACAAGTTTTTGTATGAAAAACTACCACAAGGGAGACTATATTGAATTAAATGAAGTGGAGGTCCTGGTTGATCTATTTCTTTGCTGTATACTCCGTTTTTATCCACAAAAAGTGGATAATTCATATTCCCAGAATTGTAAGGTAATATAATACACCGTTTCATTGTTAATGGTTTGAAGTGTTGGAGGGGTTTCTCAGGCTTCCAACAAGTCATTGTTTCGTTGAAATTAAAACTTGTATTCACGAGTACTATATATCAACAGGATGAGCCTGAATATGAGTTATATCTGATATGAGAATTTGAAATTTAACAAGTTTTCTGAGGAAATATTAGACTACTGCCATTTCACCAAAGAAAATATTTCTCTATTTCTAGGTCTGAGATTTCAAATTTTTTTTGTAGTACAAGTACAGTTATAGAAACAAAAAACAATTTTGGTTTTTCTCTGAGAGGGTTTATTTTTCAAACAGTATCTATTAACACTTTGACTGCCAGCATACTAATTTTTGGTTATTTTATTTTGTTTTGTTATTCATGTATGACTGACCGACTGAGATGCATAATTTTGCGTCGTTAGTCGTTTATGACCGGCAGCATCACTATAATTCACGGCCGTGTTAGGATTTTTGGACCGAGACTATATTGAATTGTGTATGCTTATTGAGATCGCGGTGCTTAATTTTATAAGTCTACAAAATTTCGCGGCGCTTGACGTCCTCTGAGTAAAAATACATCAATTTCAAATTATGAAATATTTTTCAATCGAAATCTCATACATTGTTGAAAAAATAAGTAACTTATGAACTATGATTTTTAATATGGCACTCTTGGCACATTGCAGGTTTTCCATCACATCCATCGCAAAATGCGGGACTTTTCTTTTTCTTTTCTTTCTTTTTCTTCTTCACATTTCTTTTGTAACACACATTACTTACAAGTTTTCTCATCAGCTTTTCTAAAATAATTGTGCTACTTTGGGTATCATTAGACTCTTTCTGTTGGCAACATTTCCAAATAATGAACTTCAGGCTACGTCTTCACTGAATTTATTGCTATTTGATTTTGAATTTGTATGTTCTTTATATATGTTGAATGCATTTACCGCAGACATGCCTGTCAGCAAGTCAAAAAAAAACCTTTCAGTACCACTTGACGCCTTGACGATTACAAGTACTGTATGAAGTCATTTGATCAGACTTGTCAACGCCACATTATTATAAGCAATAATAAATAGCTTCAGTTTTGCTGCTTTGTTTGCCCTTTTCTTTTTTTGGGTGGGTTATCATTGTTAGCTGTTGGAGACAGTTCCCTCTTTAGCTAACTTGAAGGTGGAGGAACTCTCATCTCAAGTCCGTGTAATGTCGATAGCATTAGTACATCTCTAGCGTCTTTCCATTTGGAGACAATTATCCCATTATCAGTATCATTCCCAATGTATTCATGTTTTTCTAAATTTTTTGTCGTGCCATCTTTTGGCAGGTGTTTTCTTGATCGTCTAAGTGTACCTACTAAATGTGTGCTTTTGATGAGGAGAATTTTAGCTAATGGACAACTAGTATAAAAGTTGTCTGTGTAGAGGGTTTTGCCTTCAGCCAATAATCCCTCAGTCAATGCCAGTACGACAGTTACATCTGTTTCAAGTCCTGCAGGGCGCTGTTTCTCAGTCAGTCGAGTATATATTTGGCATTTCTGTGTATAGCCCCTTGGACTGCACAGATTTTCCCCATATTTGCGACTCTTAGATGGTATACATACACTGACTAAATTTTAGTCTGCCCCTCCATGGTATCATGCTTTCGTTTATGACCATCAATGGCGTAACAGATTTTTTCGCCCTCCCAAACCTATTTTCGGGCCCCCACTAGTTATTTTTGAACAACTGATAACATAATCAAACCGTTTCGTCATAGATATATATGGGGTTGCATAAAATGGTGTATTTACTGTTTCAATCATGTTTTGATTATAAAATTACATCACAAACATACGAGTTTTTGTCGTGGCTTGGCGAAAACACTTTTTAAAAGGAGTTGAAAAACTTAGAAATTGGAAAATGACAAATTATTTTATTCAGTGTTGTACAAAGGATAAGTAAAGAGTGACGAGAGGCGTCATTACAAACAGTTTTATACAAATGCTTATCAAAATAGGGCTGATACAGCATCCGTCCGGGAAGTCGCTGTGGTGGGCGTTTCTAGAGGACATTGAGGTCACACGAGTTCTATAACTCCTCCATCCTTAGAGTGAAATTCCGGGGTTGACTTCGGAATTTCGGGAAGTTCCTTCGGTTTCTCCTTCTTTTGGGGCTTCCGCTATGGCAAGGCATCTAATTGGATAAAATCGATAGGTTGCATACAGGATGGCTATAAAAAATATAACATATAAAATTATAGTCCAAATATCAATTGATTTCTGACCGATTGGTACATCTTGAATCTTTTTTATTTCTTCTTTCTTGATTTCTAGTGTTTTTTGAATATGCTTCATTTCGTCCAGGTTAATGGCTTCCAGTTTAATTGGGTTAATATTTAAAAATTGAGGATTTAAATATGAATAATTATTTTCAAAATTCAATTTTAGAAATTTGAATGGTTTAAATTCAATTGTAGGGTTTTGAAAACTTCTCATTACTGTATTGTCTATTTTCACTTCACATTGAAAGGTGAGTTCTAAAATAAAAGTTCCTTGGAGAGGAATTGATTCTCTACTATTTTTTTACAAGTTTGTTTAGCGACTTTTTGGCTTGGTGTGATAATGATCCATTTATTTTCTTCAATTTTTTGTATTTTTGTTCGATTAATCATTACAGGCACTGGATTACAGTTTGTTAGTTTCTTTGAATATTTGAGCATCTGGATTTCACAAGGGGCTTCTTCTGTGATTACTTCCGAATTGTTTAATTGGCATAAGAATTCTTCATTTATGATTTCATTGCAGCTTGTGTCGAAAAGTACATAGTTTTCTTCATTTAGGATAAGATATTTAGATTTAGGAATAATCGTTTTAAAGGAATTATTCTTTGGAGTTGGTAAGAAGTATAAACGATAATAATTATAGTTCTCCATTTCGACTATCGGTATTTCAATAATAAAGATTATTTTGTTATGTTTCGAATATGCTTTGATATCGATTATTTTCTCAAATAGTAAAATGTTTTCTATTTTAGGTTCAAAGGGTAATTTACTTGTAGTCAAATATTTGGGAATCTTTTCGACTTCTTTTAATATCTCATTTGGTTCAGCCATGGAATTATGAAAAATATTCAACTTCAAAAAATTTCTATTTTCTCTAGGATATCATAAATTGCTTGGAATGCAGTGGTTATTTGTGAAATCGTTAATTGTATTATTAAAAATTGATTCATTTCAATATTTTTGGCTTCTTGAGTTTGTATGTTTTTCAATGATTTCTAATCGAGAGTTCAAGAGTTCTTGATTATGCATAAGAATTTGTGTATTGTTTCTAAAATTATCAATTGATCTTTGTAAAAGTGTTATTTGATCTGATATGAGAGTTTTCATTTTGTTTTGATTGAATGAAAGTATTTCAATCGCTCTGTCATATTTTTCCGCGTCATTTTGGTCTAAGTTACCAGTTATTGATCTTGAAATTGATCCTAGTCCATCAATAAGTCCTCGTTTTTACCTTCTTCTTATTGAAGGATTAATTTGATAAATTTGCCTAATTATTTTCGTTTCTAATAGTTCTGTCAAATAATGAGTTGTAAAATTCAACTTGATAGTTACTTCCTCGTGTTTTATTATCAATTGTACCTTTTAATTGGTGTAATCTGTCTCTTAAAAAATTAAATTCGTTTACTATATCTGTTATATCGAATATTTGAATAAATTACCATTGGTCTATTTTATTTTGAGTGTTTCCTAGCTTCAGTGGTAGTAATCCGGAGTTGTCATTAAGGTCATGAAATGTTGGTGACTTCATTTCTGCGTTGCTTTGGATGAAGAGTCTGAAATAAGAAGTTTCTTTCTAAGCTCTTCAATATAAACAATTTCTTTTCTATCTGGGTATTGTTTACTGATAATTTCTCTTCTATTTCTATCTAATACTTTCGATATAGTATAAGGTCCTATAAATTTATTAAGTTTTTTATTTCTTTCTTGTGGATTTTGTTTAAATACGGTTAATCCTACTTGATAATCATTATTCGTGTCTCCGTGTATATTTGTTTTTTCAACAATTTTCGCTTTCTTGGTTTCAATTAGTTTTTTAGTTTTGTCATAAACGTGTTATAATTTTCTTTTATGATTTTCAGCATAGTCTGTGAAAAATGAATGAGGTGTGAATAATTCGTATGGATCACGTGAATTTGTATGTCCAAAAACTAATTGAAAAGGTTTGAAGTTCGTTGCACTATTTATGGATTCATTGTATCCTATAATAGCATAGTCCATAAGGTCTTTTTCTTCAGGGTATAGTTCTTGTAATATTCTTAAATGTTCAATTATTGTTGAGTGAAATCTTTCAGCTATTCCATTAAATTCATGGTGTTTAGGGGTAGTAAAGTGAATTTTTATTTTATGTAAATTTAATATTTCTTTTACAGTTTCGTTATTAAATTCTGTTCCGTTGTCTATTATTAGATTTTCTGGTATTCCAAAAGATGAAAAATATTTAATTAGGGCGCTGCTAATGTGTATAGCGGTTTTTCCTGATATTGGTATTGCTTGGGCAAATTTCGTAAATGCGTCTACTACAGTTGAATACATTTGTTTGTCATATTGGAAAATATCTATAAGAATAATTTGGAAAGGTTTTGAAGATGTTTTTGTTAACATAAGTGGTACGTAGGGGCATATTTTGCTCTTTAACATATGTCGCATGAATTTACATAGTCTGTTACTGTTTTCTTAATATTGACCCAATAATAATTATTTTTTAGTTTTTCTAGAGTTTCATCTATTCATCTATGGTTTGATTAACTTTCGTGATGATGTTTTGTAAATAGAAGTTGATCGTTTTTTTCAGTTACGGTATTTACGTTTTTTGTGCATCTTATTATATTAGGTCCTTTTTCTGAAAAATGTTCTAAATATACTTCATTAAAATCCCTATAAAGTTTTTCAGTATGAAAATATATGCAATAAGCTTTGTTCTGAATTCAAGTTCAAGTATGAGATTCTCCTTATTTTTCTCTGGAATTTTTACTGTATAGATTCTATGGTTTTCATGTTTTACTTTTAATATTGGGTAAACATGTGGGAATACTAAAATTTGATTAATTTTATCATTTATTATTTCGTCATGAATTTTTTTCCTTCATTTGTTGTTTCGTTTACGTTACTATGTTGGGTATTGTCCGAATCTTCTTCGATTGGAGGTGTTTGTTCTTTAGTTGGTGGTTTAATTTGAATGTCTGATAAAATTTTTACTTTTTGTTGAGTTTGGAGTTTGCTAGTATTCTGTATAGGATGTTCTGATAAGTTTCTCAATAATGACATGGTTTCTTCGACAATGTCACCTGGGTTATTAATTATAGATTCATTTTCTAATGAATTCGGGATAATGCGTCTGCTTTTGTATTCAATTTCCCTTTTTAATATATTACTTCATAATCGAATTCTTCTAGTTTTAATCTCCAGCGTACTGATTTTGAATTGGGTTCTTTCAGTTTAAAAAGCCAAACAAGTGGGCGATGATCTGTATAGATTGTGAATTTTATTCCAAAAAGGTAAGGTATGAAGTATTTACTGGCCCATACAATTGCTAGTAGTTCTTTTTCAATTGAACTATATTTTTGTTCTGTTTGACAAAGGCTACTGTTTATCTGAACCGATTGTTCCTTGAGATAGAACGGCTCCTAATGCTACGTTTGATGCATCGGTTGTTAAAATAAATTTCTTTTGAAAGTAGGGATATTGTAATATAGGTGCATTAATTAAAATATTTTTACACATATTAAATGCTGTTATGAATTTTGTATCGTGTACTACTTTTGAATCTTTTTTTAAACATGAAGTTAATGGTTTTGCTATTTTTGCAAAATCTCTGATAAATTTTCTGTAGTGTCCTACAAGTCCTAAGAAACTTTTAATTTCTCTATGTGTTTTTGGGATTGGAAATTTTATAATAGCTTCAATTTTATCAGGGTTTGGTTTTAATCCGTCTGGCGTTATTACATGTCCTAAATAACTGGTTTCTTTTCTCAAAAATTCTGATTTGTCTAATTGGATTCTAAAATTGGCTTGTTTTAGTCTTTCAAATACGTTTTGTGGGCGTTCTAAATGTTCTTGTAAAGATGTTCTAAAAATAACTATGTCGTCTAAATATACTAAGCATGTTTCATTTTGTAAACATCGTAATTTATTGTCCATTACTCGTTGAAAGGTACTGGGGGCATTCTTTAAAAAATGTACATGTATTTCGTTTTATAGAAATCATTCACCCATATTGTTTCAGTATTTGTTGAATAGTATTGCATTAAATAGAGTAGAATATATCAAGGACCTTGGAGTATACTTTGACATAAAATTGAATTTCAATCGCCATGTTGAATATGTCATAAATAAAAGCAACAGAACACTGGGTTTCTTCAATAGAATGTGCAGAGACTTCAACAACGAAGCCGCTATTAAAACTATCTATTATGCATTTGTTTATAGCAAGTTGAATTTCGCTAGCATTATATGGAATCCTTACTATAATACATTCAAATTGCGTTTAGAACGACTGCAAAATAGGTTTGTTAGACATCTTCATTACCGAATCACTAATGTCTATGTAACTCACGGTATTAATCAAATCCGTAACTATTATAACATTCAGCCTCTAGAGCAACGGAGAATCACTTCGGATCTAGTGTTTGGCTATAAAATTTTAACGAATCTTATTGACTCACCTGAGTTGATAGCAATGATGTCCTTTCATGTACCCCAGAGAAACACAAGGAATAAATATTTATTAGCTACTTCCACATATAACACCAATGTGGGGAAAAACTCTCCAATAAATAGAATTGCAGACTCATTCAACAGATACTGTTCCAATTTGGACGTTTTCTCCATGTCCTTACAAATGTATAAAAGTAACATAAGGAAAATATTCAATTTTTAATCATTTATGTTCTAGATTAAGCATTTAGATCATTTACCTGTTGAACGCCAGTTTAGTTAGTTAGCACAATCTGTATTTTAGTGGATACTTGTTTGGGTTCTTTTACCTGTATGTGTCCCGAATTTAGAATAAATAAATAAATAAATAAATAAATAAAAGGCATTCGTTTATATTCGTTATGTCCGTTTTCTGTTGAAAAAGCAGTTTTTTGTATGTCATCAGGGTGCATTTCTATTTGGTGAAAACGGTTTGCCAAGTCTAGTTGGTAAAATAATGAATTTTTCCTAATTTGTGGAGAATAACGTTAATGTTTGGTAAAGGGTATTTATCGTCTATTGTTCGTTCATTGAGTTTACGGTAATCTATTACTAATCTCAATTTTTTTTGTCCTGAGGCGTCTGATTTTTTTGGAACTATCCAAATAGGGCTTGAAATGGGTGATGATGATGGTTGAATTATACCTTGTTGTAACATTTTTTAAATTTGAATTTTAACTTCTTGTCTATGAATTTCAGGGTATCTATAAGTTTTTGTATAAATTGGAGTTTCATCTGTTAAATTAATTTTATGTCGGATTTCATTTGTAAATGTTAGAGGTAATTTATCATTCTAGAAAATATCTCGGTATTTGTAACATAAGCTTTTTATTGCTCGTTTTTCTTCTAAATTACAGTGTTCACGGCGTAAATTTTTTAAATTTGCTTTTTGAATGTTGTCTTTGAAATTGTCTAATTCTTCATTAGTTTCCATTTTTTCGATGAAATTTACTTCTATTGTGTTTAACCTTTCAGTAGTCGCGCTGAATATTAGAACACTAGTGGTCGCTGCGGACTGCCGGTCCGCATTAACAAAATACCCACATTTTGTCATAATTAGTAACATATAATGTACATTAAGGGTAATAAAACAACTAATAAATAGAAATTAGTATATTATGTTGTTTTATAGGCAAAAAAACTTAAACAAATACATAAAAATAATTACGTGTAAAAAAACTAACTAAATATATATCCGGTGTACACATCAATTTCAAAATTCTTATTCCCAATGCGCCGTTTCAAAACATTCTGGGCAAATTATGAGAGCGTGCTCTGAACATACATAGGTGTAACATTTTTTACAAAAATAACGAGTGGGACGATTTTTTTTTCGATCGCACATAGCACATCGACCTCTTTGATTTTCTGGAGGTTCCGGAGGCTGCTCAACAGGTTCTATCCCTAGAATCTCCCTAATTCTGAATTTTATTGACTTTGGTGTATTTGATAAAGTGGAGCGAATCCTTATCTGCTCGCTTAGAAGTTCAAACGCTAGTTTACGTAGAAAATCTCTTCGCAAAAGATTTGCATCTATATCATTTGCCTTGAAAATTACCAATGAATTTATTCCCGCAACGTTTAACATGGAATAAAAAATTACCATTGGCCACCTCCGAGTTCCACGTGCGCAATTATATGCAGCATAGAGCTTATCAACCGTATCTACTCCACCCTTAGTTTGATTATAATTCACTATTATGTCCGGTTTACCTGTTTACTATCAATAATGTCGTCACGGTGCAAACTTGACATCAGCAAAACATTTTTGCCCTTCTTTGGAATGTACGATAATAACGTACAATTTTCATGAAACGCAAACATAGAAGACTTTTCAGGACGATTTATTGGTCGTGAAAATTCGATAGGAATTTCTCTTTTATTTTTTCTCACCGTTCCTAAAAGAGTTAACTTGAAATTCTTTCTTAGATTTTCTATTAGTTTGAAACTAGTGAACCAGTTATCAGTAGTCACGTTTCTTCCAGTTCCTCTAATAGGTTCACACATCCTTTCCACAACAGCTTCTGGAGAGTTATTTACTTCCCATACACCTGGCGGTTGTTTGCCAACATATACTTCCATCTTACAGGTATAAAATACTTTTGGATCACAAAGAGCATAAATTTTAATTCCATATTTATTAGGTTTATTGGGTATGTATTGACGAAAAATACATCTACCTCTAAATGCTTCTAGCTTCTCGTCAATGGTAACATATTGGAAGGGAGTAAATGCACTTTCACAATTTTGTACAAACATGTCAAACATAACTCGAATTGGTGCCAATCTGTCTACAACCCTTCTAGCTTCGCGGGTTTCAAGATCGTCAAATCGCAAATGTTGTAGAAGAAATCGAAATCTTTGTAGAGACATAGTAAGCCTAAAAATCTCCACACCAGTGCCATCAACTCGCCATAAATCCTCAGCATTCAAGCGGCTGCTTTTCAATACTCCAGCCATATATAAAAGCCCGATTAACGTTTTAATTTCGATGACATTGGTTGTTTTGGCATCACGTTCACGCGAATATCGGTCTTGAGAGGCCTGAATGTGTTTATTTGTATTTTCCACAATAATTTGTAGCATATTGGCAGGAAGAAAACACTCCCATATTGCCAAAGGAGTTTTTAGCGATTTAGCAATGCCTTTTGGGCCAGGTAAGTGAGAAACTAAATTTTCCGAGCGGGTTCTTACATTTTTTGGGGAACAGTGTTTTCCCCATTTGGTAATTTGGTCCTTACCGAGGAAAAATGGGCCAACATGTTCTGGCAAAATATTTTCATCGTCGTCCGAAATGTCCTGCTCACTATCTGTTTCATGCACTTGTAATTCTACAGCATCTTCTTCCCCATCTTCGCATTGGTCAAAAGGTGGTTCCTCTTCATCAGATGACTCCAAACATTCTTGCATTAAACGGTTTAAACGCTCTTGCTCTTTTTCATACGACCCCATTCTATGAATAAATATACAGGGTGTTCATTTGAAAACTTCCCACCACGGATTTATCGAAAACTACTGATTGAAAGAAAAAACGCCGAGACACGTCAGAAGATACATCAAAGGGGACAACTTTTTAACCAATAACTACTTCACCCCCTTTCACCCTCTGCACCCCAGGATCATTTCCTTGAAAATTTTAAATGACAAGGGGTATCGAGTGATAGCTTGTTTGAAAAGTCTTCCGAAGTCCTTCATTATGACGTTTATTTTTTTCAAATCGGTCGATTCGTTTTCCAGAAAATTAGAAAAATATTATTGATCCTAATTTGGGAATTTTCGAAATAATACATACAAAAATATTACATTTTATTTCAATAATTGTTCAAAATGTTGCCCGTTGGTGGCCAAACAATGATATAGGCGATGTTCAAATTCCTGACGGACATTTTCAAATACATGTTGTTGGATATCATGGCAGCTGTCGATAATGCGTTGACGAAGTTCATTCAAATTTGCAGGTTGGGGAGTGAACACAATGGACTTCAAATGGCCCCATAGAAAAAAGTCTAATGGCGTCAAATCCGGGGACCTAGCAGGCCATTCTATAGGCCCTCTTCGCCCTATCCATTTATCGGGAAACTCGTTGTCTAGCCATTGTCGAACCGGAAGAACATAGTGAGGAGGAGCACCGTCTTGCTGGAAATATATCTGAGCCTCATCAAGTGTAGGGTTTCCATCCTCTTCGATTTGGTTTTCAATGGTTTCAGTGATAAGCGGATTGATAGTAGTTTCCAACATATCCAAATAAATGTCTCCATTTAAATTTCTATCAATGAACAATGGCCCAAGCACTTTGTTTCCTAAAATGCCTGCCCATACATTAATTTTTTGAGGGTACTGGGTGTGCCCTTCCACAAAAGCATGCGGATTTTCATTGCTCCAATACCTACAGTTATGCTTATTAACAAATCCATTTAGATAAAATGTGCATTCATCAGTGAAGCAGACATTCTTCACACGAATGGTATTATCATTAATCGCTGCAGTCATTATTTCACAAAACTCCACTCCCTTATCAAAATCATCTTCGGTTAACTCTTGCAATATTTTCATTTTGAATGGATGAAATTTATGGAGTTTAGTAACTGTGTGTACAGAGCCTAATGAAATATGAGTCGCAGCAGCAATTTTGCGTAACGAAGTATTAGGATTTATTCCAAAATGACCTAAAACTTCAATTTGAGCGGCTTCATCCAAAACTCTTCTATTATCACGTTTTTTATTTGCAACCGATCCAGTTTGAGTAAATTTAGTAACTAGGTCCAAAACATATCTATGCGAAGTTAACTTATCTGGATGTCTGGCATTAAACGTGACGGCAGTTTGCCGAGCACATTGATTTTGGGCACCATAAATCAGAATAATTTCCACTCTTTCGGCTAGTGTGTAAACCATTTTCGAAATAGATTCTGAATCAATGATTTACTTTTCACGATCTGAAAACTGTGACAGAGGTAACTGATAGGAAATTCAATTCCTTCTTTCACCTAGCAACTGAGAATAACTACACATGTAAACAATAAAAACAGTTCGCCTAGGATATCTGTGTTGATGAAAAAATCGCGGAAAAAATTGGGATTGGTATTTGGTTATTGCCACGTCTAATCATTCGAACTGCTGTTTATGTTGGTAGTTTTCGTTTTGAATTATAAACGAATTGTGGATTTGGCAAACCTTAAATGTAATTGAAATGAAAAGTGATATTTTCGTGTGTTTTTGTTTTCTATCGGAACAAATAAAAATTAATGCAGATTTTTCTAATTTTCTGGAAAACGAATCGACCGATTTGAAAAAAATAAACGTCAAAATGAAGGACTTCGGAAGACTTTTCAAACAAGCTATCACTCGATACCCCTTGTCATTTAAAATTTTCAAGGAAATGATCCTGGGGTGCAGAGGGTGAAAGGGGGTGAAGTAGTTATTGGTTAAAAAGTTGTCCCCTTTGATGTATCTTCTGACGTGTCTCGGCGTTTTTTCTTTCAATCAGTAGTTTTCGATAAATCCGTGGTGGGAAGTTTTCAAATGAACACCCTGTATAATATATAATACAGATAAACCTAAAAATACCGAAACTAACGTACCTTCAGTATATAAGCTCTAATAATTTTAAGTACGTAACTAGTCGCTGCGGACTGTCAGTCCGCGATCCAAAATTTTCAGAAAAAACGACAACCTGTCCACTCAACTACTCAACCATAAACTGCCACGGGATCTCGCCGGAAGGCAGCGTTAGCAACTTGAAGTGGACTGACTATCGTACCCAGGGGCGTAAAATTATCGTACATGGATCGAAATTATCGTATTTTTTAGGATACTGTCTCTTATAGATAAATAAATCATATAAATTGTAATATTGATATGCATGCAAGTACTCGATAGTTTATCTTTTTTAAACCACCGCTGTCAAATCAACAGAACACTGAAACCCAAATGTTTTACACGTGGTACAGACCTGAACTGATTCCCTTTCCACTTTAAGTTCAATAAACGCGCCAAGCTTAAAATTCACTCAGACAAAATTTCACTGTTCCCATGCAAGTTGGGTATGAAACACGCCAAAATTTTGTATTTATAAAGAAGAAATGGATATGAATGGGTAGTGAAATAAAAAATGAAAGAATTTCTTTTATATATCAATATACACTTATATTCATAAAAACAGAAAATATAATTTTTATATTTTAATATAGTTTTTAAGAAATAATTTAATATAATTAAGGTATTCATAAAGATTAATTATTTGTTTTATCACTTAGAAATCGTTTGGCATTAAAATATTATTAAATTCCTCTACATCCGCGTCACTATATAAATCTTGAACCGTTTTAGCAGTGCTTTCTGTAGTAATTTTTTTTTTGTATAGTAACGCTTTGTTCATCCGACTGTATTCACTCTGTGATGGATCATACGTTGTGCAATCGTTTTCTTTACCTCTAACTCGTTGTTTAGCTAATAGCACGCCGTTTACCGTCGAAATTGTCATTTTATTGCGAGCCTTAGTTTTAATCAAGTTAATTTTGCTGAATATGCGTTCACTGTCAGCATTCGAGTGTGGAAGTGAAATTGTTTCGAGCACAAATTTTGAAAGGTTTTTAAAAGTCATTCCTTGATCTCCTTCTTCACATTCCAACAGCTTTGCCCAAAAAATATCGACCGGATCATTTACATCAATACCTGCCGGGAGCTCGAAAGACGGTAATTGACGCCACTCGTCATCGATTATTTGATGTTGATCACTTGATGCAATACGAGGCAAAGCCTTCATCAAGGGCAGCAAACTGGGGACAATATCTCTGGTCTTTCTCAACATTGCTTTTGACGGATTCAGATACGAGACTAATTTTAAAACAGGATCTGAAAAATCAAAGCGCTTTTTAATTTCTTTACAACCTTCAATTAGAAAATCGGTACAAGTCGTAGCGAAATCTGATTTTAATTTTTCATTATTGCGAATTTCGACCTGATCTAGCATTTTTCTGACTTCAACTCCGAAGTACATATTTTCCGGACGTAAACGATGCGACTCATTGCATGGGTCTAGTTCACTTAAATCGGTTCGATAAATATAATCTCTGGACATGTACGTTTCTAAAATTTCTTGATAGCTTTTACACATTTTATCATGGAGGCTTGTAACAACTACCGACGATGACTGAAAGAGTTCATTTAGTTTAGTAAATTTAGGTAGTATAAAGTCCAGAAAAAGATAAAATAGTTTGATGATCGGATTGTTGAGAGCCTGGACAATCTGTTCAACAGATTTTAATCGAATAGTTAGCATTTGGTCTCTAAAGTATAATTCGAGTGCAGGCCACTGTTCAATTATCCTCGAAACGACCGCTTTTAAAGATAACCAACGCGTTTGTGCTGGGCGGAGAATTTTGTGAACATCAATGTCTAAAAATGTTTGGAACTTTTTGAACAAGTGCTGTCGTTTAGCGCTGTTTTTAAATTCACCATAGACATTACGAGCCAGATCTTCACAACTTCTTGGTAATTTTTTACATGCATTGCTGGCACAAAGATGCAATGAGTGGCATATACACTTGAAAATGTAAATGCCAGGGCATTTTTCGAGAAATCTTGAAGCTACCGAGTTATCTTTTCCCATCATTGTACTGGCTCCATCCGACGCGAATCCAATGATGTTCTCTAATGGAATCTCGTAATCTTCAAAGGACTTCATTACTAGTCCGAACAAATATTCTGCCGTAGCACTCTCCACCTCCGAATCTTGCTCGAAAATTTGACAGAGATCCCAAAACTTGCTGACCACTCGACCCTCTTCAGCGTCAAAAAACCTGTTTTACAAAATTTAAAATATAAAAACACATAATAGATAATTATTATCCGTAAAAGCAGTGAAATATGATTATTATTTTTTACCTCACAATGATGCACATCGTTTGTATGCCCCCAATATCAGTTGATTCGTCAATTAAAACACTGAACCGATTGATCTGCAATTTTTTTTGCAGATGTTCTTTTTCGGCCTCAGCAATGACATTTTTTATTATCGCAGTTCCTTTCGTCGATTTCATCTGCATGTTCTTAACAATTTCAGAGTCTGGCACAGAACTTTTCAATAGTGTTGTCAAATGATCTAAAGTGGTGAAGGATATATTATGTTCGGCTAGAAAACCACATAACTTTAATTCAAGTGCTTGAGTTGCTTTGGCTTTCGTGCTGATTTCGTCAGTTTTTTTTATAAAAGTAGAAATTGACTGTTGAGATGCTAAAGGCTTTCGAAGATGAGTTTTCGATGTCATGTGATTTTTTATCACAGTCAACTCTGCATTCATTATTACATTGCATGTACGGCATTTAGCTTTGTACTGGTCGTCAGGCACTTTACTAAGCCATTCCTTGTAATCATCATTTTTAAGCCAGGCGTCTCTGAATTTTTGCTGGCGATGTTTGTTGATCTTGGTTATTTTTCTGGGAGGTGTGATATCCGAGTCTGATTCAGTCAGTTGACTGCTCGTACTATTTACTTTGCATTTAGGACTCATTCTTCATTGCACAGATAAAAAATAATTAATAGGTTAGTAAGTTACAGAAAATATACAGCCACTGAAAAAATGTATTTGATAAATATACCTACTTGCCATTGATAACAATCACTCCGAGTGTGTAATCAAAATTTTGCTGCTTTAGAAAATTACTTCTTTCTTCACTTAATTTGAATAATTCCGTTTGTCAGAGTGAATACAGACATATAATCATAATAATATAACGAAATAACTGCCAACTTTTCTATACAAAATATACGATACATATGAAGTGTGAACATAATCGAAATATCGAAATATCGAACTTATATTCTCTTGTTCGCATTGGTAGATGCTATACTAACCAATAAGAAAGCGTGTACAGCAGGCGCTGGATAAAGTTACAGTATCGACAGTGGTGAAACTTAGTAGAGCGGATCGTAAGGACCAATAGGAATAGAGAACTTGTATTTCCCGGTATTTTCCCAAGATTTTATTGGACAAAATAAAATCATGCTAGTGCGATTTAGACTATCAACGCATGAGTGAAATAATATAAATTCTCAAATTTTTCATCATGATAGAAATTATCGTACAATCTGCGTACGATAATAATATGCTATCGTACATCGTACGTAGGCACAAAATTATCGTATGTGTACGATAATTATCGTACGGTTCCGAACGCTGCCGGAAGGTACCGAGAAGCGCGATGCCTATTAAGAGGGGATAATCAAAATTATCGTCGAATAAAAGTAGGTGCGGACTAGGAGTCCGCGCGCGACTACTGAAAGGTTAATAATTCGATTTCGAATGGTTCTTCTATAGATATCTCGATTGGAAAAGTTTGTGCGTTGGTAATAGTAGTATATGTAACATAATTTTTTATGTTGAAAAGTGCTTGAGGAGATTCGACTAAATCATCATATTTCTGATATTTTGAAAATCCTAAACCTTTTTCTTTGTTTACGGGTATTTTAACTATTTTAGTTGTTCTGGGTGGAACAATAATTAAATGATTTTTTATTTTAAGGCTTTTCTTTAAATTTGAAAATTCTTCTGTTTCATATACAATGGGTATTTTAGCTAGGGATGATTTGTTTTTTCTCAAGATTTACAGAGGCTTTAATTTGTTCGAGGAAATTTATACCTATAAGTCCGTCGTATTTATTACTAAAATTGAATAAAAAGAATTTATGTTTCTGATTTATTTTGAATTGTTTGAAAATTGGAATAATTACTACTTCATTATGATAACTTATGCTGTGTGCTGTCTGAATATTGAAGTCTTCTTTTAAAATATAATTTTAATAAAATTTGTAAGCTAATTGAGGTTTAATAAGGCTTCTAGTACTTCCTGTATCTATTAAAAAGTTCGAGTTTTATTCGGGGATGAAAATGTATGGTAAATTGGCTTTAACTAAATATGTTATTATGTTTGGTCGAGTGAGGTGTCTTCCTGTTGAAAATTTCGAGTTGAATTTTCATTCTCGTGTTGGTTTTAGAAATCTGGGTCTTCGGGATTCTCAGCGGTATGAGAATACGATGGGTTTTCGTTAGTATAAGGGTATTGGTAATTTTCGTATTCTTGTTGGTAACAAAAGTTTTCATATTCTTCTTGGTTTTCGAAATAATAATTTTGTGGGTCATATTCGTCAAAATTAAAAAGTTCTTGGTTAAATAATTCGTTTGCATGGTATTTGTTTTGTGGATTTATTTTTGTGTTACCTGAGGATGTGTCCATAGGTTCTGGTTTATAATTTGTCTTGAATTGACTAGGTCTTTGGGGATTTCTCATTCTTTGACTTTGTTGATTTAAAAAGAATGGGTGTTTTTGTGTTGAGAAATTATTATTCGGTTTCCACTGAAAAGGAATTCTTTGACTATTTATTGGATGATGAAAAGGTTGAAAATTCAGTTTTATAAAATTATATTGAGGTGGTCTATAATTATTTTGGGTATTCATAGGGTTTTGTGGTTTCTGAAAATGCGGATTGGGTTTTTGTAAAAAAGGTTTTTGGTTTGATGGGGTGACTATTGTAAATGGTTTGTAATTGTGTGTATTCGCGCTATTTGATCTGTTTTGTGAATATAAGAAATTTTCTTCTTCTATTACTAGAGACATTGCTTTTTCTAGTGAATCTGGGTTTCTAAGTGTAACATTATTTTGTAAGTATCCTGGTAAATTTCTTATAAATGTTTTTAAAGCTTAATCGTCATAATTGTTAATTTGTAATATTTTTTCTTGTTGTTGAATTAAGGAGTTATTGATTTTCGAAACATTAAGGCTTTTTGAATCCTGGCATCTCATTCCAAAATTATAAGGTGATTCGTTTTTATGTGGTGTTGAAGAAATTAGATCCTGAACAAGGCATGTCACCTCACAAACCACAAGAGGAGACTAAATCATCTGTCGGTAACAAATAAGACAGATGGGTATCCGCGGCTAAGCTAAACAGTGGAGACGGGAGTGGGTTAAACAACTTAGCAAATTTCAAATAGATCTTAATGGGCGCCAGGTAAATTTAATCCTCCAGATACCCTAAGTAACTCACAATATCAATAACTTACCAATTATTATTGGAAATAAAAGATAAAGGTCCCCAATATGATTTATTCAGTAATCCTAACTTACATGGATTAACCAACAACGCTTCTAAGACAACAATGCAATATTCACACTACTACGCGATGTTCAAATGTCCATACAAGAGCGCGGTGTATATACCACGAATTCAATCAGCCATAAATTACGGTAGTAACGACGCTCAAAAAAAAAAACTACAATACGTCGAGTAAAACTACCACGAAAATTGAGTAGGTGAAATCGTAAATACTAGTATCGGATGGTAAGACAAACTCGTTTGCGTCGCGTGAGCTCAGGCGTAGGCGCATCGGTGTCAATCAGCAATCGTGAAAGGAAGAATGTACCTCAATTTCCGTTTCACAAATATCTATATCAATCAGGCATCAATAAACAACTCTTAATCAATAAACGATAAACAACACTATATCAACAGGTATCAATAAACATAAAGGCAAACAATTATTCAAATATCTCAGTATAGCACAAATTTTCAAATAAATCAATTATAACTTGCGTGCTCCTTTTGGGCCACCCGGTATATGGTGTTAGGCTACCCCGTAGTTCGACGGAAGTGGATCACCCTGTAGTACTGCTGAGATGGATCACCCTGTAGTACGGCGGAGATGGATCACCCTGTAGCACCACCAAGATAGATCACCCTGTAGGGCACGACAAGCTGGACCAGTAATGGATCACCAAATAAGATCCAGGAAGAAAATAGGGGAAAAAAAAGGAAAACAGGAACCCTTAACGAAGACAAAAAAAAGCAGGAAGAAAATTCTCAATCAGAATCAGATAAAAACAAGGTGAGATTCAACCCCCATTCAATAGGACTATTTGACTAATCAATACCCCTGGTATATTTTCATTTAAGCAAAGTAGCAAGATAACAAGAGTATATTTTTGGGTGCCCTGTATAACCATATGACCCGTAAAAATCAAGAAAATTGAATGAGTGTTGAAACCTCTCTTCAATACTAATATTCAGTTGAGATATAACGATGGAACCAGAAATTACTAAAATCATTTAAAACACATTTAATGGTAAAATTCTTACCCTGGCCAAGGGGTTTTCTATACGATTCTTCGTGTGCGGTGTTCTGCACGGAAGTCCTGCTGGGACTTGATGAGTGACTGAGGGCCTTCTGTTTCTTATGAATCTAGAGACGAGAAACGAAGGTTGTAGAATTGAAGAAGTGATATCATAGCTAAGATCACATGAGAGATGCGACAGTGGTTCAGACATACCTAATTTCGGAAATCCTTCCACCTGGCACGAGTTCGGTAACCACCACAAATCCTCAAAAGAGCTTAAGTTTCAGACTGCAAATATCCACACCAAAATGACCAATCAGTCTTCCACTATACAATCCTGACTTGTAGAAATAATCCCCGTGAAGGATGGCACAAATACAACCAAATATATCCTACAATCAGTCTGATGGTACCCTTTGAACTCCGAACCAAGCTCACCGAAGGCTAACTTCAAAATACTAAGCGACTGCCACATTTGACAGCTAACCAGTTGTTGCCACAGTGCATCCAATCTACACTACAAGCACCAAGGGGGCGCTGTGCACAACATCATACATCTATCAATTCCTCCACAGCCACTTGATACATCATCAACAAGTCCATGACCCATCAAAACTCCTTCTCAAAGCAATGCAACCCTAAAACAACCCTTGACAACTTGAGTAACCGATAAATCCTCCACCCGTGAACAACTGTAGAACTAGTTCGGTGTAAGTCGACGGAACGATACTACGAAAGTTCGGCAGATGTCAACCAACAGCTGTCTCTTAACCTTGTTTACGAATATTTACAAAATATATTGTTCCAACCTATTTTCAACTATTTACCAATCCTTATTCATGCGATGGAATAGAAACATACAAGGTAAGTCGCCACATCCTTCCCTTTCAGTACAAATATTAGAGCATTCGTATTATTCAGATTATTTACCGAAAATATCAAACAGTATTCAGAAACCAGAGCTAACTAATATTGTTTTTCAGGCGATATGGTTCTAATATGTAGTAATCCTTCTGGAAGTGATGAATAACAATCTATGCAAGAAATATTCTCGGAAAGGTATAGAGAATAAGGCAGGCAACGGCTGAAAAATGATAGGCGAAGTAAACTGAGAAACAAACAATAACAACTATTTCAACCTAGCGAGGAATTTCGGATCTCCAACGTCGATTGGCAAAAGGAGAATGCGTAAGTACTGGTCAAAGCAGTTAGTCAGGGAGCATACATTTATTCTTGTACATTTCAGGTATGGTTTTCTATGGAACGGAAGATTCCCATTACTATGATGTTAAATGAATAAAATGAACTTGTAACTGAATTACATTGTTAATATCCTCTGAATAAAGATCTTAAAAGGTAAGGTAGTGTTTTTGAAAGGTCACATAAGAGCAGTTTGATCTAGTGCTAAATTGAAACGTAACAACTTCTTTGAAAATGTAGGTTGGGCACACTGACAAACCAGATGTGTCCCTAGCTGTGACGAAAAGTTCGTCATCAATAAATGACAATTCTGTCGATTCCATAGTAAATAAACGAACAATATCTACAATATTTACAAGTAAATTTAGACCGTTACAGGCAGTCAAGATTTCTTTGATCTCCAAAACTTAATTGTAATGCAGCTTTAATATCTGTCCACGTCTTTAATTCTATGCGAGAACCAATGAGTGTTAAGGCTCTTCCTTGTGATATACTGTTTGGAACCTTTGGTGTAATAATGAATATTACTGGAGTTTTTTCCCAACACCAAATCGTTGTTTTTACACCTCGACACGTGTTTCGATCACCAAGTGATCATCTTCAAGAGGAATTTTATCTTTCTCTTGAAGATGATCACTTGCTGATCGAAACACATGTCGAGGTGTAAAAATAACGATTTGGTGTTGGGAAAAAACTCCAGTAATATTCAAGGCTCTTCCTGTTAATTTACCAATTATAGCTCTTAGTAAAAATTTATTTAATGTTTGATCGGTCTGACTTTGAAAAGTTGCAATTAAATTTTCACAGTTATCTTAAAATATTCCTAAAGTATGAGGATTTCCTTCATATTGAGGTATTGTGTGAATATGTAGTCTTAATAGTTGAAAGTTTGTTTCAGGCATTTTGTCTTTTTCCTTAAACGAGTTTTCTAATAATGTACTTAAATTATCTAAATCGTTTTCAATGTTCATAAAATTTGTTCGCGCAAATTGGATGAAAATTGACTTACAGTAGTAGTATCGTTGCTTTCATTTGTTTGTGAAGTCTTTCTTCTGGTTTCTTGGGTTTTCTCCTCAATTCTAGGTTGCCAATAAGATTTCCAGCGATGCTTATCTGTAGTCCCTGGTCTTCTTGAAGTCGGAGTTGGCGATTCTTGTCCTCTTCCGGCAGTTTTTCCAAAGTCTTAGCTTTCCAGGTGGTTTTTGCCAATGAATCGTTGATACGAACCGAAATCACTTCGATAGAAACTTTGTTCGACAAAATCTTACCGACTGCGCCAGTTTTCGTCGTGGCTTGGCGAAAACACTTTTTAAAAAGGAGTTGAAAAACTTAGAAATTGGAAAATGACAAATTACTTTATTCAGTGTTGTACAAAGAATAAGTAAAGAGTGACGAGAGGCGTCATTACAAACAGTTTTATACAAATGCTTATCAAAATAGGGCTGATACAGCATCCGTCTGGGAAGTCGTTATGGTGGGCGTTTCTAGAGGACTTTGAGGTCACACGCGTTTCATAACTAACTGCATGTGTGAACTTTTCTAAATGATTTTTTGGTAGGTGTTCTGAGTGAAGTGTTTCTATCAAAGATATTTTCAATAACAGTTGTACAAAAATCATTTTTAAAGAATTTGAAAAATCACGGAATGCATCCTTATAAATTTACAAAGTTCGAGCTCTAAAAGCAGAAGACTTCGAACGTAGAATGTATTTTTGTGAATCCCTTTTGATTCATACACAGGAAGAGCGGGAATTTTTGTAATAGTTTAGAGCGACGAATCAAAATTAACGAGGGATGGTATTTTCAATAGAAGGAATAAACATTTTTGGGCTGATCATAATCCTCATGTTACAAAAGAAATGGGTTTTCAAGAAAAATTTGTTTTCTGTATTCTGAAGAACAATAAAATTAGCTTTTTTATTTATGAAGACACACTGAATGCAGAGAGATATCTCCAAATATTAAGGACGACTGTAACCGATTTTCTTGAAAATTTGCCTTTAGAGGAATATAGGACTTCGTGGTTTCAACTGGACGGAGCGCCAGCTCATTCCACCCAGGAAGTTTCCAGGAAATTTGACGAACTCTTCTACGATCGTTGGTTTAGGCGTTTAGGGCCGTAGGATTGGCCACCGAGATCACCCGATCTCACGCCACTTGACTTTTTTTATGGGGTGTTTTAAAAGAAAGGGTATACAGTACTCCACTGCCTATCAAAGAAGAATTGCGACGGCGAATAGTGCGGAGTATTGAAGATCTGGATCCCCAGGAAATTAAAAAAGCAACCACAAATCGCGTACAGAAAAACATTTCAAAGTGTTCAGAATGTAATGGACAACATTTCCAGCATTTATTGTGAAAATGTGATATTTTGTTTACAATTTTGTTATTTTGAATCATCCTATTCTGTTATTGTCTGTACTTTCACATGTTTTAGCCCACAAAATTTTACTTTTTACCTAGAAATGACTGATTTTTGGTACAGTTGTTCCTTGGAAACGTTGAGCCATAGTCAAGGAAATTATTTTGTAACTTTACAAACTTCCTCTCGTTCATTGTATTAATTCAGGATACATTTGGTAGAATTTTTTACACGTTCTGACAATGATTTGATCACTTTGTTCATGTGTATAATAAATAATTTCATAAGAACTTCGTTTGAATAATCGATATTTGCATTCATTTTGGAAGATGATTCGAAACACCGTCGATAACTCTCTGTAAATTACTTATAAAAGTAACCGAACTGCTATAAGCTTGATAATTCCGCTGCTACCTAAATCCAAATTCTAAAAAAATAATGTTTCCAGAAGAAGCGACTTTATTGAGAAAAGTTGACGATTTAGGTATAGGGACTTGATATATCATACATATCATTACCGAATAATATACAGGGGGTTTCATTTGGAAAAATGAACTTTTGACTATTTTTATGCACAATGGAAATAATAGTAATTTTAGCACGCCCTGTATGATATGGAGTCGACTTCTTGGTGTTATTTGAATATTTCAAGTTTGATGTACTTAATTTCAATTAAGGCTGTGTTGTGGACCATATTTAGCACAATTTATTTTTTATCTCGAAAATAGATAGAGATAGGTATAGGACATCATTAAAAAAAAGTATAAAAACACCAGAGCGATTCCAAAAATGTATTAATATACGGGGTGTTCCATTCAAAAAAATAAAGTTGCTAGGACTTTTTGATGGAAGTGGCAACACTGCAATGCTGAAAATATTTTAGATCGATAGAACAGGTAAGGAAATGTGAGAGGTGAAATTATCAGAAAAATCATGCTTTGCGTTTTCCAGAAACGTCTAACCTACCATCGACCGTGAGTCACGCAGTATATGCACCATAACAAATCAACTGAAGCGTGCTGTTTTCCGGGAAAGATCTATTCTAATGAAGCACACTTTACACTATGAAAAAGTTAATCGAAGGTTGAGTAGATTCATGTGACTCGTATCGTTTAACCTATTTTGTGTGATTATATCTTGATTTTCTTTTGTGAAACATAATTTCCAAGATTCAGTTTCAGATTTCATTTGATGTTTCAACCATAATTATAATTTAAACTAAATCTGGAATATGTACGAATCTGTCCCAACAAAGGGACACCTATATACAGTGTTGGGGGTATCTTCGTACGCTGTGGGGTAGTTCCGTACGTGCGATTAAAACAATACATATAAATCAAAATTCTTTCATTAGTAATGAAAATAAACACAAAATTAAAGATTGAACTTCTATGAAACAAAAATAAAATACTTTCCTTATAGCCAACAAAAATTACATAGCTTTTCTTATGTAAAACAAAACTTAAATGACTTTTCTTAAAAGTAAGGAAAATTAAATTACTTTCCTCTAACAATAAAACATAAAATTCCTTCATTTTCTACGTAAATTACTTATCTTAAATTCAGAATCACATTTTTCAATCTTTGGTGCGGATTAGCACTGCAAAAAGTTGTTGTTAATTAAAAAAATAATAAAAACTATTGAATAGTAAAATTTAAAAAATTTACTGAAGAATGAAAAGTTTGATGTTCTAGCTAGAATTAGAAACTGTTGGAAGCTTAGGTTCAGGGAGAATCATTTCAACATCAGTTATATAAATAGTATGAATATCTTCAACATTATTAGGGAAAACAAATGTCCACGAAAAGCCTGGCTTCTTTCTTAAATAAGATACTTTAAATTCAGTCTGACTATAGTGACCAACAACTTTTCCTACATAGTGAATAATACTTTTTTCTTAGGGTCATGTCAAAGACTGTGAAAAGAGATTTGTTTGTAATTTTGCTAGCAATTTCGTCGGCTGTGCTACAAAAATTTTATTATGTAACGTTATTATTATCAAAAAATGTTCACGTTGTATATTGTTCAACATCTTAGGATCAAAACACAACCTCAAATCTCTATTCCTTTTGTCTACAATAACTAATGGATTCAGCTATTCAGTAGACTCCTCAACTTTTCTGATTATACCTTGACTCTGAAGATTATCTAACTTGTGCTTAATTCGGTCATGAAGTTCTTGAGGTATACGTCTCACTGATTGAACATGTGGTACACTACCCCTTTTTAAATGATTCTATGCTTATTTAGAAAACAACCTGATCCTGAAAAATCTTCCGAATACAACTTAATTACATCATCAACACTGTTAAAAGTCAGTATGCAACTGTCAATTCTCTTAATTAGGTTTAGTGCTAAACATCCTTACAACCCTAACTAAGGCATCTGATTTTTATTATCTACCACTACAAATGATAAATATTCACAATTATCTTTTACACTACATTGCAAGGAGATGTCTTCTACAGTTCCGATTTTGAAATCGGGGCTGCCATATGATATTAATGTCAATTTTGCTTCCATCATTTGCGCATGCGGGCATATCTTCTTTAATACACTCAAAGGAAGCACACTCACCTCAGCTCCAGTATCTAGTTTGAAGTTGACTGCTTTACCTTCTACTGATTGCTTGGTCCACATGGATTCCCTATTTCTTTGCACTCATCAACTCTCTTTTTCAAAGAGCTTACAAAGAAACTTTCATCCTCACTCTTCAGAGTCTTCACCTACCTCCACTTGGCAAACTTGTTGGTTTCTGGTTTGGCTTGACGATACCTTTTTTCTTCTGCATACACTTGCAAAATGGTTTTTGCCATGACAAACATTACAAACTTTTCCATAAGCTGGGCACTTGCCTTCGTAATGACTGTAGCCACAGTACTCACACTTCTTTTTCTCCTGTTTACTAGGCATTTTTGTCCTATTTTTAGTGTGATTTTTAGTGCGAACTGCACTGACCACTGACCTAACATTGCAATGTTAGGTCCTTTTCTCTTAGTAATCGCTCTTGTGTGCATTTGTCAAAAATTCCCATGACTATTCTGTCCCTTAACATATCTTGAGAATCTGAGTAATCCGTAGTTCTGACTGCTATTTTTAGTTCAGTAACAAAACTATGAAAATTCTGACCTTCCTTCTGACCTATAGAGGTAAATATAAACCTCTCGTATATTACAATATTTTGAGGGGAGCAATGCTATTCAAATTTATTCCTTATTTCTTTCAAGGATTTATTTTCCTCTTCTGTCAATGTGAATGAATTGTAAATGTACAACTCATCTTCTCCAATCAAGCCTAAAAACACAGCGTCTGCTTCTTGACATCTTTATTTTCCAATTCTTTTTTCGTCATGAACAAATCAAATCTTTGTATGATTTTTTTCCAATTATCAGCTAGGTTACCTAAAATGCACAGAGGCTCAGGTGGTTTAAATAATGATTCCATAGTTATCCAGTGTTCAATTATACACTCCAGGGTTCAATTCAATTTACCTGACACCATGTAACATTAATAGCCACGATTAATGTCTCAATACTTTATTTATCAAAATATCCATTACATAAAATATTTCACGTGGTATTACTACAACTAGCCGAGGTTTATTATTTTTCTGTCAGTGTTGCCAACTACTCTACACAATGTTACCAAATAACTACCATATAATGCACTGCTTTGCATTGTATTTCATGATCTCTATGTAGATCTGTAATAGTTTTGCCACCTTTTATGAAGTATCTGGTTGTTTGAGCCCTCAAATAATGGCTTCAAATTCTTGGTATTGATTTTATATGTTCTCATTTGTCATTTTTTATAAAAAAGTCTACTCTGAGGTGTTTGCTCTTCTTATCTCTTCTATCCTCCCTTACTGATCGTGCCGAAGTTCGTTTTATCATTACTGTATCAATTGTTTTATCGTTTATATTCAATGTTCTCTTGAAAGATAGTTCGCATACTCGGATTTTCTTCTGATTGACTTGAAAATAGGAGGCGTTATTAAGTCGTCGGTTATTTTGGCTGTATGGACTCCATATATATCTGGTAGAGTGTAGAATTTCTGAAAAATGTGCAGTTTGTCGTCTTCATTTATTTTCTCGCTGTACTTAAACTTACATTTGTCAGTACAACCTGACTGTACAGTTTTTACTGGTACGAGTATCTTGAAACTTGAGCAAGATACATATTCTTTTCCTAAGTTAGGAAACATTTTTGTTTTTGTTTTTTTCCACTGTTTCTTTGCGAACCTTTTTTCTTATCTTTTTTTATCTCCAGCATCTCTTGACATGAATTCGGGATCCTGATTCAGGTGCTGGCGTACAAGATTTTTCTCCTGAATCTAGAGTCTGTCTGTCCACAGCTTCTGAAGGTATGCTACATAAAGAGGTTACAATATCCTCCCAAATGACGAGCTAGATAGATGTAGAGGGCGAACTACTTCATTAATATACGCTGCTATTAGATGAAGAGGACGCAATGCTTGATGAAGAATCAGAGTCGTAATTTGGGTCTTTTACAATATCTTCATCATTTCCGATAAAATCCTCCAATTGTTCGGATATATTTTGCTGATTATCGCTAAAGAGATATCCGATTGCTTCTCCAACAGCGTCAGGTGCAGGATTATTGGATTTTTGAATATTTGCATAAACTTAACACCTTTCTGCACTTTCATCCAAATAATATTCACTCTCCCTTACATCTTTCACCATGCCCAAATAAAAATTGACAGAGATGTGCGAAATAGGAACTGTCTCTTCTTTGTCCCTATTATTGGCCAAGGCGGTATCCACCATTCATCTTGCCCACGACTCCATTCTATATGAGAAATAAAACATACAATTAACTGGGAAAAATAATATTTTCAAAACAATAATCACGATTTGGTTATAGGTTTATTATGAAACTATAAAAACGTAAAAATTATCAATATTTTGACACGCAAGATTTTATTGATTTTATTCCGAAGAATACAGTATTAACTTAAAATAAAATATAATTAGATTAGACAGTTTCGAAGAAAACGACAACAGGTGCAATTATGACATTATTCTACTGGAAATGAATATTGTTTTTTTTTCAACACTTACCGAAGAAAAGAGCAGTAACTGCAAATAAATACAACACTTTTTGGCTGTGCCAAATTGGTAATATAAGCAAAATATCCTGACGAATAGGGTAATAACTTGAAATATCACATTTTCTTGGAAAAAGTACTTAGACTTACTGCAATAACTCTAAGTATTACACTCTTCTTCTTTAACTTCCCGAAGTGCCGCGGACCTTACCGTAACAACTTCCAAGTATTACTGTTTTCATCGGAAAGTGTCCGCGCACCTGTTCGGAAAAACAATGACTTTCACGCCATCTAGGAGATAACCGTGTGAATTCAGTTTTTGTTGTTTTGTTGGGAGCATATATTTTATTATTCATTCGAGAGGAAAAGTGCGAATCGACATTCCTCAGACTTATTACACTTTTCTCCGGGATGTGCGATATTACGTCCCACCTCGTTGTCCTGTAGGTATCTATCAATAAAGCTAACACATATATGAAGTATTTCAATACGCATATCGACGACTATTCGCCGCGTCTTCGGGGTTGCCTCAAGACCATTGAGAAACCCTTTTCTGATAGAATACTTGTCCTCATATACTTAAAAATATTCTGAATGTACTCCGTCACCACTTTTCATCGAGATCAACAATAACTGCTTGCCTGCAGGATTATGACTCAGCAGCAGGCTTCGTAGTGAACCTGTCTTCGGCAACTGTGTTTTGGTTCATTATGTTCGATCAGTGAAAGCACTATTGTTCCTGTGAGATACTAGTAAGTGTGGTATATTCGACATGCAATTTTTGATGACGTATTGGAAATGTTAAAATGATTGAAAAGTGTGTGCCCCACGATTTGAACAATTGACAGAAACTGTCACGTTTCGAGGTATGTTCTTCTTTGCCTTTGCACCACCAGGCTCGGATATTCATGTTCAGGACAGTTCAGTACAGTGGTTGAACTTCGATGAGCCATCCAGGCCCGTTCTCAGAAAGTTCATTCCACATGAAAGCAGTTCTCCAAATGAAAGAGTTCTTAAACAGTGGAGTTCGAGGTGTACTGAGTTGAATCTATAAACGATGAGCAATCACAGTCCGTTGCGTATTTCTGATATGAACCGCTCTTGGTGGAATCAAATATGCCAAGTTACTTGAACACTTCCCGTGAAAGTATTTATAAAAGATGTTCCATACTATCAAGGTTGCAAGTGATGCTTGCGTCTTCAGTCAGGCGGATGGCTGAATCCAGCAGCTTCAGGGTATTGTTGGAGGCGGAGCTCCATACATAAAAACAATTCTCCAAAGAAGGTCTGATCTTAGCTTTATAAAGCACCAAAAGTTGCTGACTGGGTTGGAATAGCCTTTGAAATTCCAGCGACATGATTGTGCCAAAACATATTGGCATAGTGAAATTAAAAAGTAGAGAGTGTCAAAACAATGGTAACGTCAGGTGCCTCAAACAGTAGCGACACCCTTGGCGGGTGGCTCAACTAAAAGTGAGCAGTTAATTTAAAACCACAGTCGTATGTTTTTTATTTTAATATGTATCATGATTGTGCAGCAAAAATTCACAATATATTGTGGAATTTTTGCTGCTTCTGTTTTTATTATAAATACATACCTCCGAATTTCTCTGAAAGAATTCTTAATAAATCAATTACTAACATGGTTGAAATTTATGAAAGTTATACCTTCTCAATCATATTGTATGTTTTTGAGTATTTTCAGAACATGGGGATTATGACTGGGAGTCTTCAAATAAGATAACAACTGGTACTTCTTAAAATATTTTTATTTAAATAATTCCTTTGTAACATACATTTATATACCCCAAAACATACTACCTGGTTTCTACTGTTTTTGTTTTCGTATATTATCATTTAAATATTTTCTGATAATAAATGGAACACAAATATTGATTAATTTCAAAAATATAATATCAATGTACATTTTGCAAGTAAACCAGTCTATGTTAAGTTGTTTGACAATTGTACATTTTAACTTTTTTATAATGTTTTCAACATGGCCATAAACTGGCAGAGCTGAATATATCATATCATAAATTCGTGCTAAAAAAAGGCTTAGATTTTCATTTATCTAAAATGCTGCTCTCATCAGCCTCACAGTTAGAATTGATATTTTCAGATTCTATCAAATTATTTAATATGGAAGTTTTTAGTCCGGATATAAATTGGAAGCAGTTTGGATTGGTATTTGCTGCGTAGTATTGCCTAATGGAAGCAAAAATATTTTCTAATGGATCTGTTGTTAGAGATCTGGTTCTTAAAAATTTCATACCAATCTTCTGGCAAATACTAAAAACTTCCATTACTCCAAGTATAGTGAATATCCAGCAAACTTTGAATGGCAAAGTTTTTTTGATTTCATCAGAGTATATGTTATGAAATTCCCAACTTTTTATTTTCGGAAGTATGTCCTTCCAAAATTTAATATATTGGGATTTCAAAGACAAACATCTTCTGAGAGCTTTGAAATTAAATTTGGGCGTATGGCTATTAAAACTGTCAAACAGACTGTCAATGTCTTCTACAAATTCAGCAGTGTAAATAGCTTTCGCAGGAAGCTGTTCTGGAGAACTTCCAATCATGCTTTTTATTGCTGCAGCAACTGTGTGACTCATAAGTTTAGCTGCTCTAGACACTTTCATTTCATTTTTATTGTTACTACTCAAGTCAAAATCCTGTTCTTTTACTTTATACATTGTTTGAAACCTCTTTTTTCTGTCTAAATGAAAAGCAGACTTAATATATTGGGACCCAGCTATTTTATGTTTATCAAAATATATATTATATTTGAAAAAGGCATTTCTGGCACATTTGAGCATATGTGGTGGGTCAAACAATGTATAAATTTTTTTATCATTTAAAATAAAATGTGGGGCAGAAGAAGTACTTTCAGAACATTGTCTTATGTTTTTCAATTTTTTAAACTTTCCCTTAAATTTTGGACACATTTTAGATTCTTTCACATATCAACTTTTACCTGTGCGGAGTGAATGTCTAAATTTGCACGAACTAGGGCACTTTCCATGCCGTAATATTTTCAAAGCAGCTGCTGGTCCAGCATGGTTTCTTTTTTTTGAATTTTCCAAACTATGTTTTATGAACTCGATACCTAGTGAATCTACTTTATCGGCTTTAAAATTTGAAAAGAATGTTTTTCGAGCAAGATTTACAGCATAATTCATTTTTTTTTGGAATTTTTAAGGTTACTTTCTAATTTTGAAATCTGCTTGCGTTGTTTAATGGTTGTCTGGTAAAGTTTGCTCTTCTTAGGTGTCAAGTTCATTGCCCTCGTCTCATTAATTGAATATAAGATGCCTACTTTACGTCTCTTCATCTCAGGTGTAATACATCTTTGATCACAAATTTTTGCTATTGTTTGTGTTTCAGAAGTTCCTTCAAATGCATCACGACAAACAACATTTGAAATAATATTAATTTTCGGTTTCGACTTACAGGCAACTGGTAATGCACATTTACATACTCTAGTTTTCATAGTATTTGTAAACGCATCATCATTAAAATGATCTTCACATAAATGCATCTCTTTGGTAGTATAAGACACATTTAATATTTCACACCACTGTTTTCGTTGTTCACAATCCAAAGGGAACTTGAAATATTTCTTATTTTTATACTGTTCATCTCTAATTGGCCAGTAAAATATATTTGGACACACTGAACACTTATATTTGAATCGGTGATTGTATAAAGGGAACATGTCCAACATAGACGATTTTGAGAAAATTGAAAAAAACGTTTTATCACACAAACGGTAAGTCCAACTCGAAAATGCACTAAGGAAGAAATGGAGGGATAAGCACCCCAAATACAATGAGGTATAACATAAAGAGCTGAGATGGAACATAAAAGTGACAGGTGATTTTTGAACAGCTGGATTTGCTTCCTTTATACGATAAATCGTATTATCATGCAAACATAATGCAAATAAAGGTAATAAAACAATGATGCAGAACATGGGAACATTTTTAATGTAAACTGTAGAACATCAAAACATATTTTAAATAACAACTTATACATTATTGTTACTCGGAATCGTACTCCAAGGCAGTAGTGGGCCAATTCTCAAATTGAGTGTAGAAGGGTTGATGTTCGTCAGGAATATACTTGACGATTTTTGCGATATCTTCTATTTTCTTTGTCTTAATCGGCACTTTTTGTGTGTAGGCTCGGTCAGTAGGTAACTGCGGTTTATTGGCAGTTTTTGCTAAGTTATATGTAGATGTTACGAACCCATCTATGAAATCGCTTGCAATGACGTAACCAGGTGTAGAACTTTTATAAATGAAGTGTTTGTACGTAGAAATGCTGAATTTCTGGCGATTTTCCCCTGCTCCCCTCTTCCTAGTAGTAGTTTCTGTACAAGATTTTTTACTCTTGTAGTCTAGTATATCTTCGGTTTGAACTAATTTGACCACAAAATATGGTCGAGTTTTCTTTGCATTAGCGATGATAGAAATATATTCCATTGGTGTGAAAATTCGATCTCGGCGTCTCACTATTCTTTTAATTAGACCAAAATCCCTGTCACATGGCAGGAATGAATGGCCACGAACAGGAAAATATTGATGAATTTCGGTAAACCTTCCATGCATGGTGAAAGCTGATAACAATCTAATAATAGTATGATTGCGGTTCTGTCCGCCACAAGCATCACTAAAGATATGTAGTTCGGTAATCTGTTTTGGTATTGTATCTAGGTAATCTTTCAGAAAGCTTGCAACTTCGTTTGAACCCCTTTTGGCGGTACCTTCAAAGTATGTGTAAAATGTAGCATCATTGGTTTTTAAGTTGTGAACACCAAAAACATATTGCCAAAGTTTTCGAAGGTAGAACATATCGTTTACTGGCATATCAGGTAAAGGCAGATTCTGCATATAATCGAAAACAATCGCACCGATATGTTGGTTTTGGGCACACAAATCTCGGACATTTTCACTTTTTTTATAGAACTTTGAGGCACGTCTCTTATGTATTATTAGTTCTGCACTAGCCACACGCTTTGCGTTGTCGTTTAACACATGTGATTTTAGTTTCACTGCCAACTCTTCACATGTTGGACAGACATCTACTTGTGGTCTACCAAACCGATATCCAAAATTTTCGTTGAACTGCTTTAAGTAGTATTCATACTTAACGCGTTTTGCAAGATCTCCATTTTCCAAACAAAACATTTCATACATTTTTTTTACTGTTAAGGTCGATTCAAGGTATTTTAATGGTTTACTACCATAATGAGTTTCTTTCGTCGGAAATGCAGAAATATGAGTATGGATTTTACAGATAATAGCATCAGGTATAGCATTACCTCGATTACCATGACGACCACGTTTGTCAGTGGGTCTAGAGTAATTCGAAAGTAGTGTAGTCAGACGGAAAACTGCTTTACTTGATAAAGCATAAAGACTCAGAAATGCTTTTTTACATACTTCACGTCGCACGCTTCCGTTCAGAACATGATATTTGAAATTACCTCGACGATTCTGCTTTGGTTCCGAATATTTTGGCCTACGTCTTTTAATATCTTCAACATCCACAAGACCCATCAAAAAAGTGTCTTGTTCGTTTTTGGGCTTACCACAGTAAAGCGATTTGAAAATCGTTATCTTTTCATCGTGTGACAACATCTCCGTACATTTTCTTTTACATCTGAAATTTAAATAAATTTAATATTACCAGAAAGGCTGATTGACTGATCAAATTTGAAAAACTTTCTTAAATCAATGGAATCCTTACCTACAGTCCGGCCCTGTTTGTTTTGCAGCTCTTTCGATTCCTTTTTGACTTGTGTACTTTTGCCCAAATAATCTTGCTTGAATCCGAACATTATTATTATACTTTTCACTGTTTCGAACACCTTTTTTTCGTTTACATTGTGGTTCTCCACTATCACTGTTGGAATATGACATATTCTCATCTATTTTATTACAAAATACTACGTAGTTTCACGTAAAACAACAAAATAATGTTACTTTAGTCAATACCTAATGCATACTAATAATAATTTAGAATGATTACTACTGGTTGCTGTCAAAAGTCCGCTTGCAACGCCCTCACATTGAGTGTATGAAGGGAACAAGTAGTGGATTTATTTCCTTTATACACTCAACCAAAATTTTGTGACGCTTTAATGTTCATATAGTAAATCGGATTCGTCTCCTTTATAGACTCAACGGTGCACTGACTAATTATCTGAAATATGTATATAACACTTCATTTTGACCAAAAAGTGGAGTTGTTTCGTTTATACAATAACCAATTCATTTGTGATCGCCTGGTAAAGACATCCTTGGTGACCTAGAAATAATTTTACTTGTAACTTTGTTTCGTACGTAATTAAGTACGAAATTTTAAGAAAAAAACTTCCTTCTCTCGTAAATCTGCTTCAAGTATTATTGATTTTATGACAATCTAGAATATGAAGATTATTATTAAAACTGAATACAACACATCACTTTTCAAAAACTCACCATATAATTAACAAAATATTAATATATAAAACAGCAACTCTATCAGTTGAAAGCATTCAATTTTCAAACATCAATAACATAAACATATTAACAATCAAAATTGCAATCAAAAATCAAATCAATATATAAATGCTAATTGTCAAGTGCCAGTAGTGCCACTCTTCTTCTTCTTCTTTCTTTCCGTGGTGTAATTTCTTTCTAGTATATGAATAGAAAAAGGATAGGTATAAAAGAGTATTCTTTCAAGTGTAGCCAACTTCTGTCAAATTTTTCTCTCTAACATTAATTTTCTCTCTTTGCGCGGGTGGGTGGCGCAGAAACACTAATCCCGTTATTTCCTATGCAACTGACAGTCTATCCATTGAATATTGTATTTGAGTAATTATAGTATACATTGTTGTTTTCACTGCACTTATTGTTTCAATCAGTTCAGTGAAAAACTTTCTCAACATTTGATATCTACTAATGAACAATTTCTTTCTGTTTTATTGCCGCGTCATCCAAAGCCTACTTAATTAAAGCGTGAAAAAATCTAAAAGCTCTGTATTTCAAAGATGACTCTAGGAAAACATCAAGTGTGCTACATTTTTAGAAAGGTAATTTTAAGCGCTATCGAAATATGCAGCAATATATAGGGTGTCTCATTGAGAAATAGTTTAACATCAATAACTATTGATATCTTATTTGAAAAAATAAGTTTTTCACACCATCGAATTCTACGTGAAAAAGTACTTTGGAATAAAGTTACAACTTTTCGAAAATGCTTATTTCAGAAAAACATGTTTTAACTCTGAAACTATGTTAGATATAGATATTTCATTTTCATTAATGAGTTTGTCATAAAATTTGACCCTCAGACACATCCATCAGTTTTCATCTATATCGTTTGTAAACAGGAGTTTTTCTTTAAAAGTGTCCAATTTAGTCCATTCCAAAAAATAATTGAGAAAAAAATTTCTTTCTCAACTTCTCAACATTTCTCAACTTCTAACTATAGAAAAGACAAATTCAACACCTGGGCCAGTATAAAGAGTTCAATGTATAAATACAAAAAATTATTTATTGATATTTTTATTGATACAAATATTTCAAGAGTCAAACTAGCTCAATTCCAAATTTCTTAAAATATCAATGTAGATAATTCCGATAGTCGATTTCCATTTTCATTATTGCTGACAATATTAATGCAGTATGTGATTTTTCCAAGGCAGCAAGACTCTTCACTAGGTATTGTTGCGACGTCATAAAATCTGCAGAAAAAGTTATGTTACGAAAGAGATATATAATCTTTATACAGTGTTTCATAATCGAATGCTGATGTTGAAGGGCGATAATTCTTGGATGATTGTTCATATGAACAACTGCTTCATTTTTGATATACAGGATGTTGATATTGAAAAAAATTCCCCTGACATCTGTGAAACCTCTTTGGATTTTATAATTTTGGTAAATACTGTTCATCAGTGGCATTCCTGTTAAAATACTCTGCCGTATTTTTTATCAAAATCATGATACGCAACTGTCTTTTTTCCAAATATATACTATTTTTGTAATGACCCTTCATTTTTCGTAATTGCCCTGTACCTTATCATAAAAATGGTCTATTGCCTGTGGTTCCTAATAAAACAATCAAGACCATTTATGTCTGGGGATCTAACGATTATGGAAGTTTTGGTTTAAATATTTGCATGCCAGAACAGAGCGAGATAAATGTCAAAATTTTGTAGGTTAAGAACAACGAAATCAGCGCTCTATATATGAACTAATTCCATTGGATCACGATAAGCCCCTTGCCGGTCAGTGTCGTACCTATAATCAATTTTGATTAGGTTAGCAAATGGAACATGACTTCTTTGTCATGTTCCATGCAGCAAGCAATCCAGCAGCAAAACAAGCGTCGTGTGCAGCAGACTTAACATTAGGGGAGGGTACTCTATGACTGATCAGTCGAGTAAAAATACCGGAAATTTAGAATTCAATTTTCATTTCTGTCCAGATTCTAAAGGCCACCATTTTGACTGCAACTGCAACTGACTCTTTTTCGGGAATATTTTCAGTGAAATCTCAATATAATGTTTCGACATTCTTTATAGTAGAAACATAGGATATCCCAGTTGTTTCCATTGGAGAGAGTTAAACAATTTTTGATGCTAATATAGTATACTCGTCATGACTAAGTCTTCTGAAAATATACAAGAATAAAAATTATATGGTACAACCAGTGCCATAAAAGATGTTCGAATATAAAAAAACCCAGTAGCAGGAAATCTACATTTTTGACTGTAAAAAATGGAAAGCCGAATTTCTGTGTGATTTGCTGATTTTAAAAGTTGGAAAACATTAGTGCGGATTTTCGCATGAAATGAAAAATCACTAAGGTATTCTTAGAAAAATTTTCAAAAAAATAGC
This sequence comes from Leptinotarsa decemlineata, assembly GCF_025532065.1. NCBI lineage: Eukaryota > Metazoa > Arthropoda > Insecta > Coleoptera > Chrysomelidae > Leptinotarsa > Leptinotarsa decemlineata. Next base: position 3,665,442 of record NW_027412698.1, read on the forward strand.
ACTGCCACATCATCTCAGAATATCAGAGCACAAATGTAGGGGAATGAAAAAATAAAATTTTCAGAATGGTAAAGAGAAACTTCAAAGTCATACCTACAATATCTCGAAAATATAATATCTTCCAAAATATTTTCATAACCTCCTCTAATCGGAGGAACATAAAAACTTCTTAATATTTATTCTTATATGTACAGGGAGTCCAATTTTAGACACTTCTGCATGATATCTCAGTTGTCTTTGGAGAGTTGAGGTCTTCACATTTCTGCCCTACTTTTTTTCAACAAATATTACTGAAAAAAGAACTTCCATAGCCCTTCCTGTTTTTGAGAAACAGGGCGAAATTGAATTTCCGACTTTTAGAACACGTTCCGTATCTTGGTCACTTTTAAACCTGTCGGTTTCATTTCCATTAACGTTTGAATCCAAAAAATTGAGTAAAAATATTTTTTTCAATGGGGCACCCTGTATATTCCTTTATATTTCTATGAGAATTTTTTCAAGTCCATCAAAATTACATAATAGTCAATATTTCTTTTCGTTTCTAACGGGTGTATCCCGTGCTAAATCCAGGTACTGCTTATTTTGTTGAATTTAACATTATTCAAAATATTCAAGTGGATTTACAAGCTCTGCTTCAAACACAGTTCTATTAATTTTATAAAACATCGACTATTATACCAGATTATTTCCCGGTAATTTCTTGTGATATGGTTCCATCATCAGCCTTCTACAAGTTCAGGAGTTGTTGGATATCCATTTTGACGTTTTCATAAAACAACACAATTTACTCAGTTTATTGCGGTTTATTCAGTAATATAGTGGCGATTAGGAACGACACAGCAAAAAAGAGAATCGGCTCCAACGGTGGCGTCTGCCTGATGCCTCAATAGTCTGGTTCACATGTACTCGATTTAGCTATTTTTGCTGACTTTTTTCAGCCCTGTCCAAAAATTACGACCAAGGTGTCATTCGATTCGTATTTTTGCCTAGAAAGTTTAAGGAAAGGTCCGAAAACGCGCCGATAAAAATTACAAAAGTTATAAACAATTAAGTGAAAAAAATGGGGCTTTAGTTTTTTATTAATATCTCGGAAAATTCTCAAAATTTTGGAAAATTGAAAAAAGATTTGAAAAGTTCAATGAATTTGCGTAAAAAAAGTCCCGACTCCCGAAACTGTATATCTCGATTATTTATAATTTTTACAGAGCTCTGAAAATAGAGCCAAAAGCGGGTAGTCTGGCTTCCGCGCGGCTTCATTAACTCTGTGCTTGGAAAATCCTGTCACTCTTGCTATGCTTGTTGCTTCAGGTCTTCTGATAGAGAGGTTTCCTTGACTTTTTTTTCTGCCAGCTTCCGATCTTCATTAAAAATGGATGATTGATTTCGTTAGCTTCAGCGGACTGAAATGCAATTCGTCGAAAATCTGAAGTTGAGAGTCCATAAAATAGCTTTTCTATGTGTATGATATCGACGTCGTCACGACGAAAGGGCGTAAGCGACATTTGGTAAATTTTACAGGAGGCGGAAAAAACGTTTGAATGTGTTATATTTCAACTATTCTTTACAAGTTTTGCATGAATATTCCTCTAATATGTCCTTCTCATTTATGAGAGAAAAAATATTCAATAACTGCATTAAATTATGCAGTTATTGAATAAAATGTCGCTTACGCCTTTTTTCTGTTTTCGAGTGGCGCTTAAGCCTTTTTCGATGGCGCTTGCATAAATCAAGTTCTTTCCATATCCATTCAATTTGGCGGTTAGAAGTCGATTACGACTTTTCATTATTCGGCAATCAAATGAAGAAAAACATGGTGGTTACGACTTTGAAAAAATAAAATAAGTAATAATATGATTATTTTATTAAAACTCAAAAAAAAACACAATATATACTGTACAGAACAGAAAAAAACACAACAAAGACTTATATTTTTATTGTCTCAGAGACAGTTATAAAATTACAAAATCATCACAAACAGAAAAATAAAAACATATTTTCTCCAGATGAGCATGAGTGGTGAACAATAATATTGAAAAATGGTTGAAGAAAAAATACTGCTATGCTCAAAATATTCATTCACGAATGTCATTGAAGTCTTCAATATCACTCTCGGGTAAAATATCAGGTACATTTTTATTTTCTTTGAGAGAAGAGTATTCCATGTGGTACTGCTTCTTGATTTTCAAACTCTTGCAGAGTTCTGAAAGATCTTTCAATTTCTCTTTATTAATTGGCAGTTCTGAGCTATACGCTTTAGGAATATTACAGTTTTTATTGTAATTCCATTCGATTTCATGACGGTCCTTTAAATCATAATCTATGAAAACAGTGAACTGTTTAATATCAGTAACTTTTATACATGCACCTTGCAACGTCTTGAGTCTTTTTGGAGCCTGTGTTTTCCAGTTCAATATATCTGTGAAATAAACAGGAATAACTTCATATGGTTTCGGTCGATGTCTCGCATTTCTGATAATGGTGATCCATTCAGAAGGTACTTCGATATTCATGTTTGATATATATTTTTCTATCACCCCATGAACACTGTCCACAGGCATGTAAGTATGCCCAGCAACCAAAAATGTTATTGTGACCTCCTGAATCGATTTGCAATTCTTCATGAAATGCATTATCATCGTGAGCATGAATTTATTTTTATTTTGGCCCGGACAGTTATCACAAAAAAGTGAAATTGACTGATACTGTCCTGCATTGTCAAGTTCAACAAGGTAGTTGAATAAATTTGAACATATTTCATTTGCCCCTCCCTTACCATCTTTCTTGCCCCACAAATAACAATATCCGTTTTTTGTTTTACTTTCATAAACAGTAAAGTTGTATACGGCATATTTCCGACTGAAACCATAAAGCATACTCGCCCCCTTTGGTGTGGCTAAAACTTTTTGCAAATCGAAAGAAACGACAAGGTATCCATGTTGTGAAGATCGGTTTTGTTCAGATAGAAAAAGTTCTTTAGCTCTATCTTTGTCTTTCTGATGTTTCAAAAATTCTTCGCGGTCTTTTTCGGTTTTATCAGAGTCCAACATATTCTCGAACCGAACACATTGGGAACACTTATCTTTTCTGGGCACGTGGATTCCAATATTATAATCCCTCTTGAAGAATTTTTTGAAACTAGAGATTTTTAGAGGCGTAGAGTTTTTTTCTCGAATTTTGTTGCTATACATCCTATGAAGGTTTGACATGTTTTTTATATCCGCAGGCAAGTATAGTTTCGAACTTGAATTTCGACAATAATGAGAAGGAACCTTCGGAAGACTTTTAATAAAGTTATGAAATTCATCCATTTGTTCAGGAGTAAGTTTATGTCTTGGTTCAGTTTGCCCTCGCTTGTCCGAATTTTCTTGAATTTTCCTCGAATAGCAATTCTAACTAGCTTTTGACTGATATTTAGAGTTTTTAGGTAAAACTGTAAGCATACTCTTTTCTGTACTTCATTTTTCATGAAAAAATATTGATAAGTGAGGCTGCGTCGTGAACTCCTATGTGCTCTTTTTCTTTTTACTGGTACAACATTCACACAGCCGTTAATGTAGCTTCTTTTCTCAGTAAAACTGTCCAGCTTCCAGAATAATGAAAAAAGATTGGTTCTTTCCTCTTCTCTGAAAGTGTTGCAATGATTTACGCAATTTTTGCCTCGACATGGATTGGGAAGCACTTTTTTCTTTTCAAGTAATTCGTTTTTATAATTGAGGTACTTTCTTCCTGAAGTTCTTCTTTTCTTGTTCATTTGGGATTTATTTGGTGCCTTTTGTCGTTTCTTTCCTTCAAGAGGTAGATGAATTGAATCTAGAACTATCACTTGAATCATCATATTGACTCATGTTCTCTTCAATATCTGAATGATTGCTTCCCGGACTAGGAACTGTCATCAATGTATCAGTTGGAGTTTGAAGTTGGTCAATTCCTTAATCAGTTCGTAGTTGTGTTTCAGTCAATAAATCATCTTCACAAATCGCACTGGTATCACTAGTATCGGAATAATCGACAATTGGTTTATCACAGTCTCGTAGGGCTTCAGTCTTTTCTCGATCTTGATTCCAACAAATAAGTTCCTGAATGTTTGTACATGTGGATTCGTTTATATGAAAACTTTCTGAATGGGAAGATATTGAATTATCGAAAGCGAAATCTACAAGACCGTCATATAAATTTTGGTCATTCTCTTGTGAAAAGAAGTAATCGGATTGAATTTGATTCCCATTGTCATCCATAGATTCTGCAGGAGTATTTGTTTCTTGAGGTAAGTTATCACAGTTAGATGAATACAAAGTTCTCATATCAATAAGGACATCATATTTCAAGGCCTCATTTAAATCTATTTTTTCTTCGCCACAGCTAGATTTATCGGAGGTATCGGGATAAATAGAGTTATCTTCTGTTCTTATCTTCATCGCCATATCCATGATTTTTTTGGACCTTGCCGACATCTGAAAAACAGGAAAAAAAATTTGCGTGAAGCGAATATTTCAATTATAGAATAATTCAAAAAAATCTTGTACCTAATACCAACCACAACAAGGTATATGGATGATTCATTGAACGAATTATTGGAAAGCTACTTTGGTCATACAGTGCGTTCAGAAATGAAAGAAACATAACCCTTCCACTTCGTCGTTTCAACAACGTATTGCTTTGAAGAAATCAGGTATAATTATGATTAGTATTATACCATGAGTCGTTAGCGCTCACCATAAGAAAATTCAACACTACAGGGTTTAATGCAGTGAGTTTGAAAGAGTTCAGAGAAAGTTATTTATCATACTGAAAGTTGCAAATATCCGCCATTAATATGACATGTCGCAGATACTACAGCGTCATGTATATTAGGTATAGAAAACTTCGAATACAAAAATATCTCCGAATTTTTCGAAATAGGTAACTTATAAGATTAATAATCGAACCCATTGTCGTTGAACTCCTAATTCTGGGATGCACTGCCAATTCTGGAATACAATATTATTTAAAATGTTCGTTAGAACAAAAAAGAGTGCATTTTTCATTCCGACACGGAAATGTATCATCCTGTATCTAAAAATAATAATTACTCGTAAAGTAAAACTGAAAATTGAAAATGAAATCAGGGGCGTAAGCGACTAAGCAGAAACCAAAACTTACAGAGACATTGAGAAAGAATCGAGAGATTTTTGACGAAATATTGAATCAGTTTTAATATATATATATATATATATATATATATATATATATATATATATATGCTGTTCTACTGGTTGTTACCATATTTATTCAGATTATTGAACGTTTTCCAATTAAAAAAGTGTATTGAGTACTCAATGCTATAGATATAGGAAAATGGCGCTTACGCCCACCTAGAAATCAAAAATAGAAAAGGGCTTAAGCGACATAACCAAATAAATCGATTTTTCACTGGGCTAGATCATAATTTTGATACCTAAATATTCTTCAAAGGCATGCTAGGATTGAAGGAAATAACATTCAAGTGATTACTTCTTACCTTGTTGAGGAATCATTTTAAAAAAAGGATTGGGCGTAAACACAACCTCACAGCATGGGAACTAGTCAGTTACTACCGACCGAGTCGATTTTTTACTGGAACATTTTTGTCGCTTAGGAAAGTCAAAGCCAAATTACTCGCGGTACGAATTTTTGTCGCTTAAACGTTTCGCACCATGAATAGACACGATTTCGAGCAATACATCGCGATGAAAAACAGTTTTTTCAAATTTTGGCGCTTACGCCCTTTCGTCGTGACGACGTCGATATGTTCAGACAATTCCATTTTTTCAGTAAATACGGATTGAGACCCTGACGCTTTAACCTTGAGTGTATGCTAGTTGTCTGAACTTTGAAGACCACACTAGCTTTCATGATTGACATCTCTTTATTCTGAACAGGTTCTAAGGCACATTGCATAGCATATTTTGAGTATGACCCTTTTTGGGTGTTACACACGTATTTACGGACCATTTTCGACCTGCAAAAAATACAAATAACTTAATAACTACTTATTTATATATGTTACAGTGCGGCAAGTGAGTCATGACTATTGAGCTATGACTCACTTGCCCCAAAGTCACATCTAAATCTTTAAAAATAAATCAAAGCAAAAACGGCAACGTTCTAAACCTCAAATATACTCAAATATAAGGTTATGTCACGTTTGTAATGAAATATCTAGATGAAGCCTTCAATTTACGAAAAATTCTTAAGTAACTCACCTCAATTTTAACATAACAACACGTGGTATTCAAAAAATATTTATATTTTCCTCACTTCTGCTAGTTTTCAGTAAATTTTCTATTCACATGCACTTGTTGCTAGTTACGTAAATTGAACTGTTTGTTGTCGACTAAGATGCCGGTTGTACGAATTGTTTCAAGAGACGCACTTGCCCCGTATGATTTACTTGCGCCACCCTTCCCTACACTACTGCTCAGGCAAGGTTGAAATTATATAATTATTTAGAAATACTGGATAAGTTATCATACCATGATACAGACTCTGTCATTTATATTTCACGGCCCGGAATGTATGATATACCTTTGGGTAGTTTCTCAGGTGAAATGACTAACTAATTGTCTGAATATGAGAAAGGTAGCTACATTACAGACTTTCTCCCTGATGGGCCAAAATTATACGCATATCGTGTATATTCCACGATGCAAAATAAAACATTTGACATGATCAAATTGAAAGGAATTAAATTGAATCATAATACATATAATTAGACAAATTTTGAAAAACTCAGAGTTATGGTCCTTAATGATGCCCCTGTCGAGTAGACCACAACAACAGATATTTTGAGAAAACCTGATCACTTCAGCATTACCAAGGAAGTGACAAAGGTCTTTCGCACCCACTTCACCAAGCAAACAAGTATTGATGGTTTTGATTCTGTACCTTTTGGCTATAAAAAAGTAAATCGTAACTATATTTTACCAAATTGAAACATTCTTCACACCACACACTACCAAATCAACCAAACCTAAATTACACCTACACCCATCCCTACAATTAACTATTTAAATTGGACAAGTTCATCATATATATGTCATCAAACGAATTAATGAATCGACTCTTTTCATTTACAGATTAGTGTTCGTGTAGTTCAATAAAAAAAGCATATTAATTGATAAACCACTGGATGAATTATTGAAGTGTCTCTATTGATTTGAAGTTTGTACCTTCAATTCAAAAAATGTTCATACTAATTGAGAAACTAAAAAAGATACAAGCAGACGAACCAAAGAACCGTATCTATTAATTTAAAGATCAGTATTCGTGCAATCTATTCAATTGAAGAAAAATATACTAATTGAGTTGTTTGTTTGAATTTTGTTAATTTTCCGTACATTGTTGGGCAACAATTTAAATTGACAAACAAAACATATTTCCTGAAATAATCCATATAACTTTATTTTACCGATCTTGTATCTCCAACACACTGTTTTTCGTTACTATGAACCCTCGTATATAATTTCTTTGTGGTATAAATTTCTATTCTAGTCGTATATCACGGTCATTATTGTAATGAATACACATATTTGTTCGTTTGCTTTCAAAATTTACTTTTTTTTCTCATGTCATAATATCAGGATATGGATATCATCTAGTACTGACTATATTATGTGTCTTGTATATATTCAATTTTTCGATACATTTTTTTCAATATTCAAGTGTTTATTTTCAGAATAAAATCGATAGTTTCGTTTGAGGTATCTCGCAATATTAAGTGTGTTCGTATCCTCCTCTCATTTTTATTGTATTTCCATAATGTTTGTATTATGCACCCTAAACAACTGGCACATATGAAATCCTCAGCCTGCTGATATTTTTCTCTGATAAAATACCATTCATAAGATATTTTGGCTAGTTTCATTCTATACTATTTGTGTGTATACTCTTGTTTCGGTAATCCGACTATTAGCGAACGGCTTAGTACCCTTGTGGTATGATGTCATAACTTCATGATCTCACCCTGAATCCGATGAAACACCATAAGAGAAAGCATGGAATTTTGTCCTAACGAAAATACACTAACGAAAATACACACAAAGATAGGAGATCTTTGTTGCCCTTCATTCGTCAGTGACTCCTATCCTAATTATTTTATAAGAAGTTTTCAAATATTTATCTTTTTATTTGAATTAAAATTACGTTTACGTGACAATACCATAGAAATAGCAATAGAAAATGTATTTTAATGAAAATATTATATTTTAAATCATATTTACCCTATCGTTGAATAGCTGAGTCTTATTCGTATTCAGAATAAAAGAAACAGAAATAAAAATAAAAATAAATATTGTCATCAGAAAAATATGGGGTTTCAAGCAATAGTCTTGAGTAATTGTTACAAAGTGAAACTTACAAGAGAATAATTATTTATTAAAATTACTTGATATTTCTGTGAAGATTCAACTTCTTTCAAAGTTTCCTTTTTATATTTGATAAAGATACAGAACTCTTCACTGGGTAGCTGTAGATTAAACTGCATGAGTAATTCTGCTTTGATTAAATTCACGGAGCATTTACTTAATATGAAAGGCACTAGTTTGAACATTTTCTTGATATCTTTTTTTTTTTGACTGTTGAAAGAGCTGGTGTCATTTCTGTGTGGTGGCGGCAGTGGTATCTTTGCAATTTCCTACTGATACGTCCAAGGTTGATTTCAACAAGTTAAAAATTTCATCTATACCGAAATATGACCTGTCAATTTTATTAAAGATTTTTAATCATGTCAAAACTAACTTCACTTTCCAGGTTTATAAAATTTAAGCCTAGAAAAAGTATTTTCATCTGAAAAATTATAGCGTTTATCTATATATTGTTGGCAATTTGTGTAAAAAATCTTGAAGTCTTGGTGAAGCTTTGGTCCGTTCAGTTTCAACCAATTTATTCGAAATCTGTTTCGTCTGGTAGCCGAAAAACCCATTCTTCAACCTTTGAGTCAACCTTGAGCGGAAGAGGTCCATGGCCTCGACAGAGTCGAATATGCAATTCTTCTTCGGTTTCGTTGAAATGTCTTAAGTAAAGCTTCGAGTTCTACACAACTCCATAAAAGATCTGGCAGAAAAAAATTAAGGGAGAACATATAAAATTTATGAAGACAAGAGTATCAATGTTCTTAGTTTTTTTCCAGCTCTCTCACTTTATTCACATTTTTTTGTACTCTTCATGTATTTCCTCTTGAAGACTCACTAACGTGTTAGGAAAAGTATTAAATGAATATTAATCTCGAATACACTATTCCAGAATACAATTTTTGGTAGGAAAGGTATGCATGTCGTTGGTGGCAGCAATTCCTGCTGAATCAGCCCTTTTCAAAATTGTCACGTCTCAAAATACGATCACAGATGTTAGCTCTTTTTTGATCACACACATATTCAGCTTCAACTGCGCGTCTCTGATTTTCTTAGAACTTCCCTTCAAGTCAGGTTGTCTAAATCGTCATCGTAAACTTTGAGGACATTGTGGTAAAACTGTTCCGTTTCCCACGTGAGCGCCACCTGGGAGAGTCTTATAACAAATAGTAATTACCACGCTCCTGATTATATTCCATTAGAATGAGTTTTGTATAACTAGTAAAATCACTAATACACTCAATAAGTGGCAAAATAGCATCATATAATGTAACTTTGCTGTGATTAGAGGAGAACTCAGCTTGTGAATGGGGCCGAGCGACTGAATTATTCTTAGGGACATCAGCAAAAAGAACGGAGTATTCGATTCCATGAAAAATACATGTTGTCAAGAAAACAACGAACATATAGTTACCGAGCTCTAGAATTTTACCCAAAAGTATAGTAAAAAATCCCCGCTTTTGTTGATAGACATATAGTATCCATATAGTATAAATCTGAGATATTGCTCCATTATGAAGATATTTCGGCTTTGTGATACAACATATTCTTGGCAGGGGTTCATGTGATACAAAGTTTTAAGACGTCATGATAATTTTGTTGTTATTGATCCATCATAAAAAAAACTGAAAAGGTTGCTGTTGGCAGCAGTCATACAATAATCAATTTAATATTTAGGCATGAAGCATTTTGAACCAGGAGGAGATCAAAACAAAGATAAATGTCACTGGTACGTTGTTGCCATCTTCAAATGATGCTTTTACGTTCATCCACAAGCAGCTATCAAAATAACTAAGAGAATAAAGAAACAATGAAGCGAAGTCAAACCCTAGGTTAGCAAATCCGAACAAAGCTAAAAAAATCACAAGTAGAAAGTTTATAGAAATGAAGCATAATTTTTGTAATTTGCCCCGACGTGATCAGCTTTCTAAAAGCAACCCGCACTTGTATTCAGTTTAGCTCTCATATCGGCATGCATTCTTTGTAAAGTATCCTGCTGCATGGCGAACTTTTGGGCTTTCTCAGACATTACCCTACAGTTTGGTGTCTTTTTTATCTTGCTATGTGCTGCATTGAATTTTCGCACTTTATGAATGGCAATTAAAAGTAACACAATTTGTCAAATAATAGAACATATATAGACACACAAACAAAGTTGTTACGGCATTCATACTTCCGGTAAGTCGTTTATATATATTAAAAACAAAAGTGGTCCCAACACACTACTTTGGGGAACTCCGTTGTTTACCGGAAGACTTTCACTGATTTGGTTATTACAGTACTCTGATTGTGATCTGTTTTGAAGATATGAGATCATCAATTGTATAGCTATGTGCGAAAAACCATAAAATTTTAACTTTTTTATAAGAATATAATCGCAAACGCAGTCAAAAGCTTTGCTGAGATGCCAAAAATAGCTAATCAGTTAGAAGAGGCCTCAAATCCTTCAGTTACAAATCTCGTCACTGCATCAGATGTAGATCTACCATTACGAAACCCAAACTGGCATTCCGTGAACAGTTTATTACTTATTACTTTTCCATCAATTTCGCCGTTATGCGAACTAAAGGTATTCCCTGATAATTGTTGAGCTCTCTTCTGTCTCCACCCTTGTGAAGGGGTATTACTTTTGCCATTTTCAATGTGTCAGGAAATATCCCATCACACAAAATAGTATTAATTAAATGAGTGATGGGGCTAACAAGAAATTTAATGTTCTCTTTGAATAATAATGTGCTGTGCTCGAAAATATCTGTAGCGTGTGAGTTTCTAACACAGTTGATTACATCATGAATGTCATTTTCTGTAGCTGGTAGAAAAGTAAGTGAGGTATGTGCAACTAAGTTGGATTGTAAAAGGAAATCTTCAAATGACTTTTTGAAAGTGGGCAGAAGTTCTAGTATTTTATCAGCTTGGGTGGAAAAATGAATGTTGAACTCAGTTGGAGAATGCTCGAGTTGATTATTCAAAATCTTTTTACCAGTAATATTATTGATATGTTTCCAGATGGTTTTAGGTTTATTACTTGATTCTCTGATATCATTAATTATAATGTTCTTTTTTTGCTGAGAAAGTTCATATTCATACTTCATTTTTTTTCCTTGAGAATCATTCTATACGCAGCGGTTTCATTAGTATTAGTGTTACCGGAATTCAATATAGTGTTTAATATTTTCATATCTTCTTTGAGTTGAACTAAGTGTGGATTTGACTGTTGAATATGTTTGTTCCGATTGTTTTTTCCTTTAACTCTTATTTTAGGAAAGCATGAATCAAAATAGTAATTGAATATATCGTAAACAATTTCTGTAGAAGTTACTGCATGCACTGAGTTGTAGAGACATGCCCAGCTTTCACTCGCTAAACAATCATGAAATCTATATTTATTTTTGAGACTTTTATTCCTTATTATTTTTGTTTGTTTACTTTCCATTTCATTTCCATAACCCATTCGCACAATTTGGGCTAAATGATCAGATAAATGATAGTTAGCCGTATAAGCTTCTTCGACATGAAAGTTAGTGAAAATATTATCAATAACTGTTTCTGAATTTCCCTGTATTCTAGTGAAATCAGAAATATTTTTTTGATAACGGTAAGATTCAAATATATTCATTATTATCATAGATACATTATTGTACTCACCAAAGTTTATATTAAAATCACCACCTATTATGACATTAACATTATTTGCGTCTAATATATTCAATAGGTCAATCAGTTTGTTTATGAATACGTCAATATTGCCCGTAGGAGATCTATATAATGCAATTATATATATTGTACCCTTGGTTGTTTTCATGAGCAAACCACAGATTTCAAAGTTTTGCTCTTTATTCATATCCCTGATGCCATCCAAGGACTCTGATTGGAACGTATCTCTAATGTAAATGCAGACACCACCATGTATTTTTTCTTTTCTAGCAAAACAAGATGCCATATGAAAATTATCCAATTTATATAAATTAATCTCTGCATCCACAAACCAATGTTCACTAAGAATGATTGCCGAAAAATTGTATTCCTCTGCCAATTTGGATACTGATTCAATTTTATTTCTGATACATTGAATGTTAATGTGCATCAGTAGTAAACATTCATTTGAAGAGCTTTCAAGATCATTCGACGCTATAGATTTGGTGCTTCTTGAGACAGACGAGGGTATAAAAAATAATTAGGCTGGCTCACTTGATGTTCATTTAATTCAGAAGCTAACGTTTCGGGTGTTTCTTTGGTTTCAATAAATGGTTTACTTGAATACAGATGTGATGAAGAACTTGATGGTCCGCCGTCTTCGACAGAGTTAGTTGTGAAGGCATTATTTATAAATTCTTTAGCTTAGTTTTCTGCTAGTTCAACTAAATTGAAATGTTTATGGATATGAGCAACAATTTCTCTACACATCTGCCATTTCTTGAAGTTATATACATGCTTCCTATGATTCCACAAGCCCACAAAATTGTTACTCTCTATTATACTTCTTGATCTGTTGATTCTGTACATATGCCTGATTAGTTCCAAGTTCCTATTATAAATAGACTGATCATTTCCTTTATCATATGTGAATGGTTCAGTCAGAAAGATTATCTCTCCTTTCGATAAGCCCTCCAGTATTTTATTGATCATGTGCTCATTATATTTATTTGGCCAAAATATTACTGAGTAATTGTCTTTGTTATTCTTTATATAGCTGAGAGCAGTTCTAACTAATTCATCATCTGTTGCATTTGTCTTTATTATTGATCCTATGGCTGGCCATATTTTTTCTTTCTGATCAGCGATGATTGTTATTCTCCTTTTCTTCACATTATAATTTTCAAGAGGGTGATTTGTCGGAAATTTTTTTGGTGATTTCCAGACCAGTCTTTTTTAATTTCTCTGTTACATTCTCCCATAACTGTTTCGGTCGAGCTGTTCTTTGAAGATTTATTTATTACTACGCCCCTGGAGATTTTCCATGGAGATTCTGTTGATGTATTGTCAACCGTTTTTATAGTGTCAGTTTGTGAATAGGAACACTTTTTGTCTGTGGTTTTTGGATATTTTTTTTGTAGAATATTTATTTTCTCTTGGAGTTCTCTGATTATTACTTTTTGTTGTTCTACTAATTGATTCAACTCGCTTTTCGTTTTAATTGCTTCACTGATAATATATTTATGGTCACTCTTGAGTTTTTTTATATAATTATCTCTATTAGCTCCCTCTTCCTGTAAGTCTTTAATTGTTCTTTCAAGAAAACTTGTTTCTTCTGATTCTGAGTTATCGCTTGCATTAGCTTGATCACAGCATTCAACTTTGTAGCCCTCTAAAAAACGCAGTCTACTTGTGTGACTCCAGCACAGGCGTAATATCTCGAAAATTTCCTCTACTACGGTGCTGAATGGAAATTCTAGTTTGGTTCCTCTCCTTTCAGATTAATAGTTCTGACTCTTCAGCCTTCAACGATCTTCAACAGGAAGTGGACGGTCTTCCACGACTGGTCATAGAATGATATTTCACGTTCGGACATAAAAAACACCCTTGGAGCTGGCAAGAGTTTTTTTCTCATCAGTAGTGGTCAACGAAAATATTTCGAAAGATTTTCCTAGTTCCTAGTTTTCTGAACGATTTCAGAAATGATTCGTCGTATATATCCCTTTGGTGCTACGCCCAACAAGACTTTGGTAACGTAAGGTTGTGAAGTTTGAATAATCCTCGGCGAGGAGAATGAAAACCACGTTCAAAGTCATACAATACCCAATATCAACAACATGGAGTTGTTGGAGTTGTCTAGGTTATTTATCCAATTTACAAATTCTTCCCAATGGTTATTGACATAACTGAAGTTGAATAAATTATTACAGTACTTTTTATTACTGACGGTAACTGCCTACTGTTTACGGGTCGAAAGTACCAGCAAAAAACATTTGCGTTGTATCAATCTGATCGGCTGTGCCCAACGAAAGGTTATATTAGAGTATTTTCTTTTCTTACTCTTCGCGAATAATATCGAATAATCACTAGCAAACCTTGAAAGTCGCGTATTTCATAGCCACTATGAAAAACAAGAATAGTTGTCCACACTTCAGACAGATACAAGACCTCTTTCAGAATTCCCATCGATAAACAACAAGCAGCAGCCGCTTACAGGGAAGGTTTGATTGGACTCATGTGGTGTTTCAACAGCGCCAGCTCCAGGATATTGTCCAAGAAAATGGCATTCTTGTGGAACTCCTGCAATATCATTATACTTGCTCATAAATTCAAGTGATTTTGGGTTGTCCAAAACGAAATCTAATGTTCGCATTATTGTAAACGCTTTGTTCAAAATGGGTCCACCATTATCAGCGGATATGAGAAACTCAACTTTGGGATCTCTATGGCGCAAGTGTTTACTGTCAATCCACTAGGTTGATAAAGCTACCAATTGACGCAGAATAGATCTCATTTCGTTATTCTCCTGCAAATATCTGCCCATAAGTGTTATTGCAAAATGCAATGTTTCGTCTTTAACTACGTTGAAGCTATTATGGAAACCGATTCACCAACGCAGCACAATCTCACGCGTCGTAGGATGTGTCTAGTGCTCTTGGAGAAAGTTCTCCATAATTAAGGACTTCTCCTCAAGTCCCCTTAGTTTGCGTAGAGCAAAATACATAGGACAGTCTGTTTACTCTGAAATATTTCTGGATTGGTTTTTAGAATTCATCTGTCTACTTGAATAATTCTCTTCTTCCGTTACTCTTTCTAGTGCGTTCTCTAACCTGAGCCAATCAAATTGTTCATTCTCTTCCTCTCAACTTTTTGAGCTTTGGGCTTTTTTGATTCGTTTTTGCTGCTGTGATTCATGCAGTTCTCCGCTTTTCAACTTTTTCTGACGTTCTGAAGATTTCACTTCACTTTTTGTTTTGAGTTCTTCCTTATTTTTTATGTAGATTTTGTTAGAGTATATCTGACATTTTCTGCATTGTTTTGGAAGTTTTGACATTATGGAGAAGTTGAAATTTCATTTGCATCTTAGATAGGAAGTTGTTTAATCGGATTCAAAATTCTTGCATGATTCAATAAACCTGCCTGAGAAGCTCCGTTATTTTCTAGAACTGTAGGATTCCTATTCGGTACAAACTCACTTGAATCATTTACTTTTTTGTTTTCTACCGTTCTTCTGGACTTCGTGGTTCCTGACTGTCGTATCATTATGTCTATAGGATGCCTGAAGGTTATTGTTTGTTCCATATTCAAATCTGATTTGAACGCATCCTTCTTGTGTAATTTCTCAACATTTTTTAGCTCCATGTTTCATTTCTATTTCGAAAAATATCCATAACTGAAAAGCAGTTCGTCCTTTTTTTGGTTAATCTTTGATCTTTGGTAGGTCAAGTAGGACGAAACTACGATCATGTAACGTAATGCAGTGGTTTGTAACCTGATAATGCCTAAACGCAAGTGTTTCTTAATTGTTAATTCATAACAAAAGTATTCATAAAGTGATAGTGAAATCACAGGTGGTACTGTTTATAAAGCCAAGCATCTTCATGCATTTTCCAATTACAGCGGTAATGTGTGATTTATAGGCAAGTGTAGAGTCTAGGATCACACCTAGGATCACACCTTTGGTTTCTATAGCAGAATGTAAGGTCCGATTATTTATAGTATATTCGGAAGTGACTGGGTGATGCGTTCGATGGAAGCGAAGATTTGGCATTTGGATGCCTTCAAACATATACCATTTTGCCAACACTAGTTAGATAGGTAATCAATATCGTTTTGTAGACACAATGTATCAGCTTCACTTTAGATTATTTTTGAAACATTTCAAATCATCGGCAAATAGCAAAGCTTTGTTTTCATGGAAACATCTGGTTAGATCGTTGATGAAAGGTTAAACAACAGTGGTCCCAAACGTAATACCGGAAAATATGTAACATTGCGCAAGCAGAAGCCGAATTTTGTAACCCTATCAGGTTAGCAAGGCGAATCCAGCAAAATTGCAAAAAAATACATCAATTTGTAGCTAATTAGTTGCTAATTAGTTGCCAAAACAACGATTTTGTTGCTCGTGCCGATCTCTAGAAATAGCAAATAATGCTATCGTGACATAAAGGTAGCAAGGTAACTCAATAAATTATATAATTTCCCTTTGATCTGTACAGAATATTTAGTTGCGAAACCTTGGATGTAGCGATCTCTAGAAATAGCAAATAATGCTATCTTGATATAAAGGTAGTAAGGTAATTCAATAAATTATATAATTTCCCTTTGATCTGTACAGAATATTTAGTTGCTAAACCTTGGATGTAGCGGAAACAATTCAAATATTTTTTTTCATTTTTTATGATCTTGCTATCTTTAAACTGGTTTTTCCTGGAATTAAAGATGCTCTAAATTTGTTGCTCACCAAGAGTAAACTTGAATACACCTTGAGTATCAGCAACAAAATAGTTGAAACCAATCGGCCCATTTTCAATTTTTTTTCCACGTTCTTGCTATCTTTAAACTGGTTTTCCTTAGAATAAAAAGTGTTTTTTAATTTGTTGCTCACAAGGAGTATACTCAAATACACCTTGAGTATCAGCAACAAAATAGTTGAAACCGATCAGCCGATTTTTAAAATATTTTTTCTTTTTCCTCGATCTTGCTATCTTGATAGTGATTTTCCTGAGAATAAAAAGCGTCTGATTTTTAATATTTTTAAAAATTATTTCTGTTCTTGCTATAATACGGAGTAATATGAATATTTGAAACCGATCCCGATTTTATTTTTTTTTTTCATTTTGCACGTTCTTACTATCTTGAAACTAATTTTCCTTAGAATAAAAATTGTTTCAAATTTGTTGCTCACCAGGAGTATACTCAAATACACGTTGGTATCAGCAACAAAATACCGATTGGCCGATTTTTATATTTTTTTTAATTTTCCTCATTCTTGCTACCTTGAAACTGCTTTTCTTTAGAATGAAAAGTGGATTAAATTTGTTGCTCATCAGGGGGGTACTCAAATACACCTTGAGTATCAGCAACAAAATATTTGAATATTTTTCTGAAATACGAAGTGTTCTTGATTTGATGCTCATTACAAGAATACTCGAATACCCCTGGAGGATGAGCAACAAAATAGTTGAAACCGATCGGCGTTTTTTTTAATTTTTCATTTTTCTCGTAATTGCTATAATGAAACTGCTTTTCCGTGGAATTGAAGATGTTTTAAATTCGTCGCTCACCAGGAGAATACTTGAATACACCTGGAGAATCAGCAACAAAATAGTTGAAACCGATCGCCTGATTTTTAAAATATTCGAAGTAAAACTTCTTTAGGCGTGACCAGGGATAACTATGATTTTTTTTCTGATGAAAGTTACGCTAGTCAGTTCTTCTTTTTTGGCTATTCAAAAATAGTTAACTGTATTAGTCGTGAGTATTTGTAATGTACTCCGTGTCATAATCAAGGGATTATTTACTTTTCATCATAGTATTTCATCAAACGTATGAATCGTGAAAAACAAAGTTAATCAGAGATTAACGGTTTTGATTAAACAATGATTCATCTGTTATTACTTTTGTAATGCATTAATTAGTAAAAAAAAAATTAGAAATTTTCTAATGTCAGCGACATTTTTTCATTTCTAATAACAAGCGTATATTGATAAGTGCTAATTCAACCTTCAATTCAATGTTTTTAATTTTGATATTACTTTGCTACAAGACTGTTATCGTTTAATATTGAGTATTATTTTATTTTTGATTTTTGAATGACGGCAAACAGTCAAAAATTGTTCAACATGTGAGACTGTGTCAACGAATTTTATATAAAATATGACCCGGTACAATGAGACAAGCTGTTTAACTAAAATGTAAAACATAAAATTTTATTTTGAAAAATGAATAATTTCCTTACAAATTTTATGTCTTACACTTTAATTATTATTAATCAATAATTTTATTCTTTTATTCGGTTGATATCAAATATTTCAATGATTTTCTCAACTATATAAAATAACCTCAATATTCCAAACTTCTACTTAGTTGGCTGATAATGTTACTTCCATTTTACTATTTATAACTATTTATGAAACTTCATTTATTGAAATTTCATTTGATTTTCAAAATTATCATTGTCAGTATTTACTACTGCTAGTTTACTTATTGGTCATGTAGCTCAGTTACAATTCAATTGAATGCATAGAAAAATTGTTTTCAAAATTCCGCCAAGAAGTACAACTTCTAACGTGCGTGCACAAGTACATTTACAGTTCTTAAATTTTCAATCACAAAACAGGGAAGGAAATATAATCAATTATAAATTAAGTTCAAAATAAATTTATGTATATTCTCAGTACGGTGTTTTAATTGACAATCAAATCAATAATGATAAAAACATATGACATGCTTCACAGAAAAATGTAATTCCCATTGTAAAAAAGATGTGAAGTCGTAAGGATTTTCTAGACCGAAATGGAGGTATTATCATATGTTTGAAAATTTGTGTATCGATTAAAAAGCTTTTTTTTCATTAGTCTTCAGTTAAAATTTTTAGTTGATTGTCCGTACAGTTTACGAAAAATGAATGATTAAAGTTGCTCCTTATACACGTGAAGGTATGGAGGGCTGATCACCGTAGTATGACATTTTGCTGCTAACTCTCGTAGTGTATTCAAGTACCCTCCTGATGAGCAACAAATTCAAAACACTTTTTTGAGATAGCAAGATCAACGAAAAAGAAAAAGAAAATTGAAAAGCGGCTGATCGGTTTCAACTATTTTGTTGCTGATACTCAAGGTGTATTTTAGTACCCTCCTGATGAGCAACAAATTTGTAACGCTTTTTATTCTAAGGAATACTAGTATCAAGACCGCAAGAACGTGGAAAATAAAATAAAAAATTTGAAAATCGGAGGAAAAAAAAAAAATAAATAAAAATCGGCCGATCGGTTTCAACTATTTTGTTGCTCATACTCAAGGTGTATTTGAGTTCCCTTCTGGTGAGCAACAAATTCATAGTACTCCGTATTCCAGAAAATACCGGTTTCAAGATAGCAAGAACAGAGAGAATTTAAAAAAATATTCAAAATCGGCCGATCAAGGCCAACTATTTTGTTGCTGATTCTCGGAGTGTATTTGAGTACCCTCCTGATGAGCAACACATTTGAAACGCTTTTTATTCTCAGGAAAACCAATATCAAGATCAACGAAACAAAAAATTAAAAATCGGCCGATCGGTTTCAACTATTTTGTTGCTGATACTCAAGATATATTTCAGTACCTTCCTGATAAGCAACAAATTTGAAACGCGTTGCATTCTAAGGAAAACCAGTATCAAGATAACAAGATCGAGGAAAAGAAAAAAACAATTAAATCGATTATATCGTTTTACGTGATGTATTGGTTGTACATTGAAAACGTTACTACAGACAGTAACCGTTGCATTATCATTCCAGCGCATCAAAGAAATTTTAGGGTTTTCCTCAAATGCAGAAACATAAGACCCTCGCTCCCGCTTAGAAAATTGTTTTGACTTTTCGAGTGGACAGTGTTGCGTTTTATTTTCTCGTATTGTTCCTGTCGCAAAATATCCATCATTTTTCAATTGTTCAAACAGTTGATATGAAGAAAAAAAATTGTCAAAGAAAATTTGATGAGACATAGGACTATCAATCACAGAAAGAAGACTCATTACAACATCGCCACCAAGACCTAATTTCGAATGTTTCTCACTAGCCCCTGCATAGGGTAGAGAGTAGAATAAATATCCATCGGCTGAACAAATGCACCACAGTTTGAAACCAAACCTCACTGGTTTGCCTTTTATGAACATTTTGCAGGAATGTTTTCCATAATAGGGCACCATTTGTTCATCGATTGACAGATTATATGCGAAAACACCTCACTGTAGATTCTTCCTATTTATTGCATCTAAGAATGGCCTGACTTTAGCAAATTTATCATTGATATCCAAATTATTGTTATCTGATAAATGCAAGTTCTGTTTTATACTCTGGAATCTATTTCTACTCATGCATTTTTTTATTATATCGACGCCTTTATCCTCATCAGTAGACCAATACATAGGAATTTGTGGTAATGAGTGATATCCAGAAAATAACAATATACCAATAAAATTCAATAGATCATTTTTTGAGAGACGGAAATCTTGTCGGTTGTTATCTTGCGCATATTTCAGTGAGAAGTCCGTTACCAACTGGAGTACTTCATCGTCCAGAAAAAGATCAAAAATCTCAAGTGGTGTCTTACCAGCAAGCTCGTTCTGTATACGTTCTTTATCAGCAGATTCCTTGGATATTGCGGAATGAGTAGAATCAATTTCTCCGATTACCCATTTTGGCTTAGAAATGACCTTTCGGGATGCCCCAGGAGCCAAGCGTTTTCTTTTAGATGCCAAATCCTCTTCATCTGATGAACTCCACTCATCTTGTTCATTTTGCCTCACATCAACGTTATGGAAATTATCAGGTACTTGTAGTTCGAAAGTTCCAGCAAAATCAGTCGGTTCATTTTCTGGTGAATAGTTTTCATCATCAATATTCTCCTCGTCTGTGAGCGTATCAACATCTGGTGGTAAATAAACTGCATCAATGACATCTGGAAAATGAGTCTACAATGATATTCTGAATGAAAAAATACTGAAGATATTGGAAATGACACGCTAAATAATCACAACTACCTACCATCATGCCCCTCCGCTTCTAGTTCATCAATTGCTTCCTCTAAAGCTGCTTCTAGTTCTTTTTGGGTCAAAAACGTTCTGAAAGACATTTTAAATCACTACAATAAGCGAACAACTATCCCGCACCATTGATGAAATGGTTATGAATTATTCTCACGTATGCACACAGCTTGGGGAATCTTGTCTGAACTCGTCGAAAAATTATTGAAGCTCATGCCTGATACCAGTGGTGCGTGAACGCACCAATGATTTTTTCTTTGGTCAAAGTCTCTTATTTTATATATCAACGATTGTATGTGTAATATATCATATTGGGTCACTGAATGACTTCACATTGATGGAAACTGAAATAAAAAAATCTCTTTTCTAAGTAACATTTAGTCAGTGCTAACAAAACATATTTAGCGAAAGTAATTCTCACCCTACTCCAGATGGTACTAGAATCTGATTTTGTTTTCTGATATAATGTTATTTATTTTTATTCAATATAATGGAAACACTGCAAGTGAATACTAACTGATTTTCACGATATCGACATTGAATTGCCCGAAAAAAAAAATTACAAAATTGCGGTGCGTCTACGCACCACTGGGAATTAATGGGTTAAAACGTAGTGAAAATGAAAAAAACAGTCTTGTTCAGATGTATTTATTCAAACATCAAAATGAATTGAAAAAAACAATTTTCTCAACCACATTATGAACTGAACGAACCGATGAATTTGAAAATATATGAAATCGTGAAAGGAATTATCGCAAAAAAATTAATAAATAATTCATCACTAGTTAGTTGTCACAATGGAAAAAGATTCCTCACAACAGATCCCGTCAACAACGAACTTGAACTTATTTTTTCATATTCCGGCCTAGCAGACTTCCTCTAATAGTTTTAAAACCAGTTTGAAAAAAAAGTCTCACTTTTCACCAAAATTTTTGATAAGCAAACTACAACTTCTTCGAAGTCAGTCATTCATAACCCGCATAATGAATGAGGGTTAGAGTCCAAAGCTTCGATAAGTCGCTAGTGTCATTCAGAATTTCCATTGATAAAAACAAGCTGCAGCAGCTTGAAATGAAGGTGTAAGTGCCAGCTCCAGCATATATTTACCCAAGACATGGTGAATATTGCGCAACTTAACAAAATAGTAATATTATCAACATGAAAAAAAACTACTTTTCGATTAGTAATTTAAATAAGAACTCATTATTTCTTGTTAAATTGAAACGATAATAATAGTACAAGTTTTGTGGAAGTTATGTTTATGAAGAATTCATTCAAATTCGAAACGTTGGCAAGAAAATAATTGTTTTTTTGAGAAAAAATTTATCCTGTTACTCAAAAAAACCTTTTTTCATAAAATAACGAAGTTGACACCTACTTCCGGAATAACCAAAAGTGCCGCCATCTTGTAAATATTTTAGCCAAGCTGTCCCCATCGACTTCAGTATATTGTCAAATTTTCAGATTTTTACTAATTATGGTTTTCCCACGATCGATGGAGTTCCTGGAGATTCGCCCTGTATAAGTAGACAACAAGAAAATTTGATTTCATTGTACTGATCCCTAGATTTGATTTTTCACAACTAATTACGACTTACGATGAAGTGAAAAATTCAGCGGATTTGAATGAAAACATGGAAAACGAATTTATACACAAGCACTATCAACAACAACATTAGAAAAGAAAAAACTTTTAGTAAACATGTATCTTCCCATTTTGGACTATTAACGCTTCTTTTAGTAAAATCGTCTCTATGCCATTCGTGTAGTGGTGATGTTCAGGATGCATGATTTGGAATGAAATACAATCATGCAGCAAAGGGTTCAGATGTATTTCTGCATACGTTGGGCTAGCGTACTTCTTCCTGATATTTTAATATTTTCTTCTCTCACATTTTATCAATGATATAGAGAATCTCACTAACAAATCTTGGAAGTCATGTATTTCATAACCAGAATGAGTTATAAGGTCTGGTGTCCAAACTTCAGACAAGTACATAACCTCTCTTAAAGTTCCCATCGTCAGACAGCAAGCAGCAGCGGCCTGCAAAGAAGGTTTAATAGGACTCATTTCGTATTTATGTAGCGCCAACTCCACCATATATTGTCCAAGGAAGTGATATTTCCCTGTAACTCCTGACATATCACTATACTTAGTCAAGAAGTCCAGTGATGTTGATTGGTCCAAAGCAAAATCTAGTTGTGCCATTATCAAGAGTGCCTTTTTCAAAACTGGTCTCCCACTATACGTGAATATGAGATCCTCGACTTCAAAATTCATATTTTCCAAATTCTTACTAGCAATCCCCAAGGTCGATAGGACCACCAGTTGGAGCAAAGAGGGTATCTCTTCCCTGATTTATTGCAAATATCTGTCCATGAGGGTTATGGAAACGTGTAACGTTTCGTCGTTAACATATTTGTGGTTGTTGTGAAAACCAATGATCTATCGTAAAAACAGTCTTTCGCGCGGTAGGGTTTGTTTTGTGGTCTTGAAGAAAGTTCTCCATAATCAAAAACTCCTCTTCAAATTCTCTCATTTTCCGCAAGGCAGCATCCAAGGTATGTTTTCTCCCTATTATAAAATTCTTGGAATAAATATTAGAAACCCTCTGTCTCCTCATACACTTCTTTTCAATTCTACTTCGTTTTTTAAATTAGACCAATCGGTCATTGTTTGATTTTTTGTGGCTTGAATTGAAGTTCATTCCGCTTTTTATGTTGTTTCCAGCTTCGTTTTATTTTCATAGCTCGCACAAGTTTCTCAACTTCTGAGAGTTGTCGTTCGTTTAGGGGCGACAGCTGATTAACGGAAAAACAGATTTTTGTTAAACAGATGTCACTATACATATCGGATATTGAAATTGTTGTAGCAGAACCGCCTCCAGTTTTGTATTTTTCAACTTTTTCAGCAACAATTTTTTCTGCATTTTTTTTTCGAATGTTCCCACTTGCCTTCCAAAGTTTTAGAAGTTCTCTTTGATTTTTTGCCTCATTATTGAACTCGTCTGCTAACTGCTTCCATACTCTTTCTTTATCTTTCCATATTACTACATCACTCTTTCTACATTCTAAAATATTTTTTATATTTTTTAACTAACTCTATTAACAGATTAATTTTATCAATGCAGAACTTTTCGGTTCTTTTGATGTCAACTTTCGCCATCTTCAAAATGTCACAATGTTCATAAATTCTCTAGAAAATGCCAACTTTTCAACAATGAATATAACTGCTATAATCGGAACCTATAAAAAGGTGAAACGCTGCAAGAGGTTTAAAATTAGTTTAAACTGGAGTGTCCTCTCAGTCTTTCGACATAGTTCTGTAAAAATATGTTCATCAAATTCATTCAGGTTGGATAGTTTCCAATGTAATGCAACAGTCATAAATTTCTGAAAATAAAATAATATTCATTTTCAAAATAGTTAAATAAATCATAATATAAATAGGTAACGAAGTATTCAACATGAATAAAACTGATATAACATTTTGTCTAAAACAAAAACTCAAATAAAACATTCTACAAAACAGTAACACAAATAAAATATTAAAAAGGAAAAAGAAACAAATAACGTTTCTGTTGAAATAAAGAAATAAATATATAATCTCAGATATCATTTTGATTCTGTCAATATTTGAAACACAATGGGCATATACCGAATGTGTATTGAAACGAGTTCAAATTAGTTTCAGAAACGACACGTGACTGATCCTGTGACAGATACTACATTTTACGTTACGTGATGACCGATTCATTTCAATCCCGCCAAGCAAACGTTTCCGAAACATTAATCACTCACACTTTACCTATTTACAATTTTATTGAAGAAAAACTCCAAATTGTAATCATCGAATTTATCATGGTCCTCAATTTCAGTTGACCAATTTAAAATATCTACATCACATTTATTGATTCCATTTCAATATTTCCCAAAACAGAAATGATACGAGTGAAAAATTTTGAAATAGGAAATACTATAAGGTCCTATCCAAATGAGAAATCAACAAGTGAAGGTTGATTCTCGCCTTGACAATATGAAAAAATTCTTGAAGAAAGCTACATGTAACGATTTGAAAGCTTGTCGCTGTATTGAATATATTTAGACATATATCCGATAAAATTTGTCAACTAAAGCTTTCAAAGTCTTCATTACAAATTTCAGTTACATCACACTTAAATTTAAAAAAACATGAAATGTAGTATTTTTTTCCAATGTCTCCATAATATTCTGGATCGGATACTAAACCATTTGGTAAAATCCTTTTCTGGTCTCCATTTTATAAAGTTGGGAGTAGGTGTTGCATTTGAAATACTAGGTAACATTATTAAAAAGATATTATAATTAAGAAAGCAACCGGCTCCAACAAATTTTATCCCTAAAAATGAGCATTAATTTAATTTCTTTTAATGTCCAAATTTCAAAATTGCACCAATCTCTATCTGTGAGATCAAGAAGACCTTGAACTTGATAATAATAAATGTGATTTTTAGAAATGTCAGTTTGTTTATCATAATATTTAATCAGTCCCTCAGAACAGGCTTCATTTGGATCCAGATTTCTACAGGAATATGGACATTTAACTTCAATTAAGCCATCATTTGAAACTAATCCATCAGGTGATCCAGCAATGAATTGGTACATTTTGGCACCCTTAAACCAGATTTGTCACATTTCCTATTAGCTAATATTTCATATTGGGGAATAGCTTCTTTCTTATTGCTTATACCATGTTTTATTGAGCAAGAATTGATATTAGTCGGATTCAAAACTGGATTTAAAATTGTAATCAAACTATGGTCACTTCTGCTGTTGAATATACTTCCAAAATTTGATGCAGTTTACGCGTTTGCGTCTTTCCTGAAATCAAATATGGAAGAGTCTTTGATCTCTGGTCTCTACATCAATCTGATCTAATTGCTCGTTAGTTTTTTCGAAATTTTGATTGAAAAATTATTCATAAATGATGTATATTGAAAAGTAATTGATGTTCGGGGTATCTTCGAGATTTTCACTGATTTTTGTCGATAAATTGAAAATTGATCATCTGCAGTTTTAGCTTCACAGAATTTATAAAAAAAAATACTGCTCAAACTCGTATCTAAGTTATCAATACACAATAGATGGACCTACCCGTCGCATTTATCACATTGTACCCAATCAGCTCGAAAGTCCAAATCAACTGGTTTACAATAAATACATAAAATTCGATCAGTGCCTCCAGTTAACTGAAATGATTGAAAAGTTTTCAGTACATGTTCAAGTGATGTTCCTAAAAATTGTTGTATAGAACATTTTCTTTCTTTTTCCATATTTCTTGTGAAGCAAGGCCGTCGTTATATATCTCAACTGAATCATCTCTGCAACATTTTGTTGCAGTATGAATAAAATATATTTTCTAAGCTATCCGACTACTCCTTTGGCGCATAATTCCTTTAGCAAGTATGTTTTTAACTAAACCAAATCATCGTTCCACTGGAGAATTACTCAGCCTTTCTTTATTCATCAACAGAATGCCACTCCATAGGGAAACAAATGGCATATAATGTAAAAAAAAAATAAAAAAAACTCCTGATGTTTATATTCATTTTTAGGAAAGTTATCATCAGAACCCAAGGTGCAAGTAAGACAAAGTTGTTTGAAAAATTGGCAATAATTAGTTGAGTCAAAGTTTCCTAGGCTATCTTTGTGAAAGTCAAAAACAAAATGATTTTTATTCAAACATGTGAAAACAACATATGTGCAATTGAGTTTTATTTGAAGGAAATTTCCCGTATCTCCAGCTTTTATTTCTGAATCAACTATCAACCTTTTATAAGCTGCCTCAAATTGTCTAGCAATTGGATTGTTATCGAATCCCCCACGACTTCTAACTGCTCCAAAGAACAATTCAACATGATCCTGGGATAATTTATAAGTTAGAATATATTTCAGTTTTCCAGATTCGACATAAGATTTGTAAAGGCCTTTGAGGCTCTCTATACAAATAAGAAATCCTAAAAAACCAGTTTTTCTCTTTGATTTCAATACCTCAACTTTTCCTGTAGACAGATGCAATATATATTCCTTAATAATGTCAAGATAGTCGAAAAATTGCTTACTCGTTACAGGAGACAAAGGTTTTTTATGATTATATTTAGCAAATATATTTTTTGTATTGAAAATGTCGAATGAATCATTGAAGTAACGGGCGAACAATGCAGTTGCTTCCGCTCCTTGGAATTCAGGCAGTAATAAATCTTTACATAGGTATATCAAAGAATCTGCTACACTTTTACTTAGCGTTTGTGTGGCGATTTTGACTTTCATTTTTTCTCTAGTCCACAGTATGTGACGTTTTCGCAGTTTTGTTGCAGCATATAACCCCTCATTATATTGAATGGACTAAGTTGTCAAAATAATCCCAACTCACTTGATTTTTATCAGAGTCTTGGCAAGTTCTTGTAAGATCCCAAACAATTTCTTACCAATTTTATCATATGACATGGATCTAGAAATAAATATACCTTTTCCTTCGTAACAGGATGATTGAAATGAGTTTTCATTGGTGAAACATTGAAATCTGCTCTCAGAATTGAAGCCATCTTGAAATTGGCAGCAGTACCATCAAATGTTATAGAGGACACAATTACCCTAGTTTCATCAACCAACTCTAAACATTTCTTAACAAGACCAGCTTTGTCAGATCCAGAAAGACCATCTAAGAGAAAATATCCAACAGGTATTTTCCAACAACTGTTCAAACAAACTAGCATAAACACCAACACTTCTTTAGCTTCAGAAAGTTGATCGCTATCCAAATCAGTACCAATATCTACATACCCATTCAACTTGTTTTCGAACGGACATTTCATCAAAAATGAAATTAAAAATAATATCACATTTTTTTTTTGGTTAGCTGCATCATAGTCCAGTCATTACAGTAAGTTCGCCTCGGAATTCGAGATACCCAGCTGTAAGTCTGTAAATACTTGTATATTGACACCCTAAAAGTTGTCTCAAAACCTATATATGGTAGGGTGTAAGCAACTATTAAATTTCAAGGTCAAAAGTCACAAAAATCGGTTTTTTGCGCTTTTTTTGAAAATATCTCATTTCCTATGGGTTTTTTGCCATTTGTATTTATTATCAATATTGTAGAATACAAAATTCTCTACAAATTTTGTTAAAAAAAATGTTTCATACTGTGAACCGTTTTCGAGATAGAGGGCGGAGAGCACGCGGTCACAGCATCACTTCAGGTCAACCGGTGCCTCCGGTCGAAAACGCGCCATATATAGTTGATGAACTATCGATAAATCAATGATTATAAATATTTGTCAATTTTTATTAACTATTATATTATATTTTATCATTTTTTTCCTAAATTATTCACTTTTTATTCACTATTAATTTATTTAACAACACTTAACTGCCCATGTAATTGCAGAATTGTTAATAATTATTAGGAATTATATTTGAATTTTAACCTAATTAATATTTATAACTTCTTACATGATGAAAAAAAAAACAAATAAATTATGAATTAATCTTTTTATTAAAAAATATCATTGAATACATTTATTTTTATTGAAAGTTAAGAAATGGAATAAAGGGTACAAAAACTACATTTTATAATTTTAATCATCTTCTTCCTCTTCATCGTCGTCTTCTGGCTGCTGGTAAATTTCAAACTGGTCTTCATTATCGTGTTGCCTAGGTTGAACTGGTATAGGCTGATTTGGCCAAACTGGTTTTTGACTATATTGTGACTGGAAAGTGTTGAAATTTCCAGAAAATTGGGGGTATTGCTGAAAGTGGGGTTGATGATTTAAATAATGTTGGTTATTGAAATTATGCCCTTGTGATATATTACCAAATTGTGGTTTAGGAACCAAATTAGTCCTGGGAGTTGTATTTTTTGTTTCGTTTCAACTTCCATACATTCTTTCAAAGTTTTCAAATTCATTCGCGTACGCCATTGCGTCTTCCAGTGAAGCTGGTTTTTTAATATGCATATTACTTTTCAGGATGCCAGTACACCCTGCAATGAAGGTACTCAGTGTTGTTTTATCATAGTGATTAATGTGACATAATTTTCCGGGTTCGGTTAAATTGACATCATTACTTATTCTCTGAACAACACTACTTTTCAACAGCTGTATTCTACTCCCAAAATTAATAAGGTTTTCCCCCTTATAAGGTTTTCCCCCTTATAAGGTCTAGTTCTCGTGAGTTTTTGAACTAAACACTCTAAATCCCTGCGATCTGAAAAACTTTGGAAAAGAGCATTTTTCAGTTTCTCCCAAGTATTTAATTCTATCCTATTTCCTACCATTGCTTCTGCTTTTCCTACTAATTTTTCTTGTATATGTTTTTGAAAAGCAGCATCTACATACATGGCATAATCGTTTAACAGGCTTTGACAACGAGTTATGAATTTATTAAGAGTATTGCTATCCCCATCGTAGGGTTTTATGTTTGCCAAACGAGATTTAAAAAGGTTCCAGTCGACCATTCGAGGTTCCGCTGGTGGCATGTTTGGAATATTTTGATTATTGTCTTCGACTGACAGATTATTTAATAGTTGCAAAATATTTTCAATATCGTTTATAAATTGTTGATTTTGATGAATAGAATTCAGTATCTATCGATCGGCAATAATTTAACTTTCAAATTCAATATAGTTATTATTATAATTCATCATTTTCGCAAGTAAATTTAATGACAATATCCAAAATTCAGTTGGAATCAACGTCACTACCCTATCTCTCCCAAAGTCCTCAAAAAGAGGGGTTTAGGAAAGTCGAAAAGGAATTTGGCACTTACAGTTTGGTGATTGTAGTCTCCTGGTTTCTTTCCCGATTCTTCCTTCTGCAAAGAGCTCCTTGAATCCCTCCGATCCTCGCTGAAGAAGTTGAAACTTCAAAGTCACGAAAACGATTTCTGGCACAATGCAAATGTTCTTTTTCACGACCGCGAGAATCCTACCGACTGCGCCAATTATGTATTAGAAATCGAGAACTCAGTTTTTAAAAAGAAAATCGATTTCACATAAGACTCAAAAAAGCGTTTATTCACTTCGAGAGCAGTACAAAGAATGAATTTTTATTAAGACAGTTATTACAAGATTTGAAATATAATGAGTTTGCAAAGTCTCAGGCTCCTGTAGATAAGGCACGTTTCTTGATATCTGTTTCCACGTAACTCGCGTCTTTCAGCTCATGGGAAATTCTTTCTCTCCTCCTGATATGATACATCATTCGAATACAACAATTTTGAACTTTTTGGATTCGACGTATGTCACTACAATCTATACATGAACTATACACAATGTCGCAGTGATTGAAATGGGACAATATCATAGTTTCGTTCAACATTTTCCTCACTTCCCAACTTGAATATATTCTCCGCTGATATATAACGGAACGGTAATAGGAACAGTAGGGACTGTATACCGTTATGATACTTAACAAATGTTAAAGTAAATCCCTCAAAGACGACTTACCTTGAGTGGATTGCGACTGTCTCATCAGAGTCCTGAGATTGGTACTACCAGTTCTTGGAATCGAAGCTAATCCGTGTATCAAGAAGCACGATATTATGCGGTGTGATAAACATAAATATTATCAGCAAAAAAAGGAATATTCACAGTTGAACTGGGCAGTCGAGAATGGCGGACAATCAACCACATAGAAAAACAATGCAACAACACTAATGTTCGTCCCTTTTCATCGCTCCAACACACCACAGAGGGCGCAATCATATTGAAGTCGTTTTGAGGGTACAGGGTGAGGCAAAATTAAGAAAATAAAAATGGGTATGTTAGCCGTTCCGCAACAACCAACTTTAACGACGCCTAGGCTTTTCGAAGTTTTTCCTCAAAATAATGATGTGTAATGCATTATTTGAATATATGTGTTGAATGTGGTACAATATGAGGGCAACATATATGTATATTCAAATTGTCATATTCGTAAGCTTTTGATTTCATTTTCCGTAAAATTGTCAAAACTTCTTTCTCTGGAGTGGGAGAGAATTCAAGTATTGTAGTAACAGAATCCATTGTATTGTCAGGATAGTATTCAAGGATGTTACTAGAAGGTATTCGATTATCGTGGGAGTGATTCGCGAAATACTTGTTAATTTCGTTGACGTTCTTCAATTATATTGGTAAATCATTTTGGTGTTTTTTTATATCAAGTTTTTTGAGTACATTCCATTTTTCTTTGATATTACAACCACGTAATTTAAATTCTAAATAGGTTTTTTTTCTCTCTTTTGATTGCTAATGCAGTAAAATTTCTGAGTTGCTTGTAGTATTTCCAATTGGGAAGTGATTTTGTTTTTTTATATTTATTTAACGCTTTATCTCTCAATTTCTACATAATTTCAATAATTTCCGTTATCCATGGTTGTTTTTTATTTTTATATCTGAAAGATTTCGTTGTAAGTGGTGCATAGGCATCTACTAAGCAAAGAATGTTATTATTCAGAAAATCAATTTTTGCATCAATATGATTGATATCATAAATGTTATTCCATTGCATAGCTTCGAGATCCATATGAAAAATCATTTGAATTCATACTAGATAAGTTACGGAAAGTTATAGTACTGTGCAAATTAGTCGTTTTGGGTTATTCGAAAATGCAATAAATTAGGAAATGTTTCACCAAATTTGTGTCTAAAACGCCAAAATCCTGAACGTCAAAATTGGTGTAGAGATGATCAATTAATGTCATTGCACCATTTGCACCACTCATATAGTTCTCAGGTTCACGAAGACACAATTCGACTTCAATTCAGTCGACAAATGTTGAACCGATAATTGGAGATCTACAACATCGATCCAACCTTAACTTACATACCACACATCTTTGAATGGTGGAACTGAAATTGAATAGAAAACAATAAACAACCTCCAACTTGTTTCCATTCCTATTTTATTTGTAGTTATAAAGTGAGTATATTCAACTAAGTTAGTAATGTTTATATTTCTATGTAATTATCATATAAATCTTCTAATATATGAATATTGATAAAACAAAAAAAACACTATAAATAATTACTATTATTATTCAATTATATTGAATTCGACTAGAGATCGCGTTTTCATGCCAGCAGAATTTTGTGGGCTCTGACCTAAATACACCATCGTATATGTACCACCCGATGAGTTGATACAAGTTATATCATCATCACGGAATTGCAACGAAATACGTTTTGGTAGCCATGTTTTGAATAATTCATCGTTGCTTACATCTTCCAAGGTTAATAAAATTGATCTACCAAACCTTGTAAACCAAGTTGACATATTCCTAATTATGTACACTTCATCAATTGGCAATGATTATAAGACCTTTTGCTCTAGTATTTCAACCTCCTGTACAATCATATTATTGATTTTATGTAAGTATACTTTTGAAACGGACATGCTGAAAATATGTACGAAACTATAAACAATATCCAACAGAAAAATACACTCACCGTCTTATTTCTATTACGAACTGAATAACAGTCTACCAATTGCTAACTGCTGCAGATATATTCGTCTACTGATTTCATAATGTGTCAGGCATTTTTTATGTTAAACAGCGCGAGTCACCCCCACCATGAATCCGTGCTACATTGCAAAAGGTACACATTGCTTGTTGTTACCCACCAAAGATGCCTGACGTCACAGCCAAGCCCACTTCTCAGCTGTACGCGTTAACAGAAGTCGATACGAACAGACAGCGTTCGTTGCGCCATCGTTAGGGGACAGTCCTCGCCGCCTACGCTTCATCATCGACCACGAGGGTAGAGCGATGCGTTACTTCACATCCATCGCCGCATCGAGAGAGGTAAGGACACACCGATAAATACGCATTACTCAGCCACACGCCGTGGAGTGCACATCTCGCTCTCCTACCGTTGAGCGGTTGCTGCTGTGACATCACACCACTAACTTGGTGGACTCACACCTATGGAAAATTCATTACTTGGAGAATATTTGAAGTATGCAGACGTATCTTTGTACATAGACACGCACATGATAAACCCTGTACCCTTCATTCTCACACACACATGCACACCAACCAAATGTGATTACGTCATTATGTCACACACACAAAATATGTGTTACTGCCAAGCGTACTTTGAGTATGTTTTTTTAATTGTGTGTTCAATTAATTCTAGAAGGTACTCAAAATCTGCCGAGGCAGATTAAAAAATATATATTTTTATATATATTCAATATTACACTTTACTACTTAACATATTTCATTCAATACTTACTGGTTTAGTAGTGTTATGACCCACCATCTTCTTGCGCGGACGTTTTTTTTTTTGATTTGGCAGTAAAATAATATCATGATAAGCAGTGCTTAGCACAGCAAACGCACCCACAGCCACTTCTAAGTCTGACATGTTGTGTCAGACTTAGAAGTGTTCCAATAACTTGTAAGGGTTCAATCTCTAGGTTTTTTGAAGGGGGTTGCTGCTGATCCAATGAGACACAGGATAAGGTGCGAAACAATCTATTTTCAGTTCGAGGGGGAGACAGAGTACTTATTTGACTGTTGACTCAGTTCTAAAATAATTACAAATGTTTTAATAAAAGGTGCGAAACAATCTATTTTCAGTTCGAGGGGGAGACAGAGTACTTATTTGACTGTTGACTCAGTTCTAAAATAATTACAAATGTTTTAATAAAATAGTTAAAAGTAGTTAATAAAAACTCCACACACGTGTTACATAATTTATAGTAATAAAAATCATTACCCACCTAAAATAATTTTACAGGCACGGGACTCGACGGTGAATCTTGTCTTCAGTACCACAGTAAGGTAATTTAGAACGAAGTTCACTTTGAAGAGCAAACAAGAAGAATCTTCGAACAATCGAGCAAATATGGCGCATCAAAAACCGTTCTCACTCAGGTCTCTAGAGACCAAAAAGAATCTTGACAGTCGTTCATAAAAAACCTGACCCTGTAATTAGTTTTAACCTCATTTTTTAAACACTCAATAGTAGAAATATCTCAGTTTTGCTTTTCCCATTATTTTTATTTACAATTCAATCTCGGTACATAAAATGTGACCATTTCAGGTGGGCAGTATGTTCCTTTCTCATTTATACTAATTTATTTTGTATCACACTGTATGTATTTATATTGACAGGAGTACCTTCGAGTACCGGGTGTGCGTGCGTGGTACCACGAAACGAGGGACTTACCGCCTCTCTGCCAGTGTCTAAAAATCTGCCGACGCAATTATATAGCTCAACTCACCAAGGTATGTCACGAAAGTACAATATAGTGATACTATTTCTAACTTATGAAGTGTCAGTAACCTTATTATATACAGTCTGCTAATATTGAAAAACACCACCTAAGTAAATACATCAATATTGAAATATAGAGTGGTTATGCATAACTTTATTGCTTTAGTATTGCTAAATTTAACTAAAACTCTTGTGGCGACCCTTGCAGATTTGGTTTGTAAACCTAGGTTAGTTGAATTGGAAAGTTTCTGAGGGTGATTCAGTATATTTGAAATGTTTGGATTGCATTAAATATCAACGTCTGATTTAATTATTTACAGTATATTATTTTTCCTGATTATGTCTACCCCCGAAAAAAAAAGTAATTTCAATTAATTTTCGATGGAGAAATATTTTATATGCAATTTGAAAAAATAATACTATGTTTGGGTACTATGCAAAAAAGTACTTAATAAAAGTAACTACCTTCTATATAGGTTTATCTGTTGCACGTTAAGTATAGAAATATATTCTGATACCAGTTTTCATGAGTTACAATAATCCCTTGTTAACGGAAAAAGTAATTCATTACCTTTTGGAAAGAGTTCTTAAACCATATTTTTCAGTAGAAGACTTGCTGTTGGATTTAGTATATACGGACTTTTACATGATACAACACTTAACTACCTGAAAGATAGAATATATTTCAAGTGATATTGGCACTGATAGTGATTTGGTGTACATTCCAGTTAAAACATTGAATCATAATGATGTGACTGGGTTTAAAAAAATCTATGCAAAGAAGTAACACTCACTGAATAGAAATATGTTTTCAAACATTATTGTTATGTCTGTAAATGATAAATAAGACACTTGATCAAGTTTTACTCTCTTTGAGTAAAACACATTATCAGAAAAAGGGGTACCTATTATAGGAGACATTTCTTGAAATCTTAATTTAAAAAAATATTCTGGTTAACCGTTTCTTTAATAATTCAACATTTTCAATTTTATGGAATCATTTATGGAATGTCTTTTATTGTCAAAAGACAAAAGTTTCGTTGACAAAGTATGTATAACTAAAAATATATACAACGTAGAATATATATCATAAAAGTATACTCCTTTCATTTTAAATTATTCAGTTATCTTCGGCGATCCGCCATATTGAATTTAGAGAGAGGCATTATTTCATTTTTTTATATTTTGTCCAACAAACCCTTTCATTTGATACCAATTGCATTTGAGTGATGACATTT
Organism: Leptinotarsa decemlineata; assembly: GCF_025532065.1. NCBI lineage: Eukaryota > Metazoa > Arthropoda > Insecta > Coleoptera > Chrysomelidae > Leptinotarsa > Leptinotarsa decemlineata. The sequence goes on from NW_027412698.1 coordinate 3,700,949, forward strand.
TGGGTCATACGCTATATTGGAAATAGAATGACATCACATAACATTGATTCCACCCTAACTAAAACATAATACGAACAAACATTGCAAGTTCAGTAAAAGTTCGTAATTTGATAGATAGCATTGAAAACATCGTTGGTTGGATCGTATTCCACGGAAAGGATGAACCCCTTTCTATAAGAAATCGGCCATGTTTCGTTTTTATTGGCCAACCTAATAGAGACTCTGCTATAAATCCTATCAAGTTGGCACACTTTTTCCTTATAAATTTTTACTTGAACATTGAATAAATTTGTGGATCATCACATTCTGTTATCTGAATTTATTCAATTGCATGTGTATATTTCATTACAGGTACAAACTGATAACGACCATGAACTATCTACGTTGTTTCATAACAAAAAAAACATATCATCTTCCTCATCCTCCTCAAATGGAAAGCCTAAAAAATATTATGTGTTATTTTTGTGGACATGATGTTCAGACGCATGAAAAGAAACCCATTTCTGTGAACCAGAAGTTTTAGAAATATTCACAAAAAAAATTGAAACTGAAGAAAGAAGGAAATTATTAGCAGTTCTGGAAAAGAAAGGAAATTTTATAAAAAATTCCCGAGGATGTGTGAGACCTGTCAAAGAAGCCCTTTGCTCAGATCAGCCAGTTGTCTTGGTTTCTATAGATGAAAATTTTTGAATCAAGCATAGTGACATAATATGCTCATAAGAAATTGCAATATAATCGTCCCGCGTTTCAAAACTGAAGTTTTCCCGAGTATGAGACCAGATAAAATATCTCTGGAAGCAATGAGTGACTTCCTGATTCGTGCTTTTGGAGCCAGATATCTCTAAATACATCGAGGAAAACATTTCGTCAATATAACTATTAGAAAAATGAGGAACTCATTTATAGTTTTTTTGCTGATTTCAATAGAAAAGGGAGAGACACGAGAGCATCAAAGAAATACTCTAGATGAAATTCAATTGGATGGAAGAGAATTTGCTGAATAACGACAATAGTGAAGGCGACTGCGAAGAAGACGAAGAGAAAAATAGTGATGAAAATATAATCAAAAAATGTGTTCTCAGGTGAAAAAAAAAAACACAGAAAATGAAAATATAAAGGATAAATATTCAAAGAAGAAGGCAAATAAGCAAAAATATGTTGTTTAATTAAAAAAAAAAGAAATCTCTCCAAAAGAAAGGAGTGTCAAGAACTCGAAGAGTTGTATGCTGATGTTCTACATAATAAGGACTGGCCCAAAATTAAAGTTTTCATTCAGAACCTTTATTCAAAGTATTGAATCAGTGTGTAGATTGAAATGAATATATAATAAATATAGTTATACATTTTTTTATGTATCTGCGGTCTCTACTTTTGTTAATTCCAAATGAATAAAAAATACTGAAACAGGTCAATTTATTGTAAACAGTCGATGGAATATGAACAGAAATAATATTCTTATATTCACAACTAAATGTACTGGTATGTCTTTAGGTTCTTCAATGATTGAAACATTCAACAAATTATATCAATTCATTCAAAAACTTGAATATACAATCTGAAACTAATACTTCAATATCAGTTTTACACGTGTTTTATTGGTTCAGCCCTAATAGGGCTGGTCAGTTCTTGTTAATTGCTCCGAAATATAATCAGCAACAGAAAGACTACAAATATTTGTCTGCCAAAATGACACATCGTCACCTCTAGCATACTATCAGTCTGTATTATTTGCGAAGGTGTTTATATATCTGTTCATGATTAAATTACTTTTGACTATTATAGGTTCAGACTATCATTTTTTAAAAAGTTTCCTATGAGAGAAACATTAAATAATAGGTAGTACTCGTCACACCTCTTTTCTCAGCAATCTACAGTCTTGATGAGATGAAAAAAATTATAAAATCGTTGGGCGTAGCCTAACCTGAGTAAATATGTAAATACTACGCCCAAAGTTTTATGTCATTTGTTTTTCGGGTGTCAGATGAGATTTTCTATTCTAGTGACTCTTCATATGTACCATCCAACTCAGAGGTGAATGTAAAAGTACGCCGCATTCAATACACGTCTTACAATGCGTTTCCAGATACTACTGCTTAATATAATTGTTATTTTCAGCTAATCATTTTTAATTTTTCTTTTTTTTTTTTTTAGTTGTTTCAGGGATTTCAAATTATTTTATGTAGTAGACAATGGAAGTTCAAACCAGTGAAATTGACCCTTATACATAATAGATGCGAGAAATTATTTTTTGTAATCAAGGAAAAACATGTTTCCACTCAGGTTTTAAACAGTGAAAAATATTGATATGGAAGTGCTCATTGGATGAAATATTATAAAGAAGTATGACTTTGTGACAAATCACATCTATTTCAGTTATTTCCATTTTAACTAGTATCGTTTCGCCATCTGGTGAATTTTCTCGGTAACTTATCCGCCGCAGTGAAGGCCGATTCCAGTTGTTTACAGTTTTATACCGTCCTTAATCATAAGTAGTGATGGCCCTCATGCCCTCCGGGATAGGCAACCAATATTTCATTTTGACTGGTTTTTTGCATTGGCAAAGTATTTCCAGGGTCAAGTTTTTTATGAACGATTGTCGAGATTCTTTTTCGTCTCTAGAGACCTGAGTGAGAACGGTTTTTGATATTTGCTCGATTGTTCGAAGATTCTTCTTGTTTGCTCTTTAAAGTGAACTTCGTTCTAAATTACCTTACTGTGGTTCTTGAGGACAAGATTCACCGTCGAATCCCGTGCCTGTGTTTAAAATACTGACACTTCCGTCAGCAATTATTTACAACGAACTAATCTACGTAAAAACGCACATGCATTTATCGCATTCCATATCGATATTCCAAATAACAGATTAACCTTTACGTATAAAAAATTTATTGGTATCAGATTATTCAACTCTCTACCAGACTTTATCAAAGAAGCTTCAATAGCCATTTTTGAAGCGAAACTGAAAACTCACTTACAATGCTCTGCCTATTATGACATCTCTGAATTTAGATTTCCTCAATGTTAGTCGATAAACTGTGTGTAACATTATTGAACCCATTTTAACAAACATGTAAATACATTTTATATATTTAAAAATTTGAAATCCAAAAAAAACAGTGACGTGAAAATGTATAATTATTATTGTGAAATCCAATAAGTATATTTTATTCATGAACAAATTTTATTTAGTTTTAGGATTGTGTGTAGTCAATGACTTGTCGAAACAGTATGTCGTGTATTACTGACCAATAAAGTACAATACAATACAATACATACCTTTATATGAAATATAAATTCTTTTCCAGATCTGAGTATATTTTCCTATCTTCTACAAGGAAATGACGATTACAATTTCCCTAACATTCTACGGAAATAAAAAATGCTGTCAAGTATAATGAATGAGTCAATTTCGGTCCCGACAAAACAAACCCATCATTAGTGTCGAGGCTAAGGAACCGGGTTCGATTCTCACTACTATACATTTCTTTCAATTAGGATCACGTGACTGGAAAGTAACGAAGAGGCCAAAGGGTGAGGCGGAGTCGCAAGGGGTCTGAGCGGTGATGCGGAATTCTAAGGGGCCGAGGGGCGGAGAGTATAACGTGTTCAAATTACAAATTCGGCTATCTTCCACCAGACGGCCTACCCTTCATTAACAAGACTCCTTTTGTGGTAGAACTCTGTTGTTTAATATGTTATATTCTTAGAAATTGTATAATCCAGTGTCGTTATTTGATTTAAGATTTTTTTTAAATGAATCGAATTGCTTGAGGTAGCCATGTTAGCTTGTCTTTTCTGTTCGTGTAGGGAACGACGCTAGTCGAGATTTGTGTACCACAACAGAAAAAGCAAATTAGTGAGTGAATTTGAATCCAGAGTGGATCATTAATAACTTTGAATGTTGCTGCTTCAATTGTGCACTATGTCTAGTGACCATATTTTGTTTGTTCCTGTAAAGACCTGAATTTAACCTCGGTACGAGGTGGGTTTTTGCAAATTTTTTTGATAACCACATTTCTGAAATGTTCGTTTTCCGAAAGGTTTTATGGAGGAGGAGATTTCTGGAGAACCTTCTTCATCCCATGTAATTTGAGTTGATCTTAAATGTACGAGAATATTTCCTTTTGGTTTCCTTCATTTTGCTGATGGCAGTTTCTGCGTTGGTCCTGTCCGTCATTTTGTCGTATTGGACTGAAATCTTTTCCATGAAAATTTGATTTACTTTTCTCAAGCGAGATATTGCAATGATGAATTATTTTCCTGCTCTAATTGTCTCTCCGGATTGTATGTAACTGGTTATGAGAATACATGATTTTTGCCTCTCCATTTCTTTCATGGTGAAGACGAAAGAAAGATTGTTCAACTTTGCAGCCCGTTTCAACCACTCAAGATGAACTACTTTCCCCAACAATCGTCTTTCCGGATTCTACTTGGTCATGAGGATTGAGAGGGTGGTCCATCTGAAAAGCCTGTCAAAAACCATTCAGCCCAAGAACGTTTCATCTACTCCCCTAGTTGTCTTTCCTTATTTTATCTGATTACGACGTACCTGAATGGAGTGGATGGTACAACTTTTGGTTTCAACCAACTTCGTGGGATTTTAGACTACCGCTGAGTCTATTCAGGATAGTATACCTAAACCAATTTTAATATTTTTCCTGTTTTACCTGCCACCTTTTTGATGTACATCATAATTGTGTGTAATAACCATTGTTCGATACTGGACGACCGCTCTAATTTTTTTAAACACTTGAATAAGGTCATCACATGAATTACTTTTTATATTGGTTTAACTGATTTGAAATCATACGTAATATTGTGTCAATTCCCAAGAAATTGCTTGTAGGATTATAATTTACCTTTTTATATGTCATATCCTCTATTATTATATTGTTATTGATGAAAGTATTTGTTTGACTTCAGATTCCTTCCTTTGTGATTATTGAATATTGATGTGTGACTTTTAAAATTGATGAAGTATTACAGGAAGTGTACACTAAATTTTCCTGCATCTTTTTTTCCCATTTCGGACAAAATCTGAGTTATCTTTTAAAAAGAATTGGGTGGCGCACAAATTTTATTTCAAACACAATCAATTAATGAATCTCGACCACATGCTCTACCTATTTCAATAGCTAACGGCACAAACTTTTCCTAAAAAAGAAAGAAAACAGTTCAGTAGCGCCTCGTGCGTGGGGCCTGATTTTTATATAAGTGTTTGACTTCATATCACATTAATTTTCAATTAAATGCTTGAATGGGAACCTGAAGTAAACTTAGCTGAAGTAAGTTTCGACAGGCATTTTTTTGCTCTTATAGTGAGTGATTGAATTTTTTTTTGGAACATATTAATCTGAGATTGAATTTTAAATTATTTCGATATCCTGGAGGAGACATTCCAAACAGTGAATTTGCTTTATAAAGAGTGCACTCATGAATCAGCTATCAGGGGTGTAGTCTACACAAAAAAATCAAGACAAACGAAGAAAAATTCTTGCTCGTATACTTGATAGGGAAGATAATGAACTCAAACGCCCTGGAGCTTTGATACAACTTTTATTATATGAGTTCGAATTTCAAACAGAGAAAAGAGCTATAACTGATTGGATTTCCTTCTATGAAATTCATTTTGAATGACTTTGAGGGTACTTCTGAGGATGCAATTTTTAAACGCGTAGTGTAGAGTAGCTCATGTTATTGGACTTGTCGATCGAATGCCTATTCCGGCAGACGATGTTGATGAGGTAACTACTTTTGAGAATTAGTCATTGGGTGAATGTATTTTACTAGACGCAGAACTACATGAGAAAGCTCAAACAGCGGACTCACAAGTTCAGGGAGCATCTGCAAATATTGCACCAACATCTGTTCAACCTGTGTTCAATATTCCACCTCCTGTCGTCTCATATAGTTCAAGACAATTACCTGTCTCTGATTGGGTTTTGAAATTTTCAGGTGATCCCAAAGAATTGTACTACTTTATTGATGAAGAATCTGAATATGCAAATGCTCGGGGACTGACAAAATTAGAACTTTTTAGATCTGCTGTTGAATTATTTTTTGTAACGCATTCTTATGGTTTTTGCAAATCAAGCACATAGTGACAGATTGGGACAGTTTAGTAGTGAAGTGAAACGCTGATTTTTTACCTCCACATGAGAAAGATGATATTTGGGAGTCAAACAAGGCTAGGAAACAGAACAACAATCAAACGTATAGTTATATATTCTGCTATTCTGAAAAAATATTTTAAACGACTTCCTAGACAACCTTTCGAGATTACAAAAGTTAAAATAATGAGGAAAAATATTCTACTCGATTATATTTCTCACTAAGCTCTTTCTGAAACAAATACCGTAGAAGAGTTATTCAAACTTTGTAAACATCTGGAGCAAATTATATTAAAAATAAGTCTTTACAAACGAAAGTTTCACAAGTGATCTGTTTAGGCTTTCATGTTGAGAACTCAGTTCTAACCGTTCAACATAATATTTCAACTGTTTCAAATTCACCATCAGTTACTCAAAATAATGGCTCTAGTACGCAGAACAATCAAAGAAATTCTAATACAAATGAAAATCATTCAAAAGGTAATAAAAACACAAGTTTTAGTAAAAAGTCTAGTGAGTGTAATAGAAGTTCAAGTCAATCTTTTGTTAAAAATGATAACGTATTTAGGGAAGAAACCTCTATTTCATCTAAAAATTAAAATAAATCTTCAAAAAATATGAAAACTCTTTTGTATTGGAATTGTCGATTTCCGAATCGTACGTATCATAAGTGTACAATGAAAAGGGCAGTATTTTGTTTCCGATGTGGCGCTCAAGGTGAATTGAGTAAAACTTGTGAAGTTTGTTTGGAAAACCAGCAAGGAGAGGGTGTTTATCTAGCCGACACTTTTCTCCAAATTATTTTGAGGCCAAACTTTAAAATTTTTCAAGGGTTTCAAATTTTAAGAAATCATTTGCAGAGGAAGCTTCAAGATTCATTGTTATATTTGGATAATATGAAAAATCCAACAGGTAAACTGGCTAGGTGGGTCCTACGCCTCAGACAATTTTCATTTGATATTGAATGTAGTGCCAGACACATTATATCGTATTTCCCAAAGTGACAGTTCAACATGTTTCATTTATTGATATTTTACCTTGTGTCCCAGACACATGGTACAACAATATAAAAAATTAAATCAGTTAAAACCCTGATCAATTTTCTCAATGGAGAATAGAAAATGATCAAATTTTTAAATTTGTTGCTTCAAAAACTTCCCTTAAATCTAACGTGAGGGAATGGAAAATATTAGTACCTAAATCTCAAAGAATTGCTCTCATAAACTCTTTACATGATCCTCCTACCAGTGCTCATTTTGTTATTTTATTTCATCCATGTCATATATTTCATCCCAAACACTGACTAATCAGTCAATATGATCGTCACACATCTCCAAAATAAAAAATCTGAAACATTTTATTGTTTATTATCATTCACATATAAAATATCATACATTTTGGTGTTCACAAACTTACTCTAGATGTACAACAATGAGTCATAATCTTATAATTACAACAAATTCACTGGTTTAGACAAGTACTGATATACCTATAAGAAAAAAAATTGTAATGTTATGTTTATTCAGTCCGACCTCAGTCGCATCATCAGAGCTCCCACATCGTTGCCAGAAAAATTAGGCACTCAACTCTGAGTATTCTCAATTATGTACTTGTGATGCACTGTTTGGAACCTCTGGTGCAGTAATGAATATAATTGGAGTTTTTTCCCAACACCAAACCGTTATTTCCAACACATCGATACATGATCAAAGATCAAATCTTCCTCTTGAAGATGATCACATAATTGGCGGCTGATTCTGTAAAATCGCAAAAGAAGTATGAGCAGAAGCAAATGCTTCTTGAACATGTCGTAATTGAAACGTTATAGTTTTCCTCAAATATTCACATTCGTATCGTGATTGAAATTGTATATTTTTCCTGAGATATTCACATTCCAAAATTGGCGGCTGATTCTGGAAAATTCTTTCAAGGGTTCTCATCATTGCATAGACCCGTTTTGACATCTGTTGTTTGTTCTTTGGTAGAATTGGGTTGCCGCTGCATGAATCGCATATGCGTCCAAATGTGATCATACAACGGAGTACAAAATCGGGTAACTAGGGACCTGAAAACGATACGGTACATGTAACGTCGCGAATTTCTTCGTTGGATGAAGGATAAAACGACGTTTCCAAATCTTGAATCCGTGAATATATTCTACAAACTTTTATAATAAATTTCATCACTGGGGAGTGCAATAATAACATTGCATATACTTTTCAACAATTATTCTGCAGTTTTGGGATCGCAAAAGAAGTATGAGCAGAAGAAAATGCTTCTTCAACATATCGTAATTGAAATGTTATAGTTTTCCTCAGATATTCACATTCGTATCGTGATTGAAATTGTATGTTTCCTCGGATATTCACATTCCAAGATTGGCGGCTGATTGTTGAAAATTCTTTCAAGTATTCTCATCATTGCATCGACCCGTTCTGACATCCGTTGTTTGTTCTTTGGTAGAATTGGGTTGCCGCTGCATGAATTGCATATGCGTCCAATTATAATCATACAACGGAGTACAAAATCGTGTAACTAGGTACCTGAAAACGATGCGGTCCGTGTAAAGTCCTTGGATGGAAGATAAAAACGTTTCCAAATCTTGAATCGGTGAAGATATTCTAGAAACTTTCATAATGAATTTCATGCAATACTAACATGCAAAATACTGCAAAAGACTAGTTGATACACAATTTACAGTACACAGGATCCGAATATATCAATGATCAATTTCCTCCATAATCTTATATATAGTTTAATCAATGCTCAGAAAGAAAAAGATACTACAGAAAAAACACCAAAATTGCTCCCTGGATGAATAACTCCTTACTAACCATGATCAATAGTGAAAACCAAATGTTCAGAAAACTCTAGAGTAATCTTAATAATACTGCGATACAGGATTAATATAAAAAATACAAAAACAAAGTAACAAACAAAATAAACAGAACAAAACAAAATTATTTCAGGAACCAAATTGAAAAAAATAATGGAAACACAAAAAAGCTTTGAAACTTTGTAAAGGAACTCACCGGTACACAATCAAAAACAAAAGTTACTGGTCCAATAAAAAATGATAATGACGAGCTTTTAACCGACTATAAAGGTATAGCCAACGAATTCAATGACAAATTCGCAGGTATGGGTGCAAAAATAGCCCAAAAAATCTCAACGAGTAGAAATTATAACGCACATCAATAAATTCTATCAAACTCATTAGCTTTAACACATACCGACTCCAAAGAACTGACTACACTAATAAATGAGTTAAAAAATCTCAAATCGGCTATGATGAAATTAAATCAGAAGTAATAAAATCAATCTCTCAGTTTATTATTGAACCACTTCAATTCATCATTAATCAATGTATATCTAAAGGTGTTTGGCCTGATGCCTTAAAAAAATCAGTAATTTTCCCAATTCACAAAAGAGGAGATAAAACCTCAGTGAACAACTACAGACCAATATCCCTGATCACACACTTATCGTAAGTTTTTGAAAAATTATTGAAAAATAGGTTGACGTCATTTATAAACAAATATCAGCTAATTTCAGAGAAACAATTTAGCTTCAGACAAAATATTTTCACCGATGATGCTTTAATAACTTTAACTGAGAAGATACACAAGGCTTTAGAGAACTCCACACCTTCTCTCTGTCTATTCATTGATCTCTCGAAAGCCTTTGAAACCGTGGATCATAAAAAACTTCTGAATACATTGGAAAATAACGGTATTAGGGGCAATTTCCTGAAACTGTTTGAAAGCTATTCACTCAATAGAGAACAGTCAGTAAGAATCGAAGGGATACAAAGCGAGCCGAGAAGAGTAGAATGTGTTGTGCCCCAAGGTACAATCTTAGGACCAACTTTATTCAATCTCTACATAAACGACCCATTCAAACTCAATACAGCTGGTACAATAATTGGATATGCAGATGATAAAGCCATTTTTTATGAGGAAAAGACCTGGAATAACCTCTAAAATGTAGTTGAAATGGATTTTAAAGCTATAAAAGAATGGTTCGACTATAAACTACTCATTGTTGATATGGAGAAAACCAATTTCTTACCCTTTAGTTGCAATTCAAACAATTCCTGCCATTTTGACAATCTCCTTATCAAAAACCAAACATCAAACTTTAAAATTCAAGCTGTTAACGAAGTGAAATATTTGGTATTTATTTGGATAGGTACCTGAAATGGGATACTCATATCAAGTATGGCATCAAGAAACTTCAGACAATCCTATTCAGATTCAGATTTCTGAGGAAATACCTCCCCATTAAAGAATTGAAAAATCTTTATTATGCGCTGGTTGAAAGTCATTTGAAATATTGCATTGTAGCCTGGGGAGCTGCTCTACGTACCCATCTTAACCCGTTAGAAATTCTGCAAAGGAAAATACTTGAAATTATAATGCTTAGAAACAATCGCTATTCCTCGGACGAACTATACAAGGAATGTCAAATAATGGACCTTAGACAGCTCTATTTTTACAACATACTCGTCAAATACAATTCCAACAAAAATCAAATAAAACCAGAACATCACAGTTACTATACAAGAAATTACAAGAAAATACCGTATCCTATCATACTGAAAATGTCAATTTCACAAAGAACACTTTCATACACATCAATCGAATTCTACAATATCATAAAAACAGTAACCGCACTCCAATTTTCAAGAAGAATTTGAAATCGTTTATATTCGAAAAACAAAGACAATATGTGATAAATATATTAGAATAAAAAGTATACCAACCAATTATGCTATATTACCCTAGACACATCATATAAGTTTTATACAAATCTTATTATTATTCTTACATTCTGTCAACATATATTGGTTTATGTCCTTGTTTTATTTCTTTCTTTATGATTTGTCTTGTGCCGTATTATAGAAATTATACTCATTGTTACCATAAACAGGCACCCTGTATTAAGTTTACACGAATCGTATTATTATTATTATTGTTTCATTTTTATTTTCTGTCAACTTACACCGTCATGTCTTTCCGAATTATTTTTTGTTTGTTTTTGTGTTATATTTTATTTGTCTAGTAGCGTATTCTATGAATTATACTCCTTAATATACAATAACGAAACAAGTGCAATAGCGCTTATCGTTCAAGTCTTTATTCGCACTCTATAATGTAGTTCATTTATATTCTGTGCTCTTACGGTGAATAAAGTTTATCATTATTATTATTGTCCAATTGTTATCATACTACGGAGAACAAAGTCGGAGTATAAAATATTTTTTATTCTGGAAAAACAATGGAAACTCTCAATACATCTCTGGGAAGGTACTTGAAAACGATACTGTCCGTGGAAAATCGTGAATTTTCTCGTTGGATGAGAAACAAAACGACGTTTCCAAATCTTGAATACGTGAACATATTCTACAAACTTCCAAAATAAATTGTATCATAGGGGAGTGCAATACTAGCATTGCATATACTTTTTAACAATTACTCTGGAGTTGTGGAATCGCAAAAGAAGTATGAGCAGAAGAAAATGCTCCTTCAACATGTCGTGGTTGTAATGTTATATATAAAATATTATAAATTTTATATTTTTTCACCGATATTCACATTCGTATCGCGATTTAAATTGTATATGTTTCCTCAGATATTCACATTCCAAAATTGGCGGCTGGTTCTGGAAAATTCTTTCAATATTTCTCATCATTGCATCGACCCGTTCTGACATCCGTTGTTTATACAACGGAGTACAAAATCGTGTAAATAGGCACCTGAAAACGATACGGCCCGTGTAAAGTAGGGAATTTTCTCGTTGGATGAAAGATAAAACGACGTTTCCAAATCTTGAATCCATGATGATATTCTAGAAACTTTCATAATGAATTTCAGCACAGGGAAGTACAATACTAACATTGCATATACTTATTAACAATTATTCTGGAGTTTTGGAATAGCAAAAGAAGTATGAGCAGAAGAAAATGCTTTTTCAACATGTCGTAATTGGAATGTTATAGTTTTCCTCAGATATTCTCATTCGTATCGTGATTGAAATTGTTTATTTCCCCTCAGACATTCACATTCCAAAATTGGCGGCTGATTCTGGAAAATTCTTTCAAGATTTCTCATCATTGCATCGACCCGTTTTGACAATCGTTATTTGTTCTTTAGTAGAATTGGGTTGCCGCTGCATGAATCGCATATTCGTCCAATTATAATCATATTACGGAGTACAAAGTCGAAGTTTAAAATGTTTTTCCATCCTGGGCAAACAATGGAAACTCTAAATACATCTCTGGGGGTAACTAGGTACCTGGAAACGATACGGTCCATGCAATATCGCGAACTTTGTCGTTGGATGAAAGATAAAACGACGTTTTCAAATTTTGAATACGTGAACATATTCTACAAACTTTCATAATAAATTGTATCACAAGGGAGTGCAATACTAGGATTGCATATACTTTTCAACAATTATCCTGGAGTGGTGGAATCGCAAAAGAAGTATGAGCAGAAGAAAATGCTTCTTCAACATGTCATAATTAGAATGTTGTAGTTTTACTCAGATATTCACATTCCATAATTGGCGGCTGATTCTGTAAAATCGCAAAAGAAGTATGAGCAGAAGCAGATGCTTTTTGAACATGTCGTGATTGTAATGTTATAGTTTTCGTCAGATATTCACAATCGTATCGTGATTGAAATTGTATATTTATCCTCAAATATTCACAATCCGAAATTGGCGGCTCATTTTGGAAAATTCTTTCAAGGGTTCTCATCATTCTCATCCGTTGTTTTTTGATAGAATTTTGTTGCCGTTGCATGAATCGCATATGCGTTCAATTGTGATCATTCTACTGAGTACAAAATCGGAGTATAAAATGTTTTTCAATTCTGGGCAAACAATGGAGGCTCTCTATACATCTCTGGATGTAAATAGGTATCAGAAAACGATACGGTTCATGGAAAGTCACGAATGTTTCCGTTGGATGAAAGATAAAACGACGTTTCCAAATCTTGAATACGTGAACATATTCTACAAACATTCTTAATAAATTGTATCACAGGGGAGTGCAATACTAGCATTGCATTTACTTTTTAACAATCATCCTGGAGTTGTGGAATCGCAAAAGAAGTATGAGCAGAAGAAAATGCTTCTTGAACATGTAATTGGAATGTTATAGTTCTCCTCAAACATTTACAATTGTATTGTCATTGAAATTTTATATTTTCTCACCGATATTCACACTCGTATCGTCATGTAGATACGAGTGTGAATAGTAGATGTCTAACAGTAGATGTCTAACAGTATCTGGTCGAGGGTCAAGACTTACTATTGACAAGAACAACCTCCCTTCTCAAAATATTGATAACAAATGTATAGCAACGAAGCCTATTTTTGCTCCGATGAGAAAATTATTCGTATACTCTGCAATACTAACCAAAAAACACTTGAAAAACAACCCTGTCATTTTCTTTACCTGAATATTTCCAGCCACATTTCAATAGGAAGCCTTGGAAGCTCTGTATCGCTTTTTTGTTTTGTCCAATAGTATCCTTCATCACTTGTCCCTTCACAAATATGCCACTTGTCTCAATGAGAGATACAGTTGTGATTTGACATTTATATATCTTCCTAAAAATTATTTACCTCTATGAATCGAAGAGATTTTACCTGTCCCCTAATTATAAAAAGGATTTCTAATGAAAACAGGTAAAAGAAAATTCCAAAATTGAATTATTGAACATGTATACAATATGTTTCACAAAAACTCCCTCCAATCCACTGGGTGGATCAACAAATGCAACAAATGTTTATTTCTTTGGGGAGAATGAACCAATATTTCAATCTTTCTTAATAAAACATGAAATGATTGCACAAATAATCTGAACTCAAGTATTGGAAATTGAACTCAACAGGTTGTCGGACATAAATGAAATTATAAGTATATGCTTACATACCAAACGAATTAAATGTTATGAATCAAAATAAATAGTAAGATGATGATATGAATTGGAGATTTTAGGACTATTTATTCTCTTAGTGTTTCTAACTTTGTGGAATTAACCGCTTTGGCGTTAACAAGAGATCATAACAACTGATTATTTTCAGACATGTTAACAATCTGGTCTAATGTTTGACGGCCAGTATATTTGATCGAAGTTGAAAAAAGTACCATAAAAACGCCGTTCACTTGATTGACTATATCCAAAGTGGTTGAGGCTTTTGCATCCGAGGTTTTCAGTATCACTATTTTTCGGGTTTCGCGAGTGACTAGCTACTTCAGGGGTTTACACATCCTGAGTTATCTCCGATGATGATCCATTTAGAAAAATGTTCTCAGGCAATTCATACCACATGGAAGCAGTTCTCCAAATAGAAGTTTTCAAACAGTGAAGTTTGAGGAGTACTGAGTTTAACCTTGAAATGACTGGCAGCCACAGTCCGTCGCGTATTTATGATATGTAGCGCTCTTAGTGGAACCAAATGTGCCAAATCACTTAACACTTGAAAGTATCTATAAGACATACACAAATCTCCAACCTTTCTTCGATTTTCCAGACTATTAAGGTCGCAAGTGATGTTTTTGTCTCCAATCAGGCAAATGGTTTTTTCTGGATGGAATCCAGCAGCTTCAGGATATGCTTAAGGGCGGAGCTCCATACATGTGAACAATACTCCAAAGAAGGACTGATTTGAACTTTATGAAACATCAAAATTTGCCGAGGTGTGTACAGTTTTCTGGTTCGGAACAGTATTCCAAGCTATCAAAAAGCAGCCATTGCAATTTCAGCGACATGATTGTGCCAAAACATATTGGTGTCCATTTCAGCCCCGTACAAACTTATCGAAGCAGAGAGCGGAATTGTCTGTCCTGACATTATTATGTGCTGTTTGGAGACATTTATCTTTTTGAAGAAAACCGACGCCTGAGTTTTCGTGGCTGTGATCGTGATACTAGTTTCTGGTACCACTGGTTAGCCTGAAATGCTACCAATTTTCTTCAATGAACGGGTAAACCTGCATATATGTTTTGTTCGAAAAAGTTGATGGAAAATTGCATTGACAATAAACAGAAGAACAGAAGAATTTGATCATTTTGAATCGTAAATATCAGATATTGAAAAAATAAAATGTCACCGATATGGTTAAGTGATCAAAAAATAATAAATTTGTGAAAAACGAAATATCTGATCTCCCTAGAATTTTTTATTTATCCTGTATTACAACGTATTTTTATAACTTTTCCTCGAAAACGATGAAGCCAAGCAATCAGACCAGAGAACTCAAAAAAACATTTTTCGTTAGAGTTCATTTCATCCAAAACAATCAAGGGCCCTTCAAAGAATATGAAAAATCAATTTACAGAATATTAATCTATGCTTTCTATGATTCTCACCTAAAAAATAGTAACATCGTGTCAGGAGCAGATTCAGAACAATTATCACTCGCAGCCATTTCCAAAAACACCAAAGCACGTTTCACAAATTCTGGATATTCAATTGTGATTTTGTAAGCATACTCCTTATTGTTTTTACATATTTTTACAAGAGTATGAAATACTCTCTCATTGATTGTAGTGTCTTCGAAATATCGCCCTATCAATCTGGTTAATGATGTCAAAATGTTGAAATCCGCCTAAATCGTGAAGAATCAGATTATTCATTGAGGTTGCTCAAGAAAGTCAGTTTTTTATAATGCAACTAGGTGTTGCCCGCGGCTTCGCCCGCGTAGAATCTGGTAGTTGTAGTACTAATTAGTACTATGTTGCTGTATCGCTGCTGTTCCAATGTTTTGACAGAATCAGAATAAACGAGCTTGGGTGTGCGCAGCGTTATAGAACAGTGCTTTCAAAAAATTGTTCAACAGCACCATCTAGTGGTGAGTTACAGAAAAATTGATAGCCTAAAATCCTTCTCTATGAAAAATTACTTATACATGTCATCATCACGATCGGTTGATGTGGAAGTTTATCACGTACCAACTAACCAACAATCATCCATTTTTATATATTGGATTAATTTAAAAATACGATTCTGAAATTTTTACTTTCCAAAAACTAACCTAATAAAATATTTTGGTAAAGTAAAATGTGAACAAATTCAAGTAGCCAATATGTTAAATAATGTTTATGAAAGACTCAATATCACCGAATGAGATGGCAGGTTCCTGGAGGATATCATTATTAAAATTTTCTAATAAAAATGTTTCCAAAACCGCCCGATACGTGTTTCACTGTATAGGAGCTTCCTCAAGCAGGAGTGATGAATGAATTACTCTTTCTGTTTGAAACATAAAACGGCTCTTCAATACACGATACTTCCTTTAGAATATGAATAGAATTGATAATGTCCAATATGGCCGGAATCTATAATGGAGTACAAGCCGTGAATGCAGAAAGGACTGAGCTGGCCGAGTTCGTACCGTGCTTGGCTCACTTTGAATCTTATAGGTGTTCATTCTGGCTCATTATGCCAGAAAGCTATTAACTTAAGCTATTAACTTATTTGGACTGATTAAAAAGTATATTGATATTTGTTGACTCCACTACTAGGTGAGACGTTATGAAAAAGTATGTTATAACACATTTGAAAGGAAGTAGTCAGACGAGATTGTCGGCGAAACATCTTACTGTGAATGTCCTATTAAATAATTCGACAGTAGTGGAAGCCTTGGAAGTTAGGCAAACTTTTCATGCTCCAGAAGCTAAATACAAGGCAGGTAATCTCTTTACTGCTATAAAAAATTAAATGTACGATTAATTGACCTATTTGGGTGAATATTCTTCACTTGTCCGTGCAGTCGCACTAATTAATGGTCTGCTCGAAACCGCTCAAATGGAACAAAACACAATGAAATATTGAATAAAAGAGGCTGGACAAGTCGATGAGAAACTGGTGTTTTTTTTTAACAAACAAATTCTGAAATTTAAAACACATTTTGATGAGATTTGTGAAGATAAATTACAAACACTCTAACCTGTTCAACTATTTTCTAAAGAAATGATGATGGTATTTGATGGAATCATATCAGACATTTAAGAGAGGTTTCATTGTGTTACCATGCTTTTTGCTCCTCTTATTAGTACTAATATTTTGAAAATGTCATATTTTGAAAATTAGCTGTTTTTTGAATGGATTGTACATTTTTTTTTAATCTACTGAAATAATATATTTGAATTACGCACTTGACAGATAATATGTAAAACAGTTTTTTGAATATGTAGCTTTACTTCATTCATTTCAATCTATTATTCAGCTATTTAAACTGATTTTCTTTTTGAAATTTGGTACATAGTTCAAAAAAGGTAAATAAAAAACGGGTACTTACAGAACGGATGAGTATTCGATGAGTATTCGCATAATACTCTATAATGCTCAACGAAACGTAGATTATATTCTTTCCATTCGTTTCTAATGCCTTCTTTCAATTCTTCTGTATTTTTGTATACGTTGCACATCATACTGCTCTCAATAGCGGTTAATAATTTTAAAAGGTTTGTATCGTCATGTTTGCTTTTCAGTTCTTGAATAAGTTTATAAAAACACTTAAATTCAAATGCTCCTGCCATTTCTTCCTCAAAATATATTATTTCACTGCCGTAATACTTCAATTTCAACTTCAAATTTGATATTTTCAAATTTGGTGCGAACACTGATGACTTTTATTCAGCAATAACTTTATAAATAATAGAATTGCCCCCCCCCATGCCCCCTCCCGGGTTGTGTGCCCAGGTCGCAAGCTCCCTCCTTACGGAATCGCTTTCGTAGGTTTGGACCTGGCGACCCTTTCCTTCCACCCCCGTTTCTTAAGGAAACGATCCTCAATCCAACTGCTAGGCACTTCAGCAAGATTGATATCTAACCTCTTTTGGTTGGAAACCAGCCTTTAGGTGCTTTTATTTCCCTATGTGACTTCGTGTTTTTGTCGCGGTATTCCTAACTGAATTTTTGCATGGGGGCCCCCAAAAACTAACCGGCGGCTATTGTTGTTATGACGGGCGTTCCTCAGCGAGTCTGAGGATTCTGGAATCGCGGTCGATTTGTTCTGTGGTGAACTTGCTGAAAGAGAATCTGATTAGTTATACTTATCGTAGTCGCCTTACGGCGACTAGCGGGGGCGGTCTTTGGTTCTGTTTTGTCGGCCTTGGGTGTTTGTCCCTTTCTCGGAACCTGGGGTCATCCATGTTCAACGCATCGTGTAGATCGCGTAGCGCTGGATTGTTGTGCGATCTGATTCTGTCGAACACGCTTTCTGCGTGTTCTCTCATATACACGTCCACATATTGCGTGTCCAGGTCTAGGTCTCTGTATATATATCTGTTTGGAACGTAGTACGGCGCGTCTACAGCGGCCCTTACGCTCGCGTTCATAAACGACTGTATCTGCTTCCTGTATGTCTGAGCGCACTGGCCCCAGGCAGTGCAAGCATACAGTATTATGGGCATGAGGACGGTTTTGATCATTAGCAACTTCACTTGCAACCCCATGTTGCTTCTGCGTCCTATGATCGGTGCTAGTCGTTGTCTGGCATGTCTAGCCATTCCAATTCTCTGCCGTACGTGAGACTGAAATGTCAGTTTCCCGTCTAGGATGACCCCCAGATATGTCGCTTTGTTGGTCCACGGAATCTCTTGTCCGTTGAAGGTGACGTTGCCTTCCGGTTGTACCTTCCTGCGGGTGAACAGTATCGCCTGACTCTTGTCAGGGTTTATACTGATCTTCCACAGTTTGGCCCACTCCTCTAATCTGTCTGGCTGTTGCTGCAAGTATCTTGTAACATGTGCTTGGCTCGTGGATCTCGCCAGCAGTGCCGTGTCGTCTGCGTAGAGCGCCAACTTGTTGAAGTTGTTCTCCGGCTTGGGCACGTCCGCTGTATATATGGAGAAGAGGTGCGGCGAAAGGACTGCTCCTTGTGGGACCCCTGCTTCCAGTAGTCGAATTGTTGATAATTCGTCTCCTACTCTGCATCGGCATCGCCTGTCAGCTAGAAAAGACTGTATTAATCTTACCATTGGTTTTGAGTATCCGAAGTCGCTCATTTTGGCCAGTAGTCCTTGGTGCCAAACTCTGTCGAACGCCTTGAAGACGTCTAAGAAGATTGCACCGGTGTTGTGTCCTTTGCCGAGATTGAAGCCCTCGGTGGCAAAGTCTACTACCCTCAGGACTTGAAGCTCTGTCGAGTGTTCTGATCTGAAACCGAATTGCTCGTCCGGGAGGATTCCTAGCTCTCTGGTTTAATCTTCTAGTCTTTTCAGGATGATACGTTCCGCCACCTTGCTTATCCCTTTCAAGCCGACATTATTTTTTTCTAAAATACACTTTATTGTATCAATTGAATTGTTGTTTGTGTTATGAAAAACAAACAAAAAATGTTGAAAAAAAAATTATTGTTTCGTTTTTGCAAAATTTAACAAAAAAATGTGGTTCCATATCAGGACCACAAGGAAAATCAAACATAAAACTTGAAAAAAATCTAATTGAAAAAATCAAAATTTTTGTTGGAATTTGAGAAAACAGTTAGACTTTTCGGTCAAACAAAGTCCGACATTACAACTGGAGCAGTGCCATCTTGTTCGGTGGGGCTCCGAACGTGAACTACAATGTGCGCATCTGACTTTTGTACCATGAATAGGCATATGTGCACATTTGTCATACTTTATTTCAGGTGGAACTGATCTCTTATAGTGGTTTGGAACATCCTCCAAACTTTTTCTGCCTTTTTTA
The DNA here is from genome assembly GCF_025532065.1 of Leptinotarsa decemlineata. NCBI lineage: Eukaryota > Metazoa > Arthropoda > Insecta > Coleoptera > Chrysomelidae > Leptinotarsa > Leptinotarsa decemlineata. Next base: position 3,720,771 of record NW_027412698.1, read on the forward strand.
GGTATTGCTGGATCAACACCGATGAGTCCTGCGGCTACAGCTAGCCTGAAATCTTTCAAATTTAGACTTTTTGTGGGTGACCGGTCTCTGAATATAATGAAGCTATTGACGATGCTCAAGTCTAAAATGTGCCAAAACAATCGGTGCCACCATTTTCTTGATTTCCTATTCACTTTATATAAAGATAAGAACATATCAGATTGATCCACGTGCCCCATATGAGCATTATAATCGTGCACGAGCTGAAGACATGCAATATTTTGAGACGAACCATCTTTTTGTTTTCTAGAAACAGTTTGGACATCATCAGGACCATGAAAATTACTTGAAAATAATACAGGTTTATTATCCATCCACTTTATATAAAATATTCCTTCCTTACTTATCTTCCAGAGACTAGTACCTCTAAGCATTTTATCTTTATTATTTGTTATGTCTTTGGGTTCTTCTTTTCGATTTTTCCTGATTGTACCACAAGCATAAATATTTTCCTTCAACAAATCACGTAACAAAGGGATAGTTGTGAAGAAGTTGTCAAAATATACCTTATGGTACTTGCCCACAAGCGGACGGGTCAAATCTTTCACCACTCTTGAGCCTAAGCTCTCTTGAACTCCATCATATTTCCCTGTATAGACTTGAAATTGCGATACGAATCCCGACTGATCTGCCCGTATCCAGATTTTATATCCTCTTTTGACCGGTTTCATAGGCATATACTGCCGGAACCCAATTCGGCCTTTGAATTTCACCATTGACTCATCTATACTTTGGTGTTCGTTGGGTTTATAACTCTCCAAATAAGTTTTTGAAAGAATATCAATCAACGGTCTGAGTTTATATAGTTTATCAAAGCCAGCCTCACCCTTTTTCGGTTGAACTGTGTATATTGCTCAAGAGCCAGTCAAATCGATCACGAGACATGCTCGAAGAAATATATGGATCCCTCATCTGTATTGAAGAGGACCAATAATCTCTATAACTCGATTTCTTCGAATCATAAGATTTATACCCAGGAAACATCTCATTTCTTCTGCGTCTGTTGGAAGAAACCGTTCGCCGTACCGCTGAGTTCCATACAAATTTGTTTGAAATATCAGAATATCAATGAGGTCCGGGGTGAACAATTGAAGGAAAACATCGGTAGGACTCTCAGCATCAACAGAAACATTTGGGCCCACATCTTGCCTAAATGAATGTGCTTTATTAGCACAATTTCCATCTTCAGTCCATTCGAAAGGTCTTGTAGCAAAGTTTATTAGAGGAAGTTCATCTTCGCTATCAAATTCATAATTTATTTTACTGCTTGCAATAACTGTATGCTGGATAGGTTCATTATCGATAATATTTTCTGTGGGCTCAATATTTTCAATAAGATCATTGGTGCCTTGGTCCTCCAGGTCGTCAATATCGATTTCCTCCAAATCATCTACGGATGGAGCTTCTGAACTAAATGAGTCAATATCTGAAGGAAGTTCGTCCAAAAAAGCATAGACCTCATCTGAAGTTATTTTATTCAGGTTCATGATTCAATCTGAAAAAAATAAATGGAATAAATAAATAATGTACAAACTCCTAGTGGTTTCTTTTGGGACCACGTAGTTTTCTAACCTGTATCATATAACCACTAAATTTTTCACTCAAATGGGACCTTACCTTATAATTTATGATACTGAACAAACATAACACGCACCTCAATATAATTGACAAACATCAGAAGCAGACAAAATAATGTTTTCAAAATATTTGTTTACATAGGTAACGCGCGACCTTGTCAGCTATTCAAATGTACCTCACACTTACGGCGCTTTAAACTAACTAAAATCAAATCAGCGACGACAGAAGTATCTAACAACGTATAAACATCTGTGGTCCCAGCTAGCGCTTAGTAGGCAATCAGGAAAAAATCTTATATTTGTGTTACTTTGACGGGACCACCTGACGGCAAAGGGTTATGGAAGGTAGTAAGCTTATTGGCCTGTGGTTGTCTGGGAACAGGTGATTCTTCTTGGGCTTCAGTATGTGGATAACCGTTGCCTCTTTGAACTGGTACGGGAAGTGCTGCAGTCTGAGTATAGCATTTGTTATGTTCGCTATGGCTGTTATTTCCTTGCGCGGTAGTATTTTCAGTGCCCGGTTTGTTATGTTGTCCGGGCCTGGAGCTTTCCGAGTGGATAGTCGTCTTAGTATATCTTTCACTTCCTCAGGAAATGTCGGGGCCAGGGTTTGCGCGTTGTTAGTTCGTTGTCTCAGACTTCGTACCGTTCTTTCCACCTGTCTCTCTATTTCTTCTACTTCGTCCGTGAACGGGACGTTGTCCGCGAATGCTTCCGCCTTCTCCTGGTCAGTGTAGACGATTCCTTGCTCGCCGTGTATTGGCGGGCATGGTTGTCGAGGTCCTTTCCTGAGTACTTTCTGCATTCTCCATGCAGACTGGTCTTCAGTGTTGAGTTCTTCCAGGCGAGTAGTCCATTGTCTGTTTCGGATTTCTTTTAGTTCTTCTTTCAGTATCCTGTTTGCTCTTTGCATGCACCTTTTGTCCATAGGTGCGCGAGTCCTTTGGTACCGTCTTTTTAGGCGTCTCCTTATCCTGACCAGCTCCAAGGTTTCTGGTGGAAGCTGTTCTTGGAAGTTGAAGCGTTGGGCTGGGACTTCCCGTGCGCTTATTTCTATTGTTTGGATGATTGCCTGTTGCAGCTGTTCTGTGGCGTTCTCCAGATCCATTGTTGTTTCGATGCGTGGTATCTCACCCATCGCGTTGTGTATAGTGCGCTGGAATCTTATCCAGTCGATGACTCGCTTTGTTGTGTTGTCTGTTTCCACTCCACCCCTTCCTATTGTAAATAGAATGGGGTTGTGGTCTGACGAACCTTCATCTAGTACTTCCATCTCCGTAGTTTCGATGTTCTGCACTAGTGCGATGTCGAGGATGTCCGGGACTTGATCTTCGTGCGCGTAGTATGTTGGGGTGTGCGGTGCTACTACCGCGATGTCCTTGAATTCTTCTAGGATTCTGCCTAGGTCTCTGCCTCTCCTGTTTTCATTCCTGCAGTTCCAGTCGCGCGACTTTGCGTCGGTTCTTTCTAGTCTTATACCTTGCGGAGGCAGGTATACCGACGATATTCTCAGCTGCTCGTAGTTTCTCAGTTTGACTCTGATTGCTACTGCTTCTCCGAGTTGTACTTCTGGTTTTCTGTCTTCGTTTTGTGTTAGATCTGTTTTGACTAGTAGCGCCGCTCCCCCTGCGGCGCGGCGCCCCCCTGGCCTATCTGTCCTGTATATGTTATATCCTGGGATTCGGTAGCTCTTTTCACTCCTTAATCTTGTCTCCTGCAGTGCCATAATGTCTATGTCTAGACGCGATAGCAGCTCCAGTAGCTCGTTCCGTTTTTCTATGGACCCGTTTATGTTCCATGATCCTAATAGTAGTCTGTCCGGGACTCGAGTGGGCATTACTGTCGACCGGGTGCTTGAATTAAGGCGGCTAAGACCGCTTGCTCGATCTTTTGCTGCTCAGTCGTCAGATTTCCTAAGATTTGGACCAACTCGCTTCCTCCGGTTTGTTTTGCCTCCGGTGCTGGTTTCCTTTGAGCTGTTTGCTGCCGGGGCCTCTGACTCTCCGCTTGTCGAGGCCTGCTTCCTGCTATCTGTGAGGGTCTGGGTTTGGGGAACATTCTGTACCCCCTGTAACTTGCCGGGTGCGCACCCAGGCAGTTTGCGCATTTAGCTGGCTCTTCTCTTTTTTTTTGCATTCTCTGGTCTCATGTTGCTCTCCGCATTTTACGCAACGTGCGGTTGCGTGGCAACATCTTTGTGCATGCCCGAAATATTGGCATCGGTGGCACTGCCTTATTTCTCTTTTGTTTATTCTTTGCGGCTCCGCCCGCACGATCAAATTTACGCATGTTCTTAGTGCGTAGACTTTTTCCTGGTCTTTAGGCACTTTGACCAGGAATAGCGGCAGTATTTGCCTTGTTTTTCTGGACGTCATTCTATGACATTCCAGAACCTCGAACCCTTGTTTAGTTAGGTCTGCCGCGACGTCCGCTTCCTCCACGTTCTCCGGTGTCCCCCGGATGACTGCGTGGAGTGGGATTTCTTTTTTTAAGGTATAGGTGTGGAATTCTAGGCGGAATTCCTCCATGTATCTTGTGGCTTTGCGCCACTCTTCCTCATTATTTGTATGGATGTATATTCCATCCCTGGTGAGTCTTGCTTTGTTGTACCCGATTTTTCGGGCTTCGAGGCCTTTGGAAATCTCGTTCCACCGTTTGCTGTCGTGGACAACTATCGGTGATGGTGACATGGGGTTTGTATGTGTTACGCTCGGATTCGTATCCGAGCTTGTTGGTACGCCTTGTTCGTTTGGCCTGGGGGTTGGCCATACTGGTGTCTCCGGGGTTTTTCTTCTGTCTGTTGGCACGCTTGGTTTTGTTGTGGGCGTTGCTTCCGCTTCCATTGCTATGGACGTTGTTTCCGTGTCCATTTTTGTGTCGTCTTGAGTTTCGGCCTCGGTTTTCTTTTTTGCCTTACGGCTTTTTTTAGATTCCACTTTTTGGACTTTCTCGGTTTTGTTTACCTTTTTCTTGTCCCCATTGTCCTTGTCCTTCTGTATTTCCTTTTTCTCCTTCTTCTTTTTTACTTCTTCCTTGTCGGTTTCCTTTTTTGATTTCCTTCCTTCAATTTTGTCTATCCTGTCGATTAGTTCTGCTATCTTCTCATCTTTGGCCTTACTTTCGGCTTCAGCTTTTTCTAGCCTCTTCCATGTCTCTTCTATTACTTCCTGCAGTCTCTGTGTGTCCGTCTCAGATCAGAGACGAACACACAGATCAGATCAGAAGTCTTCCTCTCAGGGCGTTTACACTTGTGCTAGAAACATCAAAACACGTTATAATGACAATTTAACATTACCATCATCTGGAACAAGTGGTTCAATTGAGTTATATAAGATGTAAAAACGGTTCACGTTCACTGAATAGCACCTCATCGATATCAAAATGCCTATGGCCTTAGTGCTGAATTATTAATGTGGCTCATTTTTTGCAGACGATTTTAGGGTTTTCAAAAACGTGAAAACGGTTAGAGACTATATACTCCCACAGAAAGATCCAAACAATATAGTTTAATGGAGTCATGATAACAAACTTTCATTCAACATAAGGAAATGTCATGTTCCAACTATGAATAGAATGAAATATCTGGTTATTTTTAATTACACAATGAATAATGAAGTACCAGAGCGTGTAAAGGAAACCAAAGAATTGGCAGTAAATTATAATTCTACTTTTTCTTTAACCATATCAATATTACGAAATCTGCTGATCAGATGTTAGGGTACATTATCAGAGAGTATGCATCCGAAGTTTGGTCAAACGTGAATTTAACTGTTTAGGTGATCTAGAAAAACTGCAAAATGAATTGCTGAGATATCTGTATTTTGAATAATATAAAGGGCCGGATTATGGGATGGTGCGAACATCAACACTTGGAATAAATTTTAAAATTATATCTCTACAGCAAAGGCGTTTTTTTTGACTATTTTGATATTTTTGTATGATATTTCAAACAATAGAATAGATTGTCCTGCAATTTCATCAATGATACCATTCAATGTGTCGCTGTGACGGTTCGTTATTTGGATTCAACTACCCTTTAAATTTATAGGTATCTAGATCGTCTCTTGCATACATGCTCAAATTGGTGTCTTAACATCAATTTATCTCAAAACAGTTTTCTTCAAATAATATTGAATTATTTACTCAATATTATTGTATAATTTTTCCCTGCGATTTTTGTGTATTGACATTTGCGATTATGAATACATTATATTGTAATTATTATGTACTATTATCATTATGTATTAGTAATAAACTGAAATTATATATTTTATTTATGTTATATCCAGGTTGTTAGGTTAATCAGCTCTGGTGAGGTTATGAAATTGCAGAAGGTGTACATAAATAAGTCATCAGGCAATTTGATTCCAAAGTTCGTACAGACAAAAATATAATATTTAATTTTCGGTACAGTAAAGTATATAATAGAGATGCTTCGAGAATAGAGATATTTTTTTTAAATTGAGAAATTCAATTATCTGCGGGTTCTTCGCTAGACGCAGACTCACGTATTTGAGACCAATAGAAAGATCAGACGATAATATATTAACTTTCATCTGTAACTGTTGACAGCTGTGCTAAGCGAAATATAGTTTTCCGTTGGACCACGTCATGTGTGGGCTAGTTCTGCTAAGAACGACAAAAATTCAGCAACTGTCTTGCTAAGGCGTGGCCATAGGCCAATTAAGGATGAGTTTGACAAATCGAGACCACCGAGAGAAAAGATAACCTCTCGTGATTGATCGAGGAGGGTACCCGCGATTGCTTTGGATTTTTTGGGTAGACAGTTGGGGAGTCGAGCGTAAATTTCGTTCAGCGAGCGTAGTCAAGTGTTTCGAACAAAATAAGTTATTTTGAGTCGAGTGGTGTCGAACAAATATATAAAGATTTTAAATATTTTGTTTATTGTGCCGTGAGGGGGATCGAAAGTGTGTGAAGTTTGAGCGGGAATCGAGCAGTGTAATGCGAAAAAATATATAATAATTACGTATGCCAAAACCGAATATAATCGTGTTAAAATTGAGCTGATATCTTTTTGGATAACCTACAGGATTCACCGCTATGAACTAGAAAAAGCGGCGGTAAGTTACTTGCCCATGTGTAATAATCGTTATTTGAATTTTGGAAAGGAGTTAGCCTCAAATCAGTATACAGAGTGGATCCAAATAATTGAGTCATAGTTAGGCAGTGGTCCGAAAGTACAGGCCAAGCTACGTATTACAGTTACTTTCGTATATGGTAGGAATTACTCAAGCTCCTTTCAGAATTGAGTTAACATTCGAAATTTGATGTGAAGAAATCCGCATTCGGTGACGGCGGCTGCCAAATAAATGTAACAAAACAATCATGGCAATAGCAATAGGGTTACAAAGGGTGACAACTAGCTAAGTGCAAGCAAGTGGTGAGACCATTCCAAGGACTGATGAATAAATAGAGAATAAGACTAGTTCCTACAATGGTGACCTAGTAAAAGTCCAGTTACTACAAAGATAATCAACTCTGGAGTCGCAGAAAAGGTCTACAAAATCTGCCAGAAGATGTCTATATGTTTTCAACAAATGACAGCATATTGCCGCGACAGGCAGATTTCCAGTCGTTGAAGTACTGTAGTGGAAAAGATGGTGAAACTCTCAGTAACGGTAAAGACAGGAATCACTGGGTATCCATCACGTCACAAAAAATCGTGTTCAATTTTCTCAGCAAGCCAATAATACGACTGTCGAATTCAATGGGTTTATTAGGTTTTCAATTTTCAATTAAAACAACAAAGGTAACATATAGGCAGTTATATGTAATAATTTTGGATAACTCGAAAAATTGTTTAATTAAAGATTTCATACGGTCAAAATTGTAAATTGCTGGAGCATAAAAATGATGGTCCGTTCTACCATAGTGATGAATTAGCTAAGCTAAATTTTGTGGATTGACACCTCGCGATAACAAGTCAGCAGGATTATCTTTTGTACCAACATGATACCATTCACTGACTTCTGTAAGTGATTGTACTTCTGTTACGCGGTTTGCAAAGAAAGTTCTCCAAACATTCGGTTCTTCCTTTATCCAGGCCAAGCTAACTGTTGATTCCGTTCAAAAAAATCGGGCATTAAAACTTATTTGAATGGATTGATATGTTTTGTCAGCTAGATTTGCTACCAGGACTGCTGTACGCAGTTCTAATCTGGGTGTACTAATATTTTTGAGAGGTGCTGCGCGCGATTTGGTGCACAGCATATTTGAAAAATATCCTTTGTTTTCAATGAAAACTCTAAAATATATATCTCCACCGCACGTCCTTTCGCTTGCGTCGACGAATGCATATAATTCAATCACGAAATAATAAAAAAAAAATCGGGTTATGGTGTGTTGATAAAATGTAATTCTTCCTGAAATTCAAACTATATTTTAATGTTTTCAGGAACTTCGTCGTCCCATGGAGCCTTCAGTTTCCATAGCTCTTGCATGAACAACTTTCCTGATATTATAATCGGATTTATAAGACCTAATGAATCGTAAACTTGACAAATTATTGAAAGTATTGTTCTATTTGTTAACTGTTTTCAGATTCACACAACACTGTAAGATGTCCATTTTGGTATTCCAATATTTCCTATTGGTAAAATATTGATTTCTAATTGATCATTCAATTTAAATTTGTTCAGAATATTGAAGTCACTACATAGCCATTTTCTTAGATAGAAACCAGATTTTGAAAAAATTGTAGAGAGATCTTTCTGGATCTGTATTGTGAGTCTCCACCTGTGAGAACGTCATCAACGCAAAAATTTTGTCTAATTATATTACTGACGATAGGATACACCACTTGCGTGGTGAGGAATGAAATAACCTTCATTTTGTTTTTTATTATTGTCGGACAATTCACTCATGTGACTTAATTCTATATAGTCACTCATAAAACTTACATATTCTTCACGTTAGTTACTATTTTTCAACAATCTTTTTTCTAATTTCAAAAATATTCTCATAGAAATCAATATCGTCAGTTTTGAATGGCATTTTTATAATAAATTTTCCGTTACTATCCTTTTTTAAATTACTTTCAAAAACTCACTCGCGATATATATCTTCATTTGACATTGTTTGTATTTTACCTGGCACTTGTTCCAAACTCCAAAAACGCGCGAGTTGTTAATCTAATTCACAGTCAAGAGAATTATTGGAATCTGGCAATAAATGGACTCAGAAGGTATTTGAGGTTAGCCCCAAATTTCCAGCGATAATCCATCCTAAACGAGAGTTCTGAAGTACAGATAAGTTAGGTCCTAATATTTTTTGAGCAGAAGTTAAAATTGTTCAAAATACTTGAGACCGTAAAATTATATCTATATCTAAAAGGATTTGGAAAAGCTGAATACACTTATTTGAATTAATGAATCGAAGAGGTTTTGTATTAAAGTGTATAATATATTAAAATTCTTGCAAAGCGCTTTCGACTTTTGTCATCATCAGTGCTCACCTGAAAGTAAGTGATCTAGTTGAAAAAGGGAATTTAGTGAAATTGAAGTTGTAAAATTTTTTAAGGTTAAGAAATTTGGAAAAATTGTTTGAGATTACTTACTTGTCAGGCAACAGGAAGTATCAAGATAAGTGAATTGTACATTGTAATATTTAAATTATATAAAACAAAATAGGCTTATAGCCAAGAAAATACATTTTTGGATTCAGGCCATGTGGTTCAGTCAAAGTATCTTATGAAGAAGGACAACTTGAGACAGAATGTGTCAAGTGTCATGTTAAAATAATGGTACCAACTTGAGGAGTGGTCCATTATAGGTTTAAGTGAATATGTAGAGGAAAAATATTGAATAAATTATTAGTAAACTGTGATTAATTAATAATTCATAATCCTCTTATGAAGGGGAAGGAAATCTCTGTTTAAGTTTACTTGAGTATTCAAACAATGATCATTGTTAGAAAGTTCTTTAGAAATCTCCAACTCTTCAAACAAGTCAAGTCTAAGGAAATTTTTATTATCTATTTTATGTAATATTTTGGAATTTCTATTGGGACTAAAGTTGTGGTTGTGAAATTTTATGTGGTGGCCAAAAGCAGATTTATCAGGTTTTTTTATATGTTCATTAATACGAGTGAAAAGAGGTCTACAGGTTCTACCAATGTAAGATGCCGAACAATCAGAACAGTTAAGCTTGTAGACTCCGCTACAGTTTAATTTGTTGATTTTGTCTTTAGAATTTACTAAAAAGTTACTTAAGTTGTTTTGAGATTTAAAGGAAATTTTTGTACCAGGTATGGTATTTTCTATAAATTTGGAAATAACAGTACACATATTTTGATCAAAATAAGGTAAGGAAAAATATCTCACAGAAGGTGAATTAACTAAGATGGTGGAGTTAAAGGCCAATCTTCTATCTGATCTGAGTTTAAATTTACTAATTAATTTGTGAATAATGTATGGTTGATAACCATTGTTGACAGCAATCTGTTTTAAAGTATTTAATTCTAAATTAAAATTGGAGGGAGATAAGGGAATGTTCAACAATCTGTTAACATAACAATTGAAGGAAGCCATTTTATGTTGCATGGGGTGAAATGAATTGAAAGGAATGACATGATCAGTCTGGGTTGGTTTTCTGTAAATGGAAAAATCTAGTTTGTTGTAAGTTTTTGTTATAGTCAGATTTAAAAAGTTTAATTTATTGTCTTGTTCTATTTCAAGTGTAAATTTGATTTTGGGATGTAAGTTATTTAAGGAGTCAAGGATATCATGTGCTACATTAGAGTTGCCATCTATGAAAACCAAGCAGTCATCAACATATCTGTGCCAACTGAGAATCTTATCAATTTTATTAATTATGAATGAATTTTCTAAATTTTCCATGAAAATGTCAGCCAAGAAAGGTGAAAGAGGGTTACCCATTGCTAGGCCATCAGGTTGACTGTAAATTTTTTTGTTAAAGACAAAAAAATCTTGGGAAATGCAAAATTTAAGTAAAGTTAATATATCTGTTTTGGTGAAGTCAGAAGTTAAGTGTTGAGAAAGCAAGTTAGAAACTAAAGGTAGGGTTTCAGATTTTGGGACAGAAGTGAACAGGTTGCTAACATCAAAGGATATCATGAGGGTGTTGGAATTAGGTTGAAAGTTTTTGATTTTATTAATTAAATCTAAAGTGTTACTTACTTAATTGACAGGTTTGTAGTTGGTTACATGTTTTATCACTTGTAAGACAAATGTTGACAAGATAGAGACAGGAGTATTGTAAAAGCTTACCACTCGTCTGATTGGAGTACCATCTTTGTGTATCTTCGGGAGACCGTATAATCTTGGAATTTGTGGATTGCTAGGGATTAAATTGTGAGTTTTATTGAATTCAAAGAAAAGGTTTAAACCTTTTCTTTCAACTTTCAACCTAATTCCAACACCCTCATGATATCCTTTGATGTTAGCAACCTGTTCACTTCTGTCCCAAAATCTGAAACCCTACCTTTAGTTTCTAACTTGCTTTCTCAACACTTAACTTCTGACTCCACCAAAACAGATATATTAACTTTACTTAAATTTTGCATTTCCCAAGATTTTTTTGTCTTTAACAAAAAATTTTACAGTCAACCTGATGGCCTAGCAATGGGTAACCCTCTTTCACCTTTCTTGGCTGACATTTTCATGGAAAATTTAGAAAATTCATTCATAATTATTAAAATTGATAAGATTCTCAGTTGGCACAGATATGTTGAAGACTGCTTGGTTTTCATAGATGGCAACTCTAATGTAGCACATGATATCCTTGACTCCTTAAATAACTTACATCCCAAAATCAAATTTACACTTGAAATAGAACAAGACAATAAATTAAACTTTTTAGATCTGACTATAACAAAAACTTACAACAAACTAGATTTTTCCATTTACAGAAAACCAACCCAGACTGATCATGTCATTCCTTTCAATTCATTTCACCCCATGCAACATAAAATGGCTTCCTTCAATTGTTATGTTAACAGATTGTTGAACATTCCCTTATCTCCCTCCAATTTTAATTTAGAATTAAATACTTTAAAACAGATTGCTGTCAACAATGGTTATCAACCATACATTATTCACAAATTAATTAGTAAATTTAAACTCAGATCAGATAGAAGATTGGCCTTTAACTCCACCACCTTAGTTAATTCACCTTCTGTGAGATATTTTTCCTTACCTTATTTTGATCAAAATATGTGTACTGTTATTTCCAAATTTATAGAAAATACCATACCTGGTACAAAAATTTCCTTTAAATCTCAAAACAACTTAAGTAACTTTTTAGTAAATTCTAAAGACAAAATCAACAAATTAAACTGTAGCGGAGTCTACAAGCTTAACTGTTCTGATTGTTCGGCATCTTACATTGGTAGAACCTGTAGACCTCTTTTCACTCGTATTAATGAACATATAAAAAAACCTGATAAATCTGCTTTTGGCCACCACATAAAATTTCACAACCACAACTTCAGTCCCAATAGAAATTCCAAAATATTACATAAAATAGATAATAAAAATTTCCTTAGACTTGACTTGTTTGAAGAGTTGGAGATTTCTAAAGAACTTTCTAACAATGATCATTGTTTGAATACTCAAGTAAACTTAAACAGAGATTTCCTCCCCCTTCATAAGAGGATTATGAATTATTAATTAATCACAGTTTATTAATATAATTTATTCAATATTTTTCCTCTACATATTCACTTAAACCTATAATGGACCACTCCTCAAGTTGGTACCATTATTTTAACATGACACTTGACACATTCTGTCTCAAGTTGTCCTTCTTCATAAGATACTTTGACTGAACCACATGGCCTGAATCCAAAAATGTATTTTCTTGGCTATAAGCCTATTTTGTTTTATATAATTTAAATATTACAATGTACAATTCACTTATCTTGATACTTCCTGTTGCCTGACAAGTAAGTAATCTCAAACAATTTTTCCAAATTTCTTAACCTTAAAACATTTTACAACTTCAATTTCACTAAATTCCCTTTTCAACTAGATCACTTACTTTCAGGTGAGCACTGATGATGACAAAAGTCGAAAGCGCTTTGCAAGAATTTCAATATATTATACACTTTAATACAAAACCTCTTCGATTCATTAATATCTATATCTGACATGTTGCTAGCTTGAGTCCTTTTGGAATATTCAATATCAATTTATCAAAGGTCATTTTTGGAAGACACTCTTATTTTATCAAGTATTAAACAATTAACATTCATAGAAAAAGTATCACATAGAGACAATAAGTGTAAATTAACTTGGTACTTTATTTTCATTTTACCTTGTCCTACACCTTTGACTGTATGAGTTATGGGGAATTTCTCAATTTTCTATTTATCGCACATAGATTTGGTGATAAAACTTCTTTGAGATCCGCTATCTAACAAAATTCGAACTTCAAATACGTTTTCACCCACCTTTAGAACATTTTCAGACGATATTATCACCATACCATTTTCAGCGGGCGATAAATGGAGGCAAAATGGTATACCATTTTCACACAGAACCATAGTTTGATACATTTCATCAGTCTAATATAATATAAATTGGTTTGGAATTCATGAAAAAATATTGAAAACATTAACCGAAAATAACAATTTTATTTAAACAAAAAACTGAAATTACAAATAATAACATAAAACCAAAAAAATAAAAATTGAAATATTGATGAAAGCTGAAAATCAAATATTATTATTAATGAAAAATTAAAGGATTCCAAACCAAGTTTTGTCACAACGTTTCGATTGTTAGAATCCACAAAAGTCTTCGGGTGATGGACTTATTCCTTCGAGATACAAGTATTTATAGTCCATTCGAGTGCTTCCACCTATCTCCTCTTCTCTCTCTCCGCTTCATTGGTTTTAGCGGGAGATGGCCGTTTGCGGCGTAGAGATAAGTAACATATGGAAACCTCTAATCAAACGGGAAAACGACCAACTCCCGCCAAACAAAGGCGTTCCACGCAACATACCGCCACCCTTGAAAGCACCAAGTCTATCAAATGATATTGTCTGGTACACTGTTTATTCTAGGAGGGTTGCCGGATATCAGTTATCAATTGGCAGTAAGCACAGTTTTTGCACTGCGCGTTTGGTAACTCCCGTGGATGTTTTAACACTGACCACCCGGGTAATTCCATCTGAGCCTGGGTGAAGTTTGAGTACTCTTCCTAACCGCCAATGCTGGGATGGAATGCATTCGTCTACGAGGATTACCATGCATCCCACCTTGAGAATGTCATCAGAATGCTCCTTCCATTTTGAACGTTGCTGAACCTGGCTCAGGTACTCGTGGGACCATCTTTGCCAAAAATGTTGGGCGATTTGTTGCAACCGTTCATATTGTGTCAATCTATTTGCTGGAAGCTCCGTTAGATCTGTTTGGGGAATTGATGTGAGGGTTTCGCCAATGAGGAAATGACCAGGTGTTAGGGCACTAAGGTCGTTTATATCGTTGGATAAAGGAGTGAGTGGACGGGAGTTCATAACGGCTTCTATTTGAGTAAAAACCGTTGTTAGTTCCTCAAATGTTAAATTACTATTACCTATGACTCGAGTCGCGTGGTATTTCGCGATTTTAACTGACGCTTCCCAAAGGCCTCCGTGGTGGGGACTTCGGACAGGAATAAAATTCCAATCAATTTTGTTGTCTAATAGGAAATTAGAAGTCTTCTGCTCAGAGATAAATTCAGACAACAAATCATAAACTCGTTTCAATTCATTTTTAGCCCCCGTAAAATTAGTTCCATTGTCCGAATATTTGACCTTACAAAGTCCACGACGCGAAACAAACCTCTTCAGAGCATTAAGAAACGCTACACTGCTGAGATCACTCACTGTTTCCAAATGAACCGCCTTTGTAGTGAAGCAAATAAAAATACATAAATATGCCTTGATGATTTCGCGATTTCTCAATTTCCCATTCTTAATATTAAAGGGTCCCGCGAAATCTATCCCCGTAATAGAGAAAGGTCGATTTTGTGTAATTCTATTCGCAGGAAGATTACCCATAATACCATTCATACTAATAGGATTCGCCCTAAAACAAACTAAGCATTTTCTTAAGACGCTGCGTATAGCCATTCTCCCGTTTATTGGCCAATATCGCTGACGTAAAGATGCTAAAAGAGCTTGGGGTCCAGAATGCAACTGTCGATAATGTTCCGTTAAAATAATTAGTTTCGTTAATGCGTGGTTTTGCGCTAAAACCACTGGAAATTTTTTATCGTACGAAAATTCCGAATTTTTAAGTCGACCTCCAACGCGTATTAACTGATCTGAATCACAAAAAGGGTTGAGAGACGTCAATTTAGAATTTTTTGGAATTGCCTTTTTTCTTTCAAAACAATAGATCTCCTGTGGAAACATTTCCCTTTGAGCTATTTTTAATGAAACCATCATCGCGTGACTCATTTCTTCATTAATAATTTTCTCTCCTTTCCGATTGGATGGTTTCATTCGACAATTTTTATAAAACCGTAAAATGAGTGCAACCACATGCTGAAGGCGCTGGAGTGAAGAATATTTTTGAAATATGTCGAAATTGAAATTCACTGTTACAAATGATATCTTCACCTTACGCCTTTCAGGTGCATTTTCCTTTAATTCGCTGTTTATGCGAGAATTTTGCCAATGACATTTTTCCAATGATAACCATTTAGGACCGTGCCACAATGAAAAATAACTTTCAAGTTTGGACGGTTCGATACCGCGAGATACAATATCCGCTGGATTGTATTCGGATGAAACGTGACTAATATCGGTATGATTTTGAATTTCAGAAACCCTATTGGCTAAAAATATTTTCCAAATAGAGGTGTACTGATAATTCTAATCGTGGTAAGGATACGGTCTTTAGAGGTGCTACTCGGGACTTTGCTGTGAGTAATGTAACCGTACCCACCCTATTACTTGCGAAGCTTCTCAGATAAATGCATGCACCATATGCTGACTGAGAAGCATCACAGAACCCATGTGAACACGTTCCACAGAACACGTTCGGCATTCAATACTAAAGCTTGCCGCGGGATTTTTAAGTTATTTATCATAGGTAGTTGCTTACCTAATTCAAGCCAAGTATGTGTGATATGAGTAGGGGGAGTCTCATCCCACTCAACGCTCAATTCCCATAATTTCTGCATCATAAGCTTTGCGGTAATTGTAACAGGTGCAACTAATCCCAAAGGATCGAATATTTTTCATATCGAAGATAGAATCGAGCGTTTCGTGATTGGACCGGGTATTTCCACAGGAGACAAGTCTCTGTCGACTTCTTGTAGCTTGTGGCTATGTTTGTAGAAGTTTCCATTCTTCTACTTTTCTTTCTTCTGTCGTGCAGACATAGGTTCCTTCAGTTTCTCTTTTCAATTTCTTCCGGCAAGCATGGCTTGCAGGACTGGGAATTTCGTTAGAATTTCCTGCAGCTGCCCTAGGGCCGTTGGGAGACCTTCGGGAGAGCTGTGGGAATTCTCCGTTGCGGACACGGCTCTCGCATATGAGATTCCGTCTATGACTACATTTTGCCTGGCTGTCCTCGGGTTTGTGGGCTGCCGTCTGTCATTTGGCACGTCAGTGGCCGTTTTTTTGTTTTCTGAGCGTTCTGGGCACCCGGAGAAACTGGCTGGATGCTCGCCTTTACAGTTGAAACACCGCATGGGCAATTTTTTTTGTCTTCTACACTCATTTGTTAAGTGTCGTCCGGCACACTTTACGCAAGCAGGAACTGCTTTACAGTTCCGATGTGTGTGTCCGAACTTCTGACACCTAAAACACTGTCCTACTCTATTCCTTGGGCGTTGTGTTTCTGCACTTACGCGGACATTTTGTAATTCTTCCACTTGAAAAATGTTAGTTTGGTTTCTAGGTACCAAGACTAATACAAATGGGATCGGTTTTCTATTTGACTTGCTCATCCGAGCAATGGAAATAACTTCAAAACCTTTTCCTTGAAGTTCGGTCTTTATGTCCTCAGTTTCCAGGGATTCTGGAACTCCCCGAAAAACGACTCTTAGAGGCTTATCGGCTTGTACTGAGTAGGTATGATACGGTATTTTTCCTAAATTCATCTATGGTGTTTAGATGAACTTTGATCCCATCGTTTGTATTTATCGCCCGCGAGATGGAAATGTTCTGCGCGGAGGCGATCGAATTAAATTCTTTCCTTTTTTCCTTCGCCCGTATTGTTATTGGCGGAGGTTTTATGGTCTTTTGTTTTGGTTGTTCTTGTCGAGTTCCCGTGGCATCCTCGACCTTATTTTCCTCATCTAATTCCATCCTTTTGGTTTATTATCGTCTTTTGTCTGGGGATTAACCTTCTGGGCTACCTGCTTATCCTTTTGTTTAGGCCCTTCCGGTTCGCCCGAGTTTTGTGACGTACCAGGTGTGACGTCATCGGGTTTACTTTCACTATTCCTTTCAGGTAAGGAATTTTTGCTCTTTTTCTTTTTTGGTTGTTGTACCGGGCTTATTGTTTTTCCACAGAGGGCTCAGGCGTGGCCGCTCTTTTTTGGGGTATGCTTTCTTCCATGATTTCTTCATCCTCTGAAGGAATGCTGTCGAAATCCGGATCTTCTATGTCGTTTTCGTAGCTTGGCAAAGCTTCGAAAAGCTGGTAGTACTTTGGCTTGCGATTTTGTTTGTTATTTTCCATCACTTTCTCAAAATATTTATATGACTTGGCCAGCTCTGAGCTGGAAACGTCATATCTGTCTAATAATGCAGCTACTAGTGTGAGTACTGCGTCTCTTGAATTGCTTCTCCGGAAGTAGTGAATATGATTCAATAATTCCTCCATTATTAACGCTTATCGACCTAAAGCACTTTTAGGGGATAGCGGATTATAAAACTGAAAATGTCACTTTTGTCACTATCGATGTTCACTCATCAACGTCTCAATCGCAACTCATATGTTCCATTCCTTCTGACTTGCAACATCCAATTTACGAGAGATCAAATAGATTAATTAGGTATCCCAGTTGTCAAACGGTTCTCCCAAAGTTTTTAGTGAACGTGTATGTTTCTGGATGTCATCCGTTAATTTTCGTAAATTGGCACGAACGTCCCTAACAATGGCTGGCGCTTCAACTAATGCTCTGACGTGGTTTTTTATGGTCTATAATTTATTTTCATATCTAAACTTTAATAAGTCCCATGCGTTTTCGTAATTACTTTCAGTTACTTCGATTGCCTCTATAACTTTTGAAGCTTCCCCTTTTATACAACTTATGAGATAATAGAATTTTTTTATTTTGTCCATTGTGGCGTCATTATGTACTAACGCTAAAAACATATCCCTGAACTGACCCCATTTCTGGTATTCTACATAAAATTTGGGTAATTCGAGAGTTGGAAATCTAACATTGGTTGCATTATTGACCGGACTAATCGTTAAAATTGGTTGCTGGGATGTGTTTGTAACGTTTCCTGTATTATTTTCACTTTTAACCCGTTTTATAAGTAGATTTGCCCTCTCTATAATCTCACAAAATTTATCTTCGAAATTTTCACGTTCAGTACAATTATCCAATTCGGTTTCATCCAAAAACTCTATTTCACCCTGAATTCTATCGAAGTCTAACCAAATTTGCTTTGAATTGAATTGAATTGAATTTATCAGTGAAAGTATTGAACCTCGTTAAGGCACTCTTAACTTGTGCTCTTTCTAAACGCAATTTTCTCAATTCCTACGTCATAGCTATTTTTCTCTCAAACAACGATTCACGATAAGTTGGAGTTATAGGAAAATCGATATTTTTACGATAAAATGACAATACGATACGATAAATGATATCAAACGTTTTTACCCAACTAGAGCACAAAATATGTAGAAAATGGAAAAAATGATACAGACGGTTTGGTTTGTCTTCGGTGTTCACGATGGATTCGATTAATTTCTCCAATTCCTTAATGCCTGTTTACTTCTCGCTGAGAGCAGTGTATTTTGTACCATAACTTGAATGATAACCATTCGGCTGAAGGACCATGTTTTAATCTCGATGTTTCCTTAAACTACTCCGTTTAAATGATTCACTAACTCATGACAATTAACTTTATTTTGAAGTGATACAACATAAAACGTGTGGAAAAATATGCTACAATGAATTGCAATGCGTTCTCGTCGATGGACTCGATTTAACTCCCCCAAAATCCTCTTGTCTGGTCGTCACTTTGCCTGGCACACCCCGCACCTCACCGCTCTTGAGGGTTGCAATAAAAATACCTCGGCTAGCAGGCAGTCCTTAACATAATTTGGTTTTATGCGTAAACAAAACAAAGGCGTGCCACGCAACACCGCTCTTCATGCCGAAGTATAGTGAGCAATCCAGGCTTTTGATTTTGCTGTAAGAGCTGTTCAACCCTACCATACTTATTCCTGAAATAACAAGCGTGGAAAAATATAAAGCATAGGAATAGGTAGGTAATTCATCTAAAAATGATTGCAATTTCACGAGACATTCTCATATCGCTTGACACATAGTGTGCCAAAGCAAAATTACAAGGTGCTTCAAAAAGATCTCCTTTCTCAATTGAAGTATTATTGAAAAATACCATTTTTCTATTATACAGACTCCACCATTGTTTCCATTCCTCATCGATGGATTCCGGAGAAATTTTTAAAACCGTGATATTGGCTGACTTTCGGTCAGCCACACGCTTTGTATAAAGTTTACTCGTATTCATGCACCAGAAAACAATCATTTCACATAAAAAGTAGTGATGAGACAACTCCATTTCTCCTTAGTAACAGTGGCATATAAAATTTTGTTCTATTCTGCCAACGAATAATAAAACTGCATATCTGGGGGCGAGTGTTGATTAATAAATATATATGATTAGGTTGAATAAATTATTACATTAAATGGATGTTTAGATTTTATGAATTTATTTTGTGAAATTTTTACTGAACTCATCGTTATTTTATTTTTTTTCTTTGGTCTTCATTGCATATTTAGTATTGAAGGTATTATGATACATAAAGTCTACTGTTCATGAAGAATATCAATCCAGTTTCAATGTTGCTGATATATTCAAAATTTTAGTCATGGTATTCTTTAGTTTCGATGACCACTGAAGTATGACTTTCTACAATATATCTTGCAATAAATATTAAGTACGATGAAAATTCATTTCTTCGACTCACTTCTTTATAAATGTTTTCTCACGGTATTTCTTTGTAGGAACAGCTTATTTATATATTTTTACCTCATTTTGATTGAAAGTAATATTCCTGTTTGAAAACACTTACCAAACATTTCTTATGCAGCTAGGAGTAGCTGAGCTGGTGGTGTTAGGAATGAACACGCATCAAGAAGCTAGGATGTTTCCTTTTCTTTGATTAGATACATTATTTCAATTGTTAGTGACATTTCGTTTATTTTTATAGTATACTGTTCTTTTCTAGTATAATCATTTGTTATACCAGTATTCACTTGATTTTTTTATTCATCCTTTTCACTTAATTTTAAGACAACCATTTTGTTGAATAAAAACCAATTATTATTACGAGTAAGACGCAAGTACATTATGTTCACCAATTACAAAAAGTATACATACCCTAGTATCACACACAGGAAATCCAAGATTGAGATTAGATAGCTCTTTCCGCAAAATAGGGCATGGCCACATCTACTTTGAGCAAATTAGGAAATATTTATGGACCAATGTTGAAGGTGCCGCATTTGGATACTATCAAATAATAGCATAGAGAAAACCTACATTTTCATTTTTTTTATCGCTTTTCTGAGTATTAAAGGAGAAATTACAATATCTTTCAACTTTGATAGTACGATTGATTCATTTGTGTGAGCCAGCTCAAAAAGAAGTCGTTTTAAAAATGTGTTTAAAAACATAATTGGACTGAAATTCTTATAAATAAAGTATATTTCAATCGAGAATCACAACATATTGAGTTTTTATTAAGAAATCATATCACATGTATGAATGGACTGACCCGTTACTTGATGAAAACTAATAACAGTATCCATGATGATAAATAAAACAATTTTCACTAACAATTTTAATAATCCTAGAAGCGTTACGCTACAAATAGTTTTTCAGAGCTTTTTTGAAACTGTATATTGTTTTCCATCTTTTTATATCATTTGGAATTGAATGAAATATTCTGGGAGCCATTACCATTGTAGTGGTATATTGATTTTTTGTTGTGAATATACTACAATAAAATATTATACTGTATGTGTACATACACAGTGGTTTCAAATATAAATAGGAATGGTGAGATCAAAACTCTGAAGGTTTTGAAGTGGTATCTACACGATGTTCTATTAAAAATACCTGAGATAGCATATGATGCGCTTTTGTGCTATGAACCCGTCGGATGATGAACTGGATAATCCCCAAAACTGCACTCTGTATCGCAGTTTTCAATATATCTGAGTGTGATATATTCTCATCAGTTGATCATTACTAAGGATTGATATCGGATTCCTGATCAGATAAGAGAAATAATTGAGTTTAGATATCAGCAGTCGGCATGTTTATATGATTTTCTAGCGATATATTTGTTGTATTACATGAGTATTGTTTTATTGTTTCATTTTCTCTTTCAGGAAATATACTTGAGCAATTTTGGTCAATGGTGCTTTCTTTCTTGAATGTTCATCAGGGTGAAGGGGGGTAACTGTGGCAAAAAAATTGTGAATTCACTATACTTAGTCCTAGTTATTATATTTATTGATCAATTCGGTTTTAATTTAGTACACTTATCCATTCGTGATGTTAAAAATGATCCATACATTGTATGATACATATTGGAATTCGGTCGTTATGAATTGATTTTTTTTTTCAATCCCTTGCGATTGCCACAGTTACCCCACATATTGGAGCAATTGTGATTTCGAACGTGGGAAATATGACATACAGAATATTCTCTGTGTTAAAGTTATTGTAGATTGAGAACAAAAATATTCACTTTAGGATTTTCTGTGCTTAAAAAAATATTTTCATATACCAATGAAATACATAGAATATCAAATATGAGACACAGTCGAGAAAACATTATTCCTAAAATATATAAAATAGGCTAATTGACAATAGTAAATTCTGTCACTCTAGATTCTTATATTTTGAAAAATCAAATTCGAAGGAACACTTTCTACTTTTGATGGCACAAGGACGAGGTAAAATTCATTCAATTTCTTCTAAATCAATGATAGATATATCATCTTTTGGCGGATATATGAAATCGTATAACATTCCTAGTATTTCTAAGAATTCAATTCTGATTTTTTCATTAATACAGTGATCAACAATTGCTACGAAATATTTTCTGCTTTTTTTGCCTGACAATTGTACTATTATATGATTCCAACGTCTGGACTGACTTTGCTTCCTTCATTTCCTTGAACTTCATCTTTTTCATAAATTTCAAAGATTTCTTCTTCCTCTTGTCTTTATAGTTCTCCCAGATCAGGGAGAAAATCATCAGATTCTGCATATTGTATTTCTACGTCACTCTCTTCAGATGTCTCAGATATTTAAGTGCATTTCTGTTGTTTTTGTGTTTGTTGTTTAATTTTTCTGTTTTCTTTTTCGTTTTGAGTGTTTCTCTTTCTGCTTTATGACCTTTTCTAAATAATCTTTTTTTGTTATCATTTCAGCTGTATCAACTCTTTTTTTATCTGACTTTTGTATTCTTACAGTTTTTAGCAGTAGTTCTTCGAAAGTTGGCGTTGCAGAAGTGCTGGGCTCATTATTAGTCAAATCTAAAACAAAAATAAAAAGTTGCACAAAGTCCAATTTGAAAAAAATATGTTATACCTTCACTTGCTTCTTCAATTTGGAGAGTTGCATTTTCCTTAATCTGAACACCATCATCTGATTTTCCTTGATTTACAATATTCTGTTTGTCATATCGTACAAGTTTCACTTTATCAAAAATTGTTAGGGAATAACGGATCTGTCACAAGGATATACACCAGTTTTTCGAAATCAATTTATGATAGCAGTGTCTTTCATGGAATACCATACTTCTTCAAGAATATTGGCAAATATAGATTTAGAAATATTTTCACCAATGTGTCGTCGTCTTTGCCAATCAGCCAAACGTAGATTCCAAGTAGATTTCACTCCTTTGAATACTGATTAGTCCGGGAGGTAGTATTAATATTATAAAAGTCATTTTATGCACAATGCAATTCACCCATTGAAGTTGTTTCCATATACCTGAATACTAAACCGACCGTCAGACTCTCCAGTAGCGGTGAGTAAAGTCGGAGGAAGCTGCGGAAGATAACCAGTAATTTAAAAGAAAGTGATTTTATGCACTCCATAATGTCGAAAGTTCATTATTCTCAAGGTATATTCAACTAATAAAGTCAGTCGTCAGACCATGATCTGCGAGTGGATTGTTCGTCAGTCACGCGTAGTAACGTAATCCCGAATTTTGAAAAAAAAGTTATTGCATGCAGTCTGAAATTGTTAAAGTTGACAGTTTGTAGCATAAAAAGTACAAAAATAATCTTCAGACGTTATAGAAATAGTGGAAAACCCGTCAGTCGAGCAATCGAAGTGAATATTAGCTCTCGGAAATAATTAAGCGCGCGGCATCTTTTGCGGTCCAACTGACGGACTTTCCACCACGTTCATGTCGTCTGACGATTATATTTATTTTTTATACTCAAAACCTATATCTGAAATGCATACAATGCAATGCAGGATGCATACAATGACTTTGATAAGATGAAAGATAATAGATTCATCACTAAAGACTGGGAATAATTATCAATATTATGAAAATAATTGTAAATTTTAATAGTTTTCGTTATTAAAAATTTGTTCTATGAATAAAATCGTATGAAAAATAATAAAAATGTGAGAAATTATTATTCGGCTTCTTCATATTCGCTATCAGAATCACTCGCGCCCAGTGAACTTTCATCGCTACTG
This sequence comes from Leptinotarsa decemlineata, assembly GCF_025532065.1. Taxonomy (NCBI): domain Eukaryota; kingdom Metazoa; phylum Arthropoda; class Insecta; order Coleoptera; family Chrysomelidae; genus Leptinotarsa; species Leptinotarsa decemlineata. The sequence goes on from NW_027412698.1 coordinate 3,744,305, forward strand.
TCTTCCAACCCGCTTTCATTGCAATCTTCATCTTTATCGTCGTCTTGCAATTTTGTTTCGTCTGAATGATCAGAAAAATTGCATTAATATGAAGTGGAGGTTGAAGATTAACAATTCAATATCAGAGAAAAGTATGATAAATACTTATAATATTATCGCTTTCATCTTCGATAGAGTTCGTGATGCTATTTATCGAAGGCAATTGATCTCCTTCGAACCATTTAAAAACATATATGTTATCCATAATCAGTTGGAGTTAAATGAGTTGATGTTTGATGAGATGCGTGAGTCCACAATTGAACGATATAACTGCTCCTCAATAATTGTTGCAATTCTGAATGATACGGTGGAAGAGTAGAGCCCTCGAATGTTTCATTAAATTTTAAAATATCTTCATTTTTAACCTTGTATGTTTTCATGAATGCTGCTACCCGCGATAAATTTACATCATTTATATTATTGAAACCATATATACGGCAAACACATTCTTTCAATACTGCAAAATTTTCATGGGAGTTTTTTTTTTGGTAGGGTGGAAACCCTCATGGGAACTGATCGGTTGGTGTCCATCGCGAAACAGTAGTGTCGGACTCCTACCGACTAAAACCACCCCTTTGCCCTCTCTTGTACTTGGAACTGTCTGAAAGACATTGATTCAAGTAAAGGCGGCATACTACGTCAACATCCATAGTGTAAATTAAATGTTATAACTCACACAGTGTATAGATAAAAGTAGAATAGTAAAAAATTGAAAGTAAAACAGTAAAATATTAAAAGTAAAACAAAACACACATTCACACATCCAGGGTATAGATAAAATTTTCATAACGCAACGCACAGTGTAAAAGTAAAATAATAGTAAATAGTATATTATACAACGATCATTAAGACACGAGCATTAACCGGGATACGAAACGAGCCGAAGGCGAGTTTTGTAGGGTATATGCGAGTGTATTAATAACCATTACATGAGAGTTGCATACGCTATTTTTTCTAAACCCGATAAATAATGAAAAACTATAAATATTATATTTGTATTGAACACATTTACAGTAATTAACTCATATTTAAAAAAAAAAACACAAACTTAATGGTATTATCATCGATATATGAAAACTATATAGATTCTAATTATATTTATATTGAATATAACAACTGTAATTAATCTGATCTTTTGAAAATATTGGAGTCAATGGTATTCCTTCTATATCGCTGTTCTCAGACATTTTGATAATATAGGTAGGTAATATGAAAACTGATTTTGACAAATAAAGCAATTAGTTACTTAGGTTAGAATCTAGGACAAACAAAGGAACAGGATTCTTGATTGAAAAATTATGGGTTTCTATTGGTTGATAATCTGTATCGTTATGAAAAATCTGTATCATAATGGATATCATTATGAAACGGATTATGGTCATATAAGTGTATTGTTAGAGTACAGGTGTAAAAAAACAATATTTTGAAATATGTGTAAACATTTCCAACGCATAGTGATAAAGTTGAATCAATTTGTGAATACCTAGTTCACATCGATCTATCATCAACTGGCAGTCCTTGCCTCTCCCTTTCTTCTTTTTCCTTCGTTTCCATAATCGTATGTAAGAAATTTGACCCCCTTGACCAACTACGTTTGCTTTCCAGTATTCGGCCTGTGAGGTTATCTGAGGTTATTTCCATTTCGAAATCGGTCTGCAATGTGTTTCTCTGTACATACCACCTGGGACATACGAAGATCGTATGCTGGGGGTCGTCTCTTACATTACAGTATGAGCACAGCTCGTCTGAGGATTTCTTGATCTTATATGTATAGGACTTGACTACCGACGTCTAAAATACTCTTCAGTTGATGAAGTAGGGATATTAGGTGGATACGGTGGATTCAGTCTAACATGACAAAATGGCGGACGGGACCAAAGCCGTAACTGTCATCAGCAAAATAAAGGAAAACCAAAAGGAAATCTTCTCGTACATTTAGGCTTAACTTAAATTACATGGGGTGAAAGTTCTCCAGAAATCTCATCCTCCATAAAACCTCATCCTGAGGTTAAATACACGTCCCAACAGGAACAAACAAAATATGGTCACTAGACATAGTGCTCAATTAACGCAGGAACATTCAAAGTCATTAATAATCCATTCTGGATTTAATTTTACTCACAAATTTGGTTTTTCTGTCGGATTACACTAATCTCGACTAGCGTCGTTCCTTACACGAACAGAAAAGAGAAGCTAATATGGCTATTTCGAGGACTTCGACTTTCTCAAAAAAATCTTAAAACAAGTAACGACACCTCTATACAATTTCTTACAAAATAACTTACTAAACAACAGAGTTCTACCACAAAAGGAGTCTTGTTAATGCAGGGTAGGACATCTGGTTGATGATAGCCGAGTTTGTAATTTGAACACGCTATAAGCCTAATAACCAATGGAATACATGTTATAGATTGACACCATGTGGTTGAGTCAAAGTATTATATAAAAGAAGGGCAACTTGAGACAGAATGTCATAAAAAGATTATGAATTATAATTAAATTGATATAAAATTCATTATTGAAATACCTTATTCTATATTGGCTTCTTCACAACCAAAAATAATTTACAATCCATAATGAATCATTCCTCAAGTTGGCACCATTATTGTCAACATGACACTTGACACATTCTGTCTCAAGTTGCTATACAACATTTGTTTCATAGGTTGTATAATATTCCCGTTTATATCTACACCGGCACCGTTAACATCATCTCCTTCCAGAAACGGATCATCGAAGTTACGCTGGAAATCTATATTGTTATGATGTTTCTGTAGATATTCTGGACCTGTTAGCCAAAAATCTTCCAAACATCCTGCGTCTCTAGGTGTAATTTTCTCCCGTGAAATGAAATATCTTACTGAATCAAAACTGGCTAGAAGTCTCCCATGTTACAAGTTATATAGAAGGATATGTGTGTGCCCATCTGTCATGTTATGAACATCTGAAGCAGTTGTTATAATTGTGTATGTAACCAGAAGTTTTTCAACAATAAATCTACACGCATGATTCCATTGTTGCTCTCTTTGTGTTGACTAACACATAACATCAGGTTATGGGCCCAGAGTGAATTTATAGGTGAAAAATTAGTTGCTGTTTGTTGTTCATCGTGTATTCTGTTTTTCCTAAAAACAAAATGGCACGTGGGAAAGGAGCCGTGAATATTCGTCCATTTGATGGCACTGGATTCGAAAATTGGATATTTTGAGTTCAACGAGTCCTGGAGAGAAACTCACGAAGGAACCGCCAGGTGTTGAGGACGCAAATTTCCAAAAGGATGACGCTACTGCACGTGACATCATTGTTCAGTGTCTTGCCGATTCGGTATTGGAAATAATAAATTCAAAGAAGATAGCCAAGGAAATTATTACAACCTTACACACTACGTATGTGAGAGTAAGTTTAACTTCACGAATCTCCCTACAAAAACGTTTGGGAAATATGGTTTTGATGAATGTAGTTTCCCTAATAGCTACATAATTGAAATCGATAAGGTTTTCTCTGATCTTAAAAATGTTGGATGATCAGTGGATACTGCAGAGGATGTATCTCAGCTGCTAGCGTCGATGCCAAACGAGTACCAATCTGTTATAACCTCAATTGACATTTTGTTATCATCAAATGCTAATCTTGTGACAGAAGATTTTGTGAAAATTAAATTGCTCTCAGAAGAAGGAAGAATGAAATAATGCGAAAGTGGATATGAAAAAAGGAACGCATTTGTAGTATATAAACAGTTTTCTAAGAAGAGGGCACCAAGCAAAAATGTGAGACAGAACGGAGGATCTCATCCAATGGAAACATCATCTGAAGCTAACTTCTGATGTTGGTTCTGCAAAGCAGTAGGACATTTATTTCTTCGATGTACATCTTCAGCTTGTCTTCGAAAGCAAATACTTGCCAACTGTGAAATAATTTTATGTCCACCTTGTTAACGACGATTGAGTTCACAAAGTGTCTCCGTTATATCGCAAAGAAATGCTAGAAGACACCACCAACTATCTTGCTCAAGTTCGCTGTAAACTTCATTATTTTTTTGCAGAAACAAAATTATTTCGTGCCTTGAAGCGTAAAAATGTTCTAAAACTTTTCTTCTACTCAGCCATCGTACTCCGGTATGTAAAAGTACATAGCCATTCTCACTTCCTAATTCTTCTAACAAACTCTTGAATTTCCTGTGATTAATAACGTTTTGTTATATGTTAATAACGGTTTCATCACGTCGTCAACTTCCGGTATGGTGGTACGCGCCGCAAGATTTTTTTGGTGTATGATGCAGTGAAATGATAAGATATTTATGTCATATTTCCTTTTCAAAAAAGAAATAAACCCAACCTTATTTCTTGTCGTAGATGGGCAGCCATCCGTGCATATAGATACCATAATTCCAATATCAATGCCATTTTTTTCCAAAAAAGTACAAATATCAATATAATCACTTCCTCTGGTATGTCCTTTCGTTGGCAAAAATTTGGGAAAATCTTCACGAATCTTATAATCTTCAGTACAGTACCTTACAAACAGAGAACATTGTGATGTTGATGAAACATCAGTGCTCGAATCAAATGATGAACTGAAATATTTACAATTCTTCAAGTCGTCTATGACATGATCAAAAATATGTTTCGAAATATCTTCAATTCGCAAGTGAAATCTGAGAGCTGTAGTTTCCTGATTTGTGATATTATCTGTGGTTTATTGCTGAACTTTTCAAATAATATAGTTGAAGCATTTATAAAACACTTCTTCACATTGTCAGCGTCACTAAATCTGTTTTTTCCGTTAATCATCTATCTCCCCCATAAGAACGACAACTCTCAGAAGTTGAGAAACTTGCGCGAGCTAAGGACTAACGAGGTCTTACCTTTTAACGTGTGATTCCTAACACGGTAACCTAGTAAATAACAAATTTCGTAGGACGCTCTCGTCACTGTTACATCTTGTTACATTGAAACTGACATAATATTTTGCTGCTGCTGTAATTACTTTTTCAAGACGCATAGCTTCTCTTTTCGCAATGCAGAGCCAGCCGACTGGAAACTATTGCGAACATCTTGTATTTTGTATTATATCTCATAATAATATATTTTTTTCAATATCACACTATGTTTGTTAGGTACAACAAAATATTCTTCCTCCAAATAATCTACTTTCGTCAGAAATTTTACGTTTTGATTTTGAGGACACGCCAGCCATTGTAATGGTTACGAATTCTCGGCACTAGTGAAAGAAACTCAGTCGACTGACAAACACAAACGAACACAATAATTTACAAGTACCACGTGGCTTTGGGAACTAACCTCGAAATGAACAGGTTTACTTCGCAAGATATGTTACTCGCTTGAAGACTTGAACTAAAGAGAAAGAAGAATCATGATTTTTCTTCCACGTGTTGATGAAACCGAAAATCCGGCTTTCAGCCTTTGCCAACACCGTTCGCGGGTATTCGAACACTAGGCTTTCCAGTGTTCGACCACGGTATTCGATTTGGGTCAAAAACCCCTACACATTTTTGTGTCGTTATCAGAAAATACTATTGTCAAATAATCTAAAAATATTGTATTAGCCTTCAGGCTGCAGAAAGGGCTAGAGCCGCTAGAGGGCCGTATAGAAAAGGCTGGCGGGCCGCTGTTATCAAGTGTCAGATTTTCCTAATAGTTCGGGTTCTTTTTGTAAGGGCTCTACATCAGTTCCTGATCCAGTATAAATAATCAAATTCAGGCAATATTTGCTCGCAGAATCACACAACATGAATAATTTCAAACGAAAACGATGCCACTTGGATTTTATGTAGTGTTTAAAAACTCAATCTTCCTTTGAAAAGGACGAGGCTTTCATCGATATATACATTTTGGAAGGGTTCGAAAATTTCTTGATCTTCAATTTTTAGATGATCCACCACAAATCTTATTTTATATATTTAGTTTATCTCCATTCGAGTTTTTTTGTTATCGCGAAAATGCAACACCTTGAGGATAAAAAAATGTCTCTTTTCATCACACGTGCAAAGAAGAAAGTCTGTAACAAAGGATCAGTAGACCAATATTCATATATTCTCAACTTTTTGCACCTAGTCATTGCGAGAAGAATAATTCTCAAAAGTTAATCGATTTGGATAACACTACAAATAATAGAAAATTTGAAATTCAAAATCACTAAAAATAAGTCCATTTTAACATTTGTGTCGGGAATCTGACAAAACTAGTGCTTTGTCATACCCCAGTATCAGGTGTGAAACGGGGATTATGTTCATAGTCAAATGTTCTGGCTCATCATCCTTTTTCGTTCATCATCGTATCCCTCATCATCTTCACTTTCTCCAGTACTGAAGATGAAGATACACTCGTTATCATCAATGTTTATGCTTGTGAATTTCAAAGGATTCTAAGTAATTGAGTTTGCAACTCTTCCTTGCATAGTGCAGAATTTCCGTATCGTTTAGATTCGAAAACTTGTGGTTGCATGCCAAGGAATGGTTTGAAAACGTCTAATCATTTTTTCCCTAGTCTGAAGGACCTTTCATGTTCAGCATACCGTTTTTGGAAATTTCGTCCGCATTGTCCCACATAAACATTATTACACTCCGGACACTTAAGCTTATAAACTCCAGATTTTTCCAACTTGTCATGTTCTTTTTCCAAAATATGTTAGCGTTATCCATTTCTTGATTTCTGATTGTTTCTTCAGAAAAAACAATGTGGAAGTAGCATTCAGACCACATGCCAGGTTATCTCATTTCCTTTTCAATGCCAAAGCATAAACAACCTGTTAAATGACCAAATCGATTTAATTTACTCTCCGGTTTTCAAAATGGCACATGCGCACTGTGAACTGTAAATTCAGGTAGTCAATCATGTACCGGAATGTAGCGAATGTAGCGAATCATGTAGCGAATGTAATGAATCATTGTTAGTTTATTGTATTAGTTTGAGAATGTCCATATAGGACGAAACTGCAGTAACGTTAGTTATAAATAAAAGTGGTAAAAAACATAGAAATTTTCACTTCTCTTTTAATCACGATCTCCTACCACGTAGTAACAGCTACATCCATCAATTTACAGTTATATTACACATGTCTAGCTTGCCGTATTCGTAAGACACTCGTGAAGCTGTCCATTATCTTTCAAACGTGTACGACACTCGTACTCACATGGACGTACGCATACATGCGGCATTCGTATAGAAAGGGTTAACAGAATTTAAAGTGTCCTGTATTTGTGGAACATAATTCAGATCATTTACAACTTGATTCAGTTTGTGGGATGAACAATGTAAGTAGGTTGCAGAAGGATATTGCAAACGGATTTTCCATTGCACGCCATTGTCTTTCCCATATATGGCGCTGCAGCCATTGAATCCCAACCCATATAACTTACTTGAATTTAAATTCCACTCTTTACAAGTGTCGATTATCGCAAAGGCTATTGTAGTAGAATCCATATGTTTCAGTTCATTCGGTGAATCCAAGAAACTCTACTATTAAATTACAGTCTACGTATCTTATACCAATAGATACCTGCTCTATACCCGCAATATTATATGTTTCATCAGCTAAGATTGACAAACCATCACTACTATGTATTTCATCAATAATAGTTTTTCTGACAATTCTTAACAACGCAATTATTTCATTCTGAGTATTCCTGCAAAATGTGTTGGAACCTATAAAAGGGTTAGGATTCTATACGTTCAGCAGTAATGCAGAAATCATGTTACCCTCTGACGCTAAACCAAATTCTGTTTTCTTTTTCGATGATGTGATATGTGAAAGCAGGATATCATGAAATCATGTTTCTGTATGGAACGTCATAAAAATGTTGATTATCTTTCACAGATATATTCACGAGTGCCCAAGCAATTGGTGCGTGATAATATAAATGTTATCATAATGTAACGAATCTGAAGCCGGCCCTGACCGATATCTCAGCCAGTAAACACATGACTCACCGCGAACCGCCGCGAAAAGTATAGATGAGTACCGAAACCAATAGAGATATTTAGAGCGATCGTTATCGATATAAAAAGCCGGCTTCCCGTCCAGAGAGGGAGTCTGTATTCAGAAAGCAAATCGAGCGGTTAACAAAGAATTCGAACAGGGAAGATAATTGTTGTATAAAAATTAGTTGTGATAGTGAAATATTGTTGAAAATGAATTTGTTTAAGACAGTTAATTCTTCAATTCCTTACAATTGGTGATCAGAAGTGGATTATTAAAATAAATTTGTTATAAGACTTATTTGTTCGCGTAGAGAACGACCTTTCCACGCTAAAAATAGACTTGTGAAAATAAATAAGTGTTTCGGACTCGATTGAAATAAGTGGACGTATTCAGTTTTGTGGAAAATAAACAATAAGTTCAAACAATGTGTTCAAAGAAAGTGTGCCTAGTGGCCTTGTGGACGGTAAGCTTTGAAGAGAAGCTTCTGGAAAATTCGAATAGTTTGAAGGAAGAACTTCTAGAAAATGCAGAAGGCTTGAAGAAAGAGCTTTGTAGTGTGGCGAGCCTACTCGAAGAAAGGATATGAATCATCGAGACAGAGATAGATAAAATCAGAAAGGAAATGAACACAAAAGTAATGGAAATCAAAGGCGGAGTTCAGGCAGAAATCAGCGGGATGAAGGAACCAATTAGCAAGTTGCAAAACCAAATCGTTAATTCTGCTCACCCTACAGAAACGGTTACTACTCATTTCCGGAACTGAAAGATGTCAAAGTCAGTTACGAACCAGGAAAGCTCTTCATGAAGCCGATCCAGTTTGACGGAAAAACTCCTTGGGCAAATACCGCCTACAATTCGAAGCTGCGGTCAGAGCGAATGTATGGAATGCCCGAGAAAAGGCGGTAGCATTAACATTGGCGTTGCGTGGAGAAGCAACGGATATTTTGCAAATCCTCACGACCCAAGAACAGGAAGACTATGACCAACTTATAAGGCATCTTGAGCTGCGGTATGGAAAGGTCCACCTAGGGCACGTTTACCATTCACAGCTGAAGAACCGCTGCCAGAAATAAGGAGTATCCCCACAGGAGTTTGAAGCCGACATAGCTCGGTTGGTTCGTCTGGCATATCCTGCTACACCGGAAAATGTAATGGAGCGGTTAGTGGTTCGGGCATTCATGGACGGACTTCGTGACCAAGAAACGAGGCAGATCTTGACACTAGCTCACCCCAAACATCTCGTGGATGCACTGGCAAGTGCTCTGGAGTTTGAGGCTGCAAAACAATCCTGCAAGAGTTCGAGCTATCGAGGAAGATGGACAAGTACCTGCTGATATTGAGGCCAGCATCACAAAAGTATTGAAAGAAGTGTTTCCTAAGAGGAAATAAATAAGATGCTGGAACTGGACATTTGGTAAGCACGTGTCCAGCTTTCAAAGAATCGACACCAAATCAGGAAAACTAGAGGGAGTCGATGAGAAGGGGCAATCGTCGGCCTGTACCCAGCAAGCCCCCGCAAAAAACGCATATGTTGCCGTTCTCCAACGATTAGACAAATGTGTTTTCGTAGACGGCCCCATCAACAACGAGCCTTGCACCATGCTGCTAGATACAGGTGCGACGAGAATCATTCTTGGGCCAACCTTTGCCAAAACACCGGCAAGAATTGAACAGTCAAGCTAGAAGCTACGCAAAGCAACAGGGGAACCAGCCACTGTACTTGGAGAACTACCAATTAAATTGGTCTTGGGCAGCACTAGATTGAACCATCGTGCATAGGTGGCGGACAACGAGGACGATGCGATTACTGGAATGGACATTGTGAATTCCAGAGGGTTCGAGCTGAATTTTCAAGACGGCGTCCTACGTCGGTGGTGGAGAAGAGCTGGTGCTTCATGGAAGAAGCGAAGAGACGATCAGGGTCCTGTTGGCTGAAGGCTTATGCGTATCTGAAAGGGCTGAAACCATCCTGGAGGCGCGCTTGGACGGAAGTGTGAGCAGCGGCAAGGTGGTACTGTTCGAGCCCAAGATACACGACGAGAAAATTGGACAAGGAATCGCACTGGGGAAGACCCTGTTGCATGTTGATAAAGTTGTGCCGGTCAGGGTCATGAATGTCGACTACTTTTCTGTGACTTTGTAAAAAGGAAGAATGCTGGGACACTGTTCGTCCATTTCCTCTGTGATACGGACTGTACGCAGTTCTGTTAGCCAAGCCAATAACTTTCCTAAAGCATTGGAGAAGTTGATTGACATTTCCTCCAAGGACATATCACCAACTCACCGATCGAAACTGAGGGAGTTAGTCAAGAAGTACCAGGAAATTTGCGACATTGGAGAAGGAAAAGGCGGCAGAACGAATGTGGTTCAGCATAGAATCGACACTCGAAATGCCCGACCAATTCGGCAATCGGCACAAGATAGTCAGCGATATGGAAAAAGAAGGAGTCATCGAACCTTCTGACAGCCCTTGGTTTTCCCCAGTCGTATTAGTGAGGAAGAAGGACAGCTCGACAAGATTCTGCGTGGACTATCGCCAGCTGAATAACGTGACAAAAATCGATGACACCCTAGACACGCTAGCCGGCTCCACGATTTTCTCGAAATTGGATTTGAAGAGTGGATATTGGCAAGTTGAATTGGCCCCAGAAGATCGAGAAAAGACAGCTGTCACCTCACAAACCACAAGAGGAGACTAAATCAACTGTCGGTAATAAATAAGACAGATGGGTATCCGCGGCTAAGCTAAACAGTGGAGACGGGAGTGGGTTAAACAACTTAGCAAATTCCAAATAGATCCTAATGGGCGCCGGGTAAATTTAATCCTCCAGATACCCTTAGTAACTCACAATATCAATAACTTACCAATTAATATTGGAAATAAAAGATAAAGATCCCCAATATGATTTATTCAATAAACCTAACTTACATGAAATAACCGACAACGCTTCTAAGACAACAATGCAATATTCACACTACTACGCGATGTTCAAATGTCAATACAAGAGCGCGGTGTATATAACCACAAATTCAATCAGCCATAAATTACGGTAGTAACGACGCTCAATATAACTACAATACGTCAAGTGAAACTACTACAAAAATTGAGTTGGTGAAATCGTAAATACTAGTATCGGTAGGTAAGACAATCTCGTTTGCGTCGCGAGAGCTCAGGCGTAGGCGCATCGGTGTCAACAAGCAATCGTTAAAAGAAGAAAATACCTCAATTTCCGTTTCACAAATGCATCACTATATCAATCAGGTATAAATAAACAAACACTATATCAAACAGGAATCAATAAACATAAGGGCAAACAATTATTTAAATAACTCAGTATATCACCAATATTCAAATAAACCAATCATAACTTGCGTGCTCCTTTTGGGCCACCCGGTATATGGTGTTAGGCTACCCCGTGGTCCGACGGAAGTGGATCACCCTGTAGTACGGCGGAGATGGATCACCCTGTAGGGCACAACAAGCTGGACCAGTAATGAATCACCAAGTAAGACCCAAAAAGATAAAAAAAAAAACCCCTGGCCAAGGGGTTTTCTATACTTTTCTTCATGTGCGGTGCTCTGCACGGAAGTCCTACTGGGACTTGATGAGTGACTAAGGGCCTTCTGTTTCTTATAAATCTGATTTCGGAAATCCTTCCACTTGGCACAATGAGTTCGGTAACCACCACAAATCCTCAAAAGAGTTTAAGTTTCAGACTGCAAATATCCACACCACAATGACCAATCAGTCTTCCACTATACAATCCTGACTGTCATATCTGACAGCTAACCAGTTGTTGCCACAGTGCGTCCAACCTACACTACAAGCACCAAGGGGGCGCCGTGCACAACATCATAAATCTATCAATTCCTCCACAGCCACTCGAGATATCAACAAGTCCATGACCCATCAAAACTCCTTCTCAAAGCAATGCAACCCTTAAACAACCCTTGACAATTTGAGTAACCGATCAATCCCTCACCCGTGAACAACTGTAAAACTAGTTCGGTGTAGGTCGTCGGAACGAAACTACGAAAGTTCGACAGATGTCAACCAACAGCTGTCTCTCAACCTTGTTATTGAATGTTTACAAAAATATTGACTCCAATCTATTTTCAACTATTTACCGATACTTATTCATGCCATGGAATAGAAACACATAAGGTAAGTCGCCACATCTTTCCCATTCAGTACGAATATTTGAGCATTCATATTATGTAGAATATTAACCGAAAATATCAAACAGTATTCAGAAACCCAGAGCTAACTAATATTGTTTTTCAGGCGATATGGCTCTAATATGTAAGTAAACCTTCTGGAAGTGATGAATAACAATATATGCAAGAAATATTCTTGGAAAGGTATAGAGAATAAGGCAGACAACGGCTGAAAAAAAATGATAGGTGAAGTAAACTGAGAAACAAACAATAACAACTATTTCAACCTAGCGAGGAATTTCGGATCTCCAACGTCGATTGGCAATAGGGGAATGCGTAAGTACTGGTCAAAGCAGTTAGTCAGGGAGCATACATCTATTCTCGTACATTTCAGGTATGATTTTCTATGGAACGGAAGATTCCCATTACTATGATGTTAAAGGAATGAAATCAACTTTTAACTGAATTATATTGTTAACATCCTCTGAATAAAGATCTTAAAAGGTAAGGTAGTGTTTTGAAAGGTCACATAGGAGCAGTTTCGATCTAGTGCTAAATTGAAACGTAACCAGCTTTCATCATCGGCTCAGGATTGTGGCAGTTCACGATTATGCTATTCGGGCTGTGTAATGTTCCGGCGACCTTCGATAGATTGATGGAGACGGTTCTCAAGGGGCTCTCATGGGTCTCATGGATCTGGTGTATCTCGACGATATAATCGTGGTCGAAAAATCGTTCGAAGATCACTTGAGAAATTTGAAGGAGGTATTCATGCGTCTGAGGAGTTCGAGATTGAAACTTAGTCCCAAGAAATGTCATCTGTTCCAGAAAGAAGTCCGTTACCTTGGCCACGTTGTCTCTGGCAAAGGAGTGGCGGTAGACGAACAAAAGATCAAAGCAGTTAAGGAATGACCCATTCCAAAAGACATACACCAGCTTTGGAGCTTCCTTGGTTTGTGCACCTACTACCGCATATATGTGCTGGGGTTTGCCAACATTGCCAAACCATTGACCCGACTTACAGAAGGACAGATCCAGTTCCAGTGGTCTGAGGAATGCCAAGAGTCATTCAAGAAGCTGAAAAGGGCTTTGATCAACGGTCCTGTTTTGAGCTATCCCCTAACAGGCGGAAAGTTCATTTTAGATACGAGCGCCAGCAGCGTGGGACTTGGAGCAGTCTTTTCTCAGATCCAGGATGGGCATGAGAAAGTTATTGGCTACTTCAGCAAAACGCTCAGTAAACCAGAGCGCATTTCTACAAATACGTGTATGGAAGAAGATTTCTGTTGAGAACGGACCATGCAGCTCTGCAGTTCAAAAATCCCGAGGGCCAAGTAGCGCACTGGATTGACTTCTAAATAGAACATCGAACTGGGACTAGCTATAAAAACGCAGATGCCCTGTCACGGAGACCATGCCCCGATGACTGCTCACGACGAACAGAAGAGAAGGAAGAAGCTATTTGTAGAACTACAGCTGTAGACGACAACTGGAAGGATGATAAGATCAAGGAAGACCAAGAGAAAGACCCAGATCTTGGTTTAGTCATCGGATGGAAGAAAAGTAATCGAAGACCATCGTGGCAGGAGGTAGCAGGTTATTCGCCAGCGGTCAAGTCCTACTGGGCACAATGGAACTCCCTTAATTTGGAAAACGGGGTTCTAAAGCGGGTGTTGGAGTCTGAAGACGGTGCACAAGAAAGACGCCAGACAGTGGTACACAGAAACAGACGACGGGAGGTGTTCAAAGAAACCCATGATGGAGTCACTGGAGGATATCTGGGAGTAACGAAGACCCTACAGAAAATAAGACAACTGTTTTACTGGGTTAATTGTCAAGTCGACATCAAGGACTGGTGCAGAAAATGTGCGCCAGTATAACGTGGGTAGTCCCTTTGAGAGAACCGCCATCGATATCGCCGGCCTGTTCCCAGAGTCCGACCGTGGGAACAAATACATCTTGGTAGCCATGGACCACTTCAGTGAGTGGGCAGAAGCCTACACTCTGCCCAACTAGGAAGTCATTACCATCGCTGACGTCCTGGTAAAGGAATGGATATGTCGATTCGGTGTCCTATTGGAGCTGCACTCAGACCAGGGCAGAAATTTCGAGTCCAACTTGTTCCAAGAAATATGTAAACTGTTGGACATTCGAAAGACCAGAACCACAGCCTTACATCCACAGTCCGATGGAATGGTGGAACGAATGAATAAGACCATTAACCGCCACTTGTTCAATGTAGTCTTTGACTACATTGGACAAGTGGCGTCATTGGTCAAGTGGTAGTCATCGGTAGTGCACGAGTCAACCGACCAAACCCCTGTCAGTATTATAAAGGGCCGAGAGCTGCGGCTTTTTTGCGATCTAAAATTTGTGACGCCGCCAGAACAATACACTGCGGGGGAAGACTATGTCAGCAAGCTTCGGCAGAGAATGGAGAATATCCATGAACGAGTCCGTCTGAACATCCGGAGTGCCAGCGATGAGATGACGAAGGCCTATGACATCAAGGCGAATGCTGGAGAATTTGAAACCGGTGACCTCGCCTACCGAATCCATAAGCCACCTTGAGGAAAGCCTAGGGTCGTCAATTTTAATAGATTGGCTCCTTATGCTGAAAATCACGACCAAGTTCGCGCCCTCAGACCACCAGAAGATGAAACGACGTTCCAGAAATTCATGTCCTTATACTCGAACGGACAGAAGATCGTACATGGGGTAACTCAAGAGACGAGACCTTTTCAAGGTGCCAGTTGATAACGCACTAGCTCTCTGCGTGGCAGAGGATCTCCAAATGTCCAGGTGTATCGTTGTGGTATTCAACAAGAAATTCGGTCAGCTTCAAACATTACGAGAATAGAATCCTGAAATCGGAGGAGTGCTACAGCTAAAGAAGGGTTAGAGAAACGTTTTCTACTTGGTGACCAAAAAGCATTCTCGAGACAAACCGTCCTATGAGGATGTCTGGAGGAGTCTTACCAGACTGAGGGATACGATGCTCGACCAAAAACTCGTGGACTTGGCAATCCCTAAAGTAGCCTCTGGGCTCGACAGGCTGGACTGGAGAATTGTGAGAACCATGTTGGAAACGTTCTTCAGATCCAGCGGCATCAAGATTTTGGTGTGCGGTAACCATCTTCCACTACCGAGCCTGAAGACTGTGGAGTGTTACTTCCATCGAACTTCACAGTGCAGATATGGGGAGTCCTGCAGGTATCGACACACGCTAAGGATGACATTTCGAGGCAAAACGTCTTTGAGAAGGGGGCAATGTAACGAATCTGAAGCCGGCCCTGACCGATATCTCAGCCAGAAAAACATGACTCACCGCCAACCGCCGCGAAAAGTATAGATGAGTATCGAAACCACTAGAGGAATCTAGAGCGATCGTTACCGATATAAAAGGCCGGCTTCCCATCCAGAGAGGGAGTCTGTATTCAGTAAGTGAATCGAGCGGTTAACAAAGAATTCGAACAGTGAAGATAAATCAAGCGTAAGTTGCTAAGTGTTGTATATAAATTAGTTGTGATAGTGAAATATTGTTAAAAATAAATTTGTTTGATAGTTAATTCTTCAATTCGTTACAATAATATTCAAGCAACATGAGACGAAATAGTTTCAATTAATGGGTGTTAAATGTTGGGAGAATCGATATGGATTTCTAGTCACTGACAAGGATAGAAAAATACATGAAGGTAGATATCGCAAGGAATTCGATAGTTTTATATATCCAAGATGTTGCTATTTAAATTCAATTGATCACTGGATTGTATAGATGCCACTCCAGTGAATTCATGTATAATAATAAAGAAATTGATATGAAGACCAGAAATGAATCTGAAGCTGAAAATAAAAGCAATGAAATTAATTTCAAACGTCAATTAGTTGAGACAACAGAAGCTGTCAGACAAAAATTCAGCTCAATTATGAATGCTAATATTGAAAATCGTATGACATTGGAAAAACTCTATGAACCCATAACAAAACCATTGAATGTTTTATCGTCAAATGCTACTACATCGAAAACATCGCAGTTATCCAACACTTAAGTGAACTTTCAAACTACTCTATCATCTGCATATAGTGAGACATACAGAATAAAAAATGTATTTGAAACACCGCCATCATCATCTCGCATCAGTTCCTCAGATCTCGAGTCTTCATCCAATCTGGATGTAAGTCATGAAGATGTAGTGAAAAACATTTGAGAAATATCAGAAGTAGAAATATGACAAATGATGCAACATTTGGCCTACGAATGGAACCAATCACACAAAAACTTGAAATGGGAAATTTTCAGGTACATTTCAACGATGAAAACATATTATTTTTGAATACCAATAAATCGAAAAAATATGAGTTTCCGGGTAGTCCAGAATTATATGATATAATATTCTTGAAGAATCCACAAAATATTGACGATGAACGAATTTGCAAACATATTCAAAGATATTGAAAGTAACGAATGCTCCAAACAAACAACACCAATTGAAGAATGGTTTCAAGAACACGAATCAAAAAAAAATTCGTGAAGTTGTCAAAAGAATACTAGAGTCAACTCATTATCCAATGAGTTTACGACTATTAGTATCTTCAAAGGCAGCTGGCCATACTGGACACAATAAAGAAAAAATTTCAATAACTGAATGAAGAAGGGATACTATATAAAAACATTTACAAATAAAAATCACTCCCGCCTCATTATTCAATGAAGTAACATTAGCATTTTTTCCATATTCAAAGCAAAGAATGGATAATGAAATAAGTGATGTTAAGCGACAAGTCGTCAACAAGTTTCATAGACCTGTAAGACGTAATTTGCAGAGAAGAATAACAACCATCAAAGGGTTTGCTGATCTATGGCAAATATATCTAGCGGTAATGCAATCATTTGCCAGAAGTAACAAAAGACATCGATATATCCCTGTGGTAATTGATTACTACTCAAAGTATCTATGGACAGTGCCGACTAAATATAAAACATTTAGTACCACAAGCAATGCAATGAAATGTGTTCTGAAGATAGCCAAGTATTTTCCAAACCATCTACAAAGCGATCAAGGAAAATAATTTTTCCATAAAAATGTTTTTTCTCTCATGCAACGATATAAAATCAATCATTATTAAACTTTTAGCACAAAAAAACATCTGTAACAGAAAGAGTAAATCGAACAATCAAAACATTGCTCTACAAAGAATTTTCGATTAGGGGGAATCATAAGTGCCTTCTTCCAATCATAACGAGGAAATATAACAACAAGGTGCATAGTACAACTGGTATAGAACCCATAAATGTTAATTCAACTATAAAATTAAAATTCAAAGTCATGAAAGGAATCCGAAGTACACCCAAATTTCAATTGAACGATATTGTACAAATAAGCAAGTGTAAAAACATATTTGAAAAGAGGTTCACAGCCAACTATATTAGTGGTACCAGTGGTAATTAGACGAAATTGTTTTTATTCATTTCATTAAAGTGATCATGAATTACCATAAAATAAACAAGTCATCAATCACATATAGTAATTACTTTCATTTTCGCATCATGTTGCCATAAAATAAACAAGTCATCAATCACATATAGTAATTACTTTCATTTTCGCATCATGTTGCGCAGCTCTCTTTTTCGCCACTGTCTTCATCTTGAACCTAGTTAAAACCCAATACTCTTTCAGTGGCATTATTTTTTTTTGGAAACATCGGAAACCTTACGAAATTTTCAAAAGGATTTCTTTCCTTAGTGCCAAATTTCAAGAAGTTTGCTGAATAACTTTCATTACATTATTCAAACAATCTTTTACCCACGGCAGTGAATCCGCCTATTTAGTATGTTTTTCTGAATAATATGCCCTTAAAAGTCATCCTATCTCGCGATTATACCGTTCGGTAGAATGTCCCTGAGGAAAATAAACAGATATATGATTGGCTCGAATACCTTCACTGTTAAGGCTCTTTTCCCATTCCTTCGAAGTGAATTGCGTGCCATTATCACTTGATAAACATTGCGGCTTTTGCACCTTTGGAATATAGTCTTTAGAGATTTTGCTCAAAATGGCTTTGGCTGTAGCCTTTTTGAGAGCATACACTGTCACAAATCGGCTGAAAGCGTCTACCAGAACTGAGATTTGTGTAACTCGTCTACGACTTCGAGGAAGCGGGCCTATCATATCTACTCATACCAGATCTCCCGGCCGCTCTACGAATGCCGCATTTCTTTGAACCTAACTTATTTGAGATACTTCAGTTTTTTGACATACATCACACGAAGATACTATTTGTCGAATGTGCTTCTGCATTTTTGGTCAATAGAAATAAGCTTCTAATTTACCATACGTCTTGGTCATTCAAACTGATCAATCACTTAAGTACGCGGACCACACAACTTGAAACCTTCACGACAATGTTCCCCTCTCCGGAACAATAAACCCTCATGTATTACGAACCATTTAATTATTGTTTCTGGTGACTTAGTCATAACAAGCTTACTTTCATCGCGATAGTGTTCTAAAAATATAATGTTTTCTCTTATCCAACACGAAAGTGATTACGTATTGATTTATAGTCCACGTTTAAACGAGTAAAGAATACTTGTATGGTTTCTAGTCCTTATTGGCTCTCGTATATTATCAAAATCGACAGGATTTCGTGACAATACATCGGCTACAACATTATCGGACCCTTTACAATGTCTAACCTCAAAGTTGAATTCTTGAATGAAGAAGATCCATCGTACCAGACGAGCACTCTTGAATTGACTGGTCAATGAAATTGACAAGAACACGCCACTGTTTCTATGAAAGCACCACCCCCATAACTCTTTTTCGGTAACCGTATAACCCATCTGATTATTCTTTAAGGTTTTGCTAGTGTATGCAATCACTCGTTTTTTAATCGTCTCTCCATGTATTTGATAAAGACATCCCCCTAATCGCGTAATTAGAACTATCACATTGTACATAAAATTCTCTATCGTAGTCAGGATGAAAAATCATGGTGATCGTTAAAAAAGCATTCTTAATTTCTTCAAAGGCTTCTATTTCTTTCATTCTCCAACGCCATACGGAACCTATTTTCAATAATTTCAATAAAGGTATAGTCAACTGAGAATATTTTTCACAAAAACGATTGTCATAATTTACTAATCCCGGGAACTCTCTGAGACTTTCGAAATTTTTCGCTACAGAGAACGGTACTCTATTGAAGGTATAGGACATTCCTTCAAACATAAAACCCACATATTTCTGATACTTCCGAACAATTGGTAATTGCCAATATGCTGCGGTGGGATGGATAGTACTCAGAATTTGGCCCCTTTTGATATTTAATAATAATTCATTCGTTCATTCAAATACCTTGCCGAGCACCATATCGCCAGGTTCACCGAGAGTTGAATCTGCCAGTCGAATATGATTTGGTATATTTCATGACGATATGTTGATATGATGTTAGGGATATTTTCCGCTTATCTGAGGAATAACCAAGCACGTTACATCGGTATTAAATCCATTATAAAGAGAGTTCATTTTCATTTTACATTGATATTTAAAATATGAAATATTCCGCCCAATACCCGATATCGCCGACTGTATTTCTATCTTATTTAACCCTAGCCTATTACAACATTCGTCGGTTATCAAATTTTTTCGACTACCTCGATCTAGCAAAGCTCGACATATCTGTGATGACTCGGATGGCGTCACTACCTCGACTAAAGTGGTTTGTAATAACACGTTGCTATCATTTAGCGATGTTAGCACTGCGTTTGAAGGCTGAGATACAGAGCACGATTCGCCTAATGACTGTGGTCTGTCAAAGTGTAAAAGGGTGTGATGTTTGGCATTACATTTTATACACATATTTGCCCGACATTTATTAGTGTCGTATCATGCAAATTAAACTCCGAGATCCATTATTCAGGTTTATTTGCTTCTCAATACTTAATGATTAGTTCACCAGAAATAACACTTCAACGACCCTCTCTTGACCTCTGTCAAAGCCTAGAAAACCATCCCACAGAGTTACACACACAGGACACCAACATTGTAGAACATTACATTACATCCCTTTTTATTTTTTTTTTATTTTTCATAGAAATGAAGTCATACGCCAATGTTGCCGATAGCCGTATTAATTTCTATTCCAATACATAATCAGACAAGTGCACAGGTGTTTTAACATTTCTCTTAGGCCTGCTTGAACTGACATCTGTCTGTGATACTTTTTCATTTTCTACACTTTCACTTTTCATTTGCACCTCAATTTGACAATTTTTATTTTCATCCTGAATAACATAACATAACAAATTTTATTTCTATCGTTTACATTTTCAAATTTTCTCTGAACATGACTTCCTTTATGTTTCAAGAACAAATCAGGTATAGGTGGTTCAGCCTGGATATTGGATGAATGATAGGGAGCTTGAACAAAATGCCACCGATTTCGTCTATATTTTCCACAACTGGTTTCAACTATATATGAACGTGGTTCTTCACATATATGAGTTATCTTTCCGTACTGTCTTAAATCAATCACCCAAACTGAATCACCTATGTTTAAGGGAGTCATATCCTTAGCTCTATGTCTCTTATTATAGTGTTTAGCTTGTTTCTATTTTATTTCCTTTTCTATCCCACTGAAATGAGACCGAGTATCAACAATTTTCTCTAGCTTACTAGGTAACTGGGGTAAGTCAGTACGTAACTTTCTGGACATCAATAGTTCACTTGGTGAGAAACCTAATGGAGTTGTTCTATATGCTAATAGAGCCAAAAATATGGCAGCCTTATTTTTCTCAATCAGATGTTTAGCCATTTGCACCGTTCTCTCGACCAAACCATTACTCTGAGCAAAATAAGGACTACTTCTTATATGTAAAAAGTTATATTCATAAGCAAAATCTTTAAATTTCTAAGAAAATTGAGGTCCATTATTGGATCTAACTACCTCAGCAATGCGATACCTAGCAAATAATTCTTTAACTTTCACAATGATATTGTTCTCATTCATGTTGGTTAGTTCAAAAATTTCGAAAAAACGTGAGTAATAGTCTACTACAATTAGATACCATTTCTCAAGTTTGAAAAGATCTATTGTTATTTTGTGCCATGGTCTTGTTGCCATTTTATCTTTATGGAAAGTTTCTTTGGTGTTGCATCTGTTTTCAATACACTGTGGACAATATTTCAGAAGATTCTCAATTTGTGTTGACAACCCTATCCACCATACAGTAGATTTAGCTCTTTCCCTGCATTTAACGATACCTAAATGTCCTGTATGTATGAATTCCAAACACTTCAGTTGTAAAGTTTTGGGTATAATAATTCGTGATCCTTTTAAAAGTAAAGATTCATCATAAGAGATTTCATACCTATACTGATGATAAGGTAGAAACTCAATGGACAACTTTGATTTTTCTGGCCAAGAAGTTAAATAATATTCCTTCAGTTTTTGTAAAATATAATCTTTATTTTGTTCATTCCTAACTAGCTGAAGAAAATAATCTTTAACTGGCAAATTTTTTATAATTAACCCAACGTACATCTCTACTTCATGCGTTAACTCATAATTATCATCCCTACTCATTGCACTTTTCAACGGACTCCTACTGAGAGTGTCTGCGACTACTAAATTTTTTTCAGGAGTGTATATAACTGTATTTCATAAGTCGCATACGAAAACGTTGCAATCTTGGTGTCAAGTCATCCAAGTTTTTAGTCTGTAGGATCTGTAATAAATATTTATGATCGGTTTCAAAAATTAGGTTTTGCGCTCCATAAATTTAGTCAGAAAAATATTCTGCAGCCCAAGTTAGTGCCAAGGCCCCTTTCTCGATCTGCGCATACCGTATTTCAGCTTTAGACAGTAAACGAGATGAAAATGCTACAATTTCTCTAGTAGAGTCATCATTTAGTTGCATGAGACAACCTCCAAGGCCATGACAGCTCGCGTCCGCACTTACTATGATAGTTTAATTCAAATCAAAAATCGCTAAATTAGGAGTGCTCTGTAATAAATCTTTAATTGTTTTGAAAGCATTGTCTTGGGCAACTCCCCAAACAAAATTAACTTCCTTTTTCAGAAGCGCCGTAAGAGGCCCTAAAATTTCTGACTATTTATGGATATATTTTCCTAATAACCTTAAAAGTTCGGTTTTATTTTCAGGATTGGGAAATTCACGTATTGCTTTAATTCTATCGGGATCGATCGATATTCCCCCATGAGATATTAAATGACCTAAATATTTAACACAATTTAAAGTAATACCTTTTACGTGTAGTTTAGCTAGGACTTTACTGAGAATCTCATCATGTTTTTCAATATCCGGTGCATGAATCAAAATATCATCCATATGGAAGACCACACCTTCCATACCTGCTAAAATTTTCGCAAAATTCATTGAAAAATATTCGGGAGCACAGGATATTCCAAACGGAAGTCGTTTAAAAAAACCGCCCAAATGGTGTTATAAACGTAGTCAATAATTGGCTCTCGTTATTTACCTTGATTTGATAAAATCCGCTTGTAGCGTCTAATTTTGAAAAATATTTAGAACCTTTAAGTTGCGAAAGAGTATGTTCTATTTTAGGTAGAGGATAATGTGCTCGTAGAACACCTTTATTTATCTTTGTATAATCACAACATAGTCTCACTGTGTCACCTTCGTCTACACATACTATAAGACTTACCCATTTGGTAGGTGTTTCTATTGGCTCAATAATATCTAGTTTTACTAATCTATTTAATTCCATCTTCAATTTCAATTTTAGAAGTAATGGCAATGGAACGGATCTTGGTACTGACTGCACAAACGGCTTCGCATCAGGTTTCATTTCAATACTCATTTCTTTTTTAAACTGATCTATTTCACTAAAAATTCCATCATATGTTCGCTCAATAATTCATACATTCAATTTATTAACTGCTCTACAATCATTATCAATATTTATACTTTGAACACTTACTTCGTTTCCAGTAAAATTCAAAACCTTAAAACGTAGAATAGAAGCTCTACATAAAATTGGTTGCTCAAGTTTTCTTACAAGGATAATTTCCTCTAAATACGTGATTTAGACTAAATTTATCTGAAATTCACCAACTACATCTAATTTATGGTCATCTGGCCCTCGCACAGGCTCACACTCTGTAATTTTATTCATATATTCATTAGATAATTTTTCAATAGGAAAACAGTTTACATTTGCCCCAGAGTCTACAAAAAATGGATACTTATATTTACCATCTATGAGCATATCAGCATACCAGTGATCTTTATTACTTGAATATATTTGTCCAATGAATTGGTCTATACTATCCAAGTTTACCTGTGGACCATCCTCTTCAGCTCCTACTGCTCGGATTTTTTTTTCTCCAAACCACACTCCAGTGTCCCTTCTTTCCGCTAGTTCTGCATACTGAATTCTAGGCTGGGCACCTATCCCGGTCCACACAACCTGTTATAGCACAGTACTTGCATTTGGGTTTTTCCAGTACTCCTGATTTTCTTTGTTTTCCACTATTCTTGTATCCATCAGTTTTAACCTTACCACTTCTTGACGTTATGATGAACAACTGCTACTTCTGGATATTTTTCTTGTCTTAAAATTTTATTTTGAGAATTTTGTAATTCGGCCTGTCTAGCTGTTGAAACTGCATCAGCTAAACTCAAATTACTTTGTAGTTGTAGACGTTCGCTAACCTTTATATCAGCTATTCCCACCATAATCCTATCTCGGATTAACTCATCTTTGAGGGCTCCATAATTACAATGTTCTGCCAAGGCGTGAAGTGACGTTATGAAACTATAGACACTTTCCCCCGGATTTTGGGTCCTCGCATTGAATTTGTATCTTTCAAATATTACATTTCGTTGGGGTATAAAACGCGAATCGAATTTAGCTAGAATGTACATGAAAAGTAGTGTTTACTCTTGCTAGTTGGAATTGAATAAGTATTTCCTCTGCCTCGCCGCCCATAAGGTAGACTAGCATATCTATTTTCTCTTCATCAGATGTTTTGCCAAAACCACTCACTGACATAAAACGCTCAAACCTCTTTTTCCATTGTGGCCATTCCTGTGGTTTAGTTAAGTTAAATTCACTGGGAGGCGAAACATTCGCAAACGTTTCTATCCTGGTACCGCAGCCGCCCCTGCTCTATTATCGGTTCTGGTAGGCATATTTCTTTCCTTTTTTTTTGCTTCGCTGCAATCGTCAACTCTGGCACAAGATGGCTTCCCTCGAACTCCGTGAGCTACGATATTGAAACGAAAAAGATTCGAAAACTTTCTTGATTGGATACTCTCACTTTAAATTGTTGTGAGTCACCGCTGCCACCGTGTAGTTTCATGCAAATTAAACTCCGAGATCCATTATTTAGGTTTATTTGCTTCTCAATACTTAATAATTAGTTTTCCAGAAATAACACATCTACGACCCTCTCTTGATCTCTGTCAAAGCCTAAAACACCATCCCACAGAGTTACACACACAGGACACCAACAACCATGGAGTATATAGAATATTACATCACAATTAGCTGAGTGGTTTCTTCTTTAGACAGTTTAAACAAAGTTTAAGTTGCTTCACTTTATCAATCCGTTGATTGACAGAGAGTTTCAAGAGAGCAGGACAGTTTTGAACGAAATGGTCACCCTTGCAAAGTAAGCAGTAACTAGTTGTTTTAAATACGCGTTCAGCATTATGTTTCGTTCTAATATTTTCATTATCCCCAGTTTTCGGCAACTTAGTTATTTCCAAGGTTTCTAAAAGATCCGCTCTCAGTTTGAGAACACGTTTAAAATCATCCAGATTTGGTAAGCTTTACTTCTCACCAAAAATTCTTCTACTCTTAGATGCGTTTACTCCCGTACTATTTGCACCCGCTACTCCAGCCGCTGCATTTTGTGCCACAGTAATTTGTGCCGTTCTTGCCTCCAGACTATTTTTCCACTCTTCCCATTCTTGAGCAGTCTTTTTATGAGAAAGGGCGAGGGCGTTATTGGATAGGTAGCACTGCTTCGTGGCATCAAATGGTGTGAACTAGAGATGAAACGGATATCCGGTAACTATCCGGTATCCGGCCTTGTTTTAACTATCCGGCCGGATACCGGATAGTAATACAGTATCCGGCCGGATACCGAATACTGTATTACTATCCGGCAAATCATAAGGCAAATCACAAGGCAAATCATACTCCAATAGGTTATGGACACCGTTTATTTTTATAATCGCACATCAAAAATGTTTGTTTTATTAATTATTAGTTTAATACTCAAAATTAACAAGTGGCAAGTTGTGATGAATAAATACCAAATTTTCCGCGTTTGTTGGTAAGAGGCGACTTCGCTTGGCTTCGTATACCAGACCAGCTTCTGAAAATAGCCTTTTGCTGTAAACGCTACTGCCAGGTGCTGAAAGATAAATTCTAGCAAACCTTGACAACTGCGGGTACTGATTTAAATTAACTGACCACCAAATTTATGGGTCGTGATTGCGATCGATTCGTGATTTCTTTAGAAAAAAGTCAATCTCGTTAGCAATTGGATTTTGTTTTTCTTGATCGCGACAATCACTACTATTATCCTCTGTCACTACATTGAAACAGTTCCAAAAAGTGTCAAGAACTCCTAAAAAATTTGACTTGAACCTTGGGTCTAAAAAGGTAGCAATTAGGTAGTTTGGATTATCTCCTAAGAATTTAAAACGACTTTCCAATTCAGCTTTCAAAGAAGCTCTCATACGAGCTAAGTCTGGTGTTCTTTGTTCAGTCTCGTTTTTGTCTAAATACTTTTTTCAATGCAGAAATATGCGGAATCGCCTCGGATATACAGGAAAGACCAAAACTTGTAATTTTTGTTATTTCTTCAAATGGTTTCAAAAGATTTATGCACTGCTCCATTAGGCCCCATTGTTGTATCGTCAAATTAGTGAGTGTGTCATGTTCAGCGATATAAAGAGAGATAGCCCTTTTTTGTTCCAACAAGCGTTCTGCCATGTAGTAGGTAGAGTTCCACCTCGTGTTGATGTCCTGCACTAACTGATGCTGCGGTAAATGTAACTCCTTTTGAATTGCAAGCAATTTTTTTTGTGCTAAACCTGAATGATTGAAATGAGTTACTAGACGTCTTCCAGTAGCAATCATGTCTAATACTTCAGCTTGGACCTTCATTGCCTCATTAACAACTCGCTGAAGTGAATGTATGAAACATCTAGCAGAATCATACTCTGCAACTCGAACTCCTTTCACCATATTAGCGCCACTATCATGGATTAGTAAATGAATTTTATTTCTATCAATATCCCAGCGAGCAGCAATAGTGTTCAGTTCCTTTGCTATATTTTCTCCAGTGTGTGATCCTGAAAACGGTTTCATAGCAAGAACGCCGTGTTGCAGCTGAAATTCCGGAGACAACCAACGGGCTGTGAAACTCAAGAAGCTGGAACTATTGTGCAGGCAGGTCCAAATGTCAGACGTAACAGAAACTGCAATAGCTTTTGAAATGTTTGTTTTAATTTTGTCGTGAATTCTATTGTAGATATCGCGCACAATTATTTGAGAAATATAAGTGCGACTTGGTAATTCATAACGAGGTAGCGCTTGTTCTAGAAGCCTTTTGAACCCGACCTTTTCTACGATACTGAACGGCTCGTTATCTAGAGCAATCATTTCTGAAATTTAATAATGATATTTCTTGGCTGATATTTCTTGCTTATCTAATTCCCGCTTCTGAGCCTGAATGTGTTCAATTCTTGCTTTCATGGCTCTGCGGTGGAAACTGCACTCGCCTTGCCACTGTTGCTTTTTGCTCAATTCATCCATCACAGATCGCATATAGGACATATAATCGGCAACTTTCTGGTCTTTACATGTATTTTGTGACAGAGGAACTTCCCACAGCGCTTCTCGAGTGGGTGAAGAAGTGTTTCCTTCAGGAGAGGCTGGTACGGTTGATGCCCCATGTGTGAGGTTGATGTCCCCTGATGTGGTAAGGGAGTGGGACAAGTGTCACGGTGAACATCTACGACCATTTGCATCTGGTGGACGGGTGTTGCAGGACAGGATGGTCGGGCGATTACTGCTTCCGAAGGACAGGTTGTTTTTGGCCAAGCTCTAATGGCCGTGTTTTTTTCGCATCTTTTTCGAAAGACACTCAGATAACCGCCCTTCCCCCTGGATGATGGCTTCAGTTTCGCGGATAATGGTTTCGTCTTTTTGGAACTCTTCACCCACTCTTCACATTTCTACGTGTTTTTGTTATTTTGTACCCGTTTTTTCGGGTTCTCGAACTCATCCTCAGAGTCAGCCTGGGATAATATCGCAGGTAGCGTTGTCAACGTCACGGTATAAGATGATAATGTCAGAAGGTCTGGCAGTGGCTTCTTCAAGTTTGGATTCAAGGTCTCTAACTAAATGTCGGTACCGCCTCGATGGATAGGTTCAGCATTGATTCCACTTCCTAGTATGAGTTGAAGTCACGCAAGAGGGACTTAACGTTGGGAGTCGTCATCGTAGCCATCATTATAGACTGATTCCTAAGTAGCTAGATTACCACGTCCTAATGGACAACCACCCTCCTGCGCATGGCCTCATCCCGTTGGGCTTCAGTTAGAGGGGTTACAGCCATTAGGACAGACCGTAAGAGAGACGTGACTTTCTATTATATCAATTGAAACAATGCCCTTTGAAACCAAAAATAACTGTTCTGATTTCAGTTCGAAGAAATAATTCAAATTAAAATGATGTAAATAGTTACCTGGTCCATAGCCAACATTTTCTTGATGATATCTATGAAGATTTCCTGGTGGGCTTGTTCAGCTACCAGGTTATTTCCCTTCAAGCCAGTTAATGCTGCAAAATCTATGAGTCCATCAAGGCATTTAGTCAGTTCTACATGTTCCTGACATGTATGCAATCTCCAGGCAGGAGGGCTGGCTTCTGTGTCCCAACGAAAAAACTATGATCTCTTGCTTCCATATTCGAGCATTTTTTTGTGGACACTTCTTGGGCCTCGAAATATACCGGAGTTGAGTATACTCTGAAGTCCCTGAGTACAAGGTCACACCTAAATATAACTCAGAAACTATACAACTCAACGACCACATATCAATTGCCTCACAAAATGGGGGGCCCAGTAAGACTTAAGGTGCTCTGTAGAACCGAGTTTGGATATATGCTATCCTGTTATTCTCGTTTGTAAATAATGAACTCCAGAAGTCGATGACTTTTATCCGATTGGGCTGTCCTACAGGATCAACAAGCATTATATCATCTGGTTTCAGATCGGTATGAATAAGGCCTAGTTGCTGAAAACAAAAGAAAATGATTACTGTAATAAATTCGGAAATATTCCATTTCTGAAACAGAGCAAATTCCGATTCTTTTTTATGATAGGATCAACAGATGATTGTTAAAGGTGTCCAATAGGTCTCCGACATGATTAGTGTTGTAAAATTTCCGGAAATATATTTTTGGAAAAATTTCCTGAAATATTGGAAATATTGGAAACATTGGAAAAATATAAGGAAATAGAATATTTATTCATAAAAAAAAACAAAAGAAAACACAGAATGCTCATACTTAAACCCAAACAAATCAAAATAATGTCAAACTTCCTCAAAAAATGAAAAAACGAAACACAGAATACCTTATACTTAAAGACAAAGAAAAATAATATTAAACTTATTTTAAAAAAATCTTATTTTTGATGAAGAAGTTGAGCCAGAGACATATCTTCATCGGTATCATCACACTCAACATCTTCATCGTGTACGTCTACTGCCTCAAAATCTTCAATAGATTCCAAAATAAAAATTGACCTATCGCCTTTTTCCATTTTCTTTAGCTAATTTTGATTATGGGATACATAGACTAGTTTGGCAGCTCTGTCATTAGTAAGTCTGCTTCTCTTTTTCAAATGAAAGTGACTGTAAACGCTAAAACTGCGTTCCGTTGCTGCCGAAGATGCTGACATTATCAAAATTCGTGTCGCTATTTGTGATAGTAAAGATGAACAACAAAGTCCTTTCCACCAGTAGAGTGGGTTATCAAAGTTACTTTTTCATATAAAGTTATTTCCAAATAATTTGCCACTCTTACAACGGTAATTCATAGTTCATAGTAATGGCATAGTTCGTTTGTTCTGAAGAAGTAGATTTTTGGGCCAGGTTGAGCGGTTTTTCATTTTCATCATCCTGAGATACACTTCCTGCAGAAAGAATCGATTTGTTGAATTCAATCATTCTATATGAGATATTTCTACTCACCGACGATGGCTCTTTTTCGTCATCTTCACTGTCTGAAATTGAATTCACTTTCTTGTTCACCGGCGAGGTATTACAGACTGTTACCTCTTGTTGAATATTATAAGTATAACAGTCAGTAAATTGTTCGAACGTCACTAAGGGCTGTAGGAGAATTTCAGATCTGCGATTTTCCTTTCTTGAGACATTGGAATTGTTCGTTTGCTCTGGAGAAGTAGATTCTCGAGCCCTTTTTCTAACCAGGTTGAGCGGTTGTTGATCCACATCATCCTGAGGAACCTGGAAAAAGAAACTGTGAGTACTTCTGAAGCAAATGTATTGAAGTTTTCAAAAATAAAGATTTTAATTGACAGTAACAACTACTCACCAAAAGATATTCACACTTTCCTTGGAGTTTTTGCTGATGGCCCTCAGTAAAGTTATTGTTCTCAGTAAACTGTGCAGGTTATGGACAATTTTTCAATGGAATTTTAGCACAAGCAGCCTCTATCAGCTGCAAATGTTTCTCCACATAGTCGCAGTCACTGAAGTCTACTAGATGATCCATGGAGATGAAGTCATGGTCAAGAGCTTCAGCTGTAGTAATGCTTTCTGACTGAAGTTGAAAAATATCTATGAGTTCCCAGTAAAATATTATTACATTCCATCCCAACCCTAGAGTTCTCTAGTTTTGATTCTTCTTCAATTCCAGGTTCACAGAAAAGTGTTTTTTTGTGCTTACATTGATATGGCCCTAGATATTTTTGTGAAGAGTTGTATATGACATATTCTACATCACAAAACATAATTTTCACTTCTTGTTAGTGATTCATTACAGAGATTGAATCATTTTAAAATGATAAGTGAGGCTACTGATTTTCAAAAGATTATTTTTTAAATCCTCACTCTCTAGCAGACCTTGTCTTCGAATTACCAATTTTCTCACATATTGTTATATTTTTTTTTGGGGCAATGTTTTCGAAAATTATGAAAATGAAGCATTCTAAATGAATTGTGATATGCTAACATAAAATCATACTGCAACCTTGAAGAAATACTGAAAACATCATCCACTTGCAAATATGCAATTTTCTGATCTATTTGTCAATGGGTATACTGTGAAGAAGATCTGTATATGGAACTGATTCAGAGAATCAGCTTCATCAGTCAAATTCTGTGACTACATGATCTACAAGTTGGAGGTGACAGTCGTAGATGGTAAAAATTCAGTTGAGGTTTGAAATTCTGATGTGAGTTTTTTGGAATTCATTAGCAAGTACGTCGCGTGTCGCTCAAGAGAACATCCCATTTCCATAAGTTGTTGTCACATTTCAATATATGGGTATTGATACTACATTGAAATACAAGGAGCCCAAAAGATATAAATGTTCTTAAACTGAATTCAGAATTGTATACGCATTAGGGATTTATTTTCATTGTTGAGCAGCTACGATGTTAGCAAATGCAGGTGCTGATTCAAGTGATGGTGGAAAGGGACAGAAAGGTGTAAGTCATCCCCAGTTGGTTTATCCATAGTTGTTATGAAATATTCACTTGTGAAACAAGTTGGTACATTTGCTAGGTGAGTTTGTTAATAACTATAGAATTATTGCAAGAAGCATCTAGTTGACTGATCAAAATTAACTTTCGGTAATACGATCATTTCAAGTTGGACTATTCGCTGATGCTTCATTTTGAAATATACAAATGAATGGAGGTAGTTTTTCATGCCTCAACTCATGAGTAATATTCACATCAAGAAAGAGTGATGGCATATCACTTTAATCGTTGAAGAAATTTGCAAGTTGAGTAACAAGCTAATAATTGGGAAAAATAGGTGTTGGCTTTATATTTTTCCATCTGTACATATAATACACATACAAGGTAAAACATAAATACGTTGAAATGTTCGAAAGACGTGATCCTATATATATATATATATATATATATATATATATATATATATATATATATATATATATATATATATATATATATATATATATATGCCCTTCGAAACCAAATAATAGCTGTTCTAATTTCAGTTCGAAGGAATAATTCAAATTGAAATGATGTAAATAGTGACCTGGTCCAAAGCTAACATTTTCTTGACAATATCTATGAAGATTTTCTGGTCGGCTTGTTCGGCTACCAGGTTATTTCCCAAAATCTATGAGTTCGTCAGTTCTACATGTTCCTTACATGTATGCAATCTCCAGGTAGGAGGGCTGGCTTCTGTGTCCTAACAAAACAATTGTGATATCCTGCTTCCATAGTCGAGCATTTCTTTTGTGGGCAATCCTTGGGCCTGGATAATATACCGGAGTTGAGTATACTCAGTATACTCAGAAGTCCCTGACTACAAGGGCAAACCCAAATATAACTCAGAAACTATGCAACCCAACGACCACATGTCAATTGCCTCACAAAATGGGAGACCCAGTATGACTTCAGGTGCTCTGTAGAACCGAGTTTGGATATATGCTATCCTGTTTTCCTCGTTTGTATATAATGAACTGCCAAAGTCGATGACTTTTATCCGATTGGGCTATCCTACAGGATCACACAAGCATTATATTATCTGGTTTCAGGTCGGTATGAATCAGGCCTAGTTGGTGAGAACAATTCGGGAATATTCCATTTCTGAAACAGAGCAAATTCTATCATGATTGTTGAAGGTGCCCTATATATTTCCGACATGGTACATGTGAATAATATTTGTTTTTCCCTAACATTTAGTGAATGCAGAGATAACTACGGGATTGGTTTCTTCTATAGGAATAATTAAATAAAGAAAAAACGTATTATCGGTGGTTTAACATCTACACTCATCTGCGCGATTCGATTATTGATTGATTTGAACAATTCCCTAGGATATGACTCAATCTGAAACTGTTTCTGAGCTTGAACTAGATTCATCATTTATTATATGTTTGGTAACGTAGAATTGTCTATTTCATAGAGGATATTTCATTTTATTATGTTAACTGCGATATCAATTGCATTATTCAACCATGTCCCATCCCAGCTGCATTGTATTCCTATACGAATATACTGAAGTTATCAAAATAACATATTAGACACAAATGGAGTTTAGTTGAAATTTATTCATATGTTTTCATATCACCCTAACTGATTACAGAGCAATGCATAAAATAATGGTTCATTTTTGTTGTTTCACCATGCTAGGCATCGCACGTTGGAAGGTTAGACCTCGTTAATCTTTAACTCACACAAGTTCCTATTTATGAGGGTTCTCTTTCGTGAAGGGGCGTCAGCTGGTCAATGGAAGAAAAGATTTCCAATAGATGACTCTGGTAGTACAAATTTCCGCATAAATTATCAGATTTTATTATTTTTATAATTATGAGAGAAAATTAAATTTCAAAAGTGAGAACAGGCCGTCTATCGATTCATTCAGATGAATTCTACAATTCTACAAGTTGAAATCAACAGCTTGAAAAAATCAGAAATTTTTTAGTACCAATTAATCATTCATGATGAACAAATATGCTTTCAATGTGAAACCAAAATATTTCAAAATTTTTCTGAAACATTTTTTGAGTTCTTGTTATTTTTGAATATTGATTTAAATTGCAGTCTTATTTTTCAAGAAGAAAGGTTTTGACTTTCTACATCTTCATCCTCATGAAAAAAGTGGGAAACTTCAAACTCCATCTATGAATAAGTGTTATGTGCTAAACCGGCTAAGTTAGTTTTTCGTTTTGATATTTCCCAAATCAGTGAAATTAGTCAAAAATTATGGAGAATACGTTATTGTAATGTGGATAACATTCTCTTCCATAAAATCAATGCAGCTTTTTATCTTGTTTCCCAATCATCAAATGCGAAAATGTCAGAAAAAACAAAAGTGATGGTTCAAACTGTTGTATAAATCAGTTGACATGATGAATTCATATTGGGAAAAAAAAATTTGGAAAAAAGTGGAAAAAACAAAAATGGTGGTTCAAAATGTTGCGTCAATCAGTTGGGACAATGAATTCAGTTTGAAAAATGAGATTGTTTTGAAAACATGTCAGACAAAACAAAAATGGTGATTTGAAATGTTGCACTATATTATCATGGCGTCAGGGGAGCATCTCTAACCATCATAAAATCATATTTGTCGAATAGATATCAAGAAGTCAATGACAATAATTGCATTTTAAATTTCAAACTTGTTGAACATGGTCCTCCAAATGTCAGTATTGGGACCACTTCTGTTCATGATTTACGTGAATGACATCAGTAACTTCATGGATCCATATAGATCTGTTTTGTTTACTCTGACAAAAATGTGATCGAACTATCTAAAAAAATATCAAATGAAAGATAATATTGTTTTACAAAAAAAGCATATTAAACGAAAACGGTGGTTTGAAATGTTGCGTCAATTAGTTGTGACGATGAATTCAATTCGAAAAATAATGTCTTTTAACAGAATGTAAGAAACGACGATAATAGTGTTTTGAAATGTTGCATCAGTTGGAAAGTTGATTCCAGTTTGAAAAATAATATTGTCAAAGAAGGTCAACAACAATAACAACGGTTTGAAATGTTGCGTAAATCAATTAGTACTATGCATCCAGTTCGAGAAATAATACTGTTCTGGAAAGAAGATAGAAAAAACAAAAATGTTGGTTCAAAATGTTGCGTCTTTCAGTTGAGATGATGAATCCAGTATAAATAATAATATTGTTTGAAATCATGTCAGAAATAACAGAAATGATGGTTTTAAATTTCGCTTTTAGTTTGAAAAATAAGATTGTTTTGAAAACATGTCAAAAAAACATGAATGGTGGTTCAAAATGTTGCGTCAATCAGTTGAGACGATGAATCCAGTTTAAAAATGATATTGCTTCGAAAACATGTCAGAAAAAAAAATGGTTGTTTGTAACGTTGCGTCAATCAGTTGGGACGATGGATTCAGTTAGAAAAATAATATTGTTTTGAAAAATAAGTCAGGTTGAACGAAAATGGTGGTTCAAAATGTTGCGTCAATTAGTTGTGACGATTAATTCAATTTGAAAAATAATATGGTTTTTCAACAGAAAGTAAGACGGTTTGAAATGTTGCGTCAATCAATTGGTACGATGAATACAGCTTGAGAAATGATATAGTTCTGGAAAAAAGTCACAAAAAACAAAGAATGTAATTCAAAATGTTACGTCTATCAGTTGAGATGATGAATTCAGTTTGAATAATAATATTGTTTGAAATCATGTCAGAAAAAACAGAAATGATGGTTTTAAGTTTCGCATCAATCAGTTCGAAAACTAAGATTGTTATAAAACATGCCAACAAAACATAAATGAACTCATTTTGAAGAATGATATTATTATTTTGAATTGTTTTTAATGAATTGAAGTGACTCACCATAAGCAGTAAGAAGCTGCTTCAGAATGGGCCTACGTCTTTGCATGTCATAGGACGAAAAGCATTTTCCATGAAATCCAAAAAGTTTTTTCCCAGCATTTCAAAGGCGATACATATGCACCTTAATGATATTGTATTCATCTGGATTCTCGCACCTCAAATGCGAGAGAATACTAAATTCTCGTTTACCCTGAAAGTAAAAAACGACTTCATATTGAGATGTTCACTGAACTGTCATAGAATGCCCACGTTCAAAATGCAAGGATGCCTGGTTTCCAGGGGCTCCCAAATGAATGATATTATGAAATTGGAATTTTAGCTCTTGAAGATTCAGTCTACAATTCGAGCTGAACAAAAAAAGTGAATACTGTTTTCATTATCATCATTATTATCATCGTAACTCTTGTCTCTGTCTGCAGATGAGGGTTGTCTGAGGGTTGTTGTTCGTAGGGGTACGACAGCTGGTTGACGGAAAAACAGATTTTTTTGGAATACATACTGTTTAAGATGTTATGACTTATCTGAAAAATTTGATGACACCTTGTATGTGAAGTGAATTTGTTCATAAAAGGGATATACAAAAAGAGTTGAATAGTATTTGCTCAGGAAACAAGAACCAAGTTATCGTTTATTACTGAAAAAACTGAGGGGCCACGATCAAGATTATTCACGTAACTAGTTTCGAGAGTCATATATACCTATGACTTTCCATTATATCAACTGAAATAATACCCTTTGAAAACAAAAATTAGCTGTTCTAATTTCAGTTCGGAAGATACAATTCAAATTGAGATGATGTAAATAGTTACCTGGTCCATAGCCAATATTTTCTTGGCGATATCTATGAAGATTTTCTGGTCGGCTTGTTCGGCTACCAGGTTATTTCCCTTCAAGACAGTTAATGCTCCAAAATCTATGAGTTCATCAAAGGATTTAATTTCATGACGCATGTTCTCCTTAGGGGTTTCACCCGTCAGTTCTACATGTTCCTGACATGTATGCAACCTCAATGCAGGAGGGCTGGCTTCTGTATCCAACCAAAAAAATTGTGATGTCTTGCTTCCATAGTCAAGCATTTCTTTTGTGGGCAATCCTTGAGCCTGGATAATATACCGGAGTTGAGTATACTCAGAAGTCCCTTACTACAAGTGCACACCCAAATATAACTCAGAAACTATGCAACCCAACGACCACATGTCAATTGCCTCACAAAATGGGAGACCCAGTATGACTTCAGGTGCTCTGTAGAACCGAGTTTGGATATATGCTATCCTGTTTTTTCTCGTTTGTACATAATGAAGTCGATGACTTTTATCCGATTGGGCTACCCTACAGGATCAACGAACATTATATTATCTGGTTTCAGGTCAGTATGAATCAGGCCTAGTTGTTGAAAACAAAAGGAAATGGTTACTGTAATCAATTCGGGAATATTCCATTTCTGAAACAGAGCAAATTCCAACATGATTGTTGAAGGTGCTCAATAGGTTTCCGACATGGTAGATGTAAATAATTTTTGTTTGTTTTTAACATCTAGTGAATGCAGAAATGACTACGGAATTGGTTTTTTTATAGTGATAACTAAATGAAGAAAAAACGTATTATCGGTGGTGTAATATCTACTTACGCGACTCAATCTGAAACTATTTCATGTTTTTTTTAAATCGTTTGAAGCAAATTACTGAAATTGAACTAGATTCAATATTTATTATATGTTTGGTAACGTAGAATTGCCTATTTCATTGAGGATATTTCATTTTAGTATGTTTACTGCGATATCAACTGCATTACTCGCTGCATCTTTCATATACGAATGTACTGAAGTTATCACTATAACTTGTTAGACACAAATGGTATAGATTTACATCATCAACAATGTTGAAAGTTGTTTATATGTTTTTATGACATTCATTTACTCTGACAAAAATGCGATTGAACTATTTAGAATATCAAAAAAAAATATTTCAAAAATATTGAATGTCTCTATTTGTTTAAAACAATTCAATAAACAAATTACGTAAAAATTCATATCCTATGTTAATAACTGTCATTGTTTAATGTGAAAACATAATTAGCTAAATATCAATTGAAAAAAAATTTTATCAATAATTTTTAGATATTTCATTGTGCAATAGTTATAAAAAATCATAATTAACAAATGAATACCTTTTTATGACTTTCATCGCAGGATCGTATGAAGTATATGTATCAAAAGGGCTCCACGAAGTTTAAAATTTATAGGCCGATTATTTATACCTTTTATTCCATTATTTATGTAAACGGAGATTGGGAAAAAATTTGTTAGTTAACAATTGAATAAATGACATTTTATGTTATGAAAAAATTATTTTTTTGATAAACTCTCTTTAGCAACAGCGCGCTTATGCCATAACAGCCGCGCGGAACCCTATTTTCAACATCAAATTAAAATTATAAATAATGGAGATAGAGTTTCGCGAGTCTGGACTTTTTTCTCGGAAATTTCCTCCTCTTCAACGAGCTTTTTTTAAAATTGCTTGAATATTAATATTTTTTGAGCTATTAACAAAAAACTAAATACCATTTTTTTTAATCTTATTTTATTAATAACAATTACAATTTTTTACCTGCACCAAAATCCTTCAAAAACATTTTTCTAGAGCTGAATCCGAATCGAATGAGCTATCGCTCATATTTTTAGGACTTTCATCTCTATTTTTCATGTTTTTGAACTTGTTGATTAGACTATTTCTGGAGTAGACATTGTTGTACTTCACTTGTATGTATTTGAAAAACAAAAATACCTTCTTAATATCACAATATACTCCCAAAAGCACAATGGTTTAAGTGTGTGAAAATAAATGAAAATCGTTTATTCAAATTTGTTTGATAATAACATTACATTTGTTGGGTATGTTTGTGTGGGGCCATGCTATAGGCTAATGCCTCTTCAGGGTAAGTGTGCTGTATGTGTGTGTGTGTTTTGTTGTGTGTTGGAGTCTGTGTTTTGTTACGTGTTGGAGTCTGTGTTGTGTTGTTTTTGTGTTCCGCTTATTCATATAGTTTTTCCGTTGATCCGTATGGTGGTCCGGGTCCATTGCAGAGGTCGTGGTTGTACTTTTTGGGTACGGTTTTTTTGGCCGGGGCTGCGGGAGGGTGAAACTCTTCGTATTTCAGGTTTTTCCAGGACGCTGCTATCCGCTGTCCGTTATCTGATCCTCAGTGGGAGTTCCTCTAGGATATCCTGGATCGGCTCCGGCGGGTCTTCCATTGCTCCCAGGAGTCTGGCTGGGGGAAAGGGGAGCTTTTTCCTGGGTATCCTCCTGGATCCTCCACGGGGAATTCAAGGTGTAGTGAGCGTGTTGATGGCATCGGTGTTGTTGCTGCTCATCGTTCTGGTCGCATATCGTCCTTGAAGTTCCTGAAATCGTTGGTTGATAGGTGTAGTATTGGTGAAGTTGTATAGGTTTAGGGATGGGTATCGATAGGGAAGGTTGTGTATATTTCGAAGGAGTCTTCTCTCGGTTGTAAGAATTCGGTGTGATAGTCTCGGGGGAAGCGTACAGTATATCATCGCTTTGTAGTCCAGGACTAGTCTTATGAAGGATTTATACGTGTGAAGGAGAGTTTTACTGTCACATCTCCCGAGCTTGCCTCTAAGAGCCTTTAGGAGGTTGGCTCTCTTCCGGACTCTGTCCAGTTTCTCTCTCAGGTCAGTCTCCCAGTTGAGGGTCCTCGTGAAGGTGACCCCCAAGTAGGACACCGAGTCCTGGAGTATGAGGTTTTCCCCCAAAAGTCTGAGACCCAAGTTATCAGGGTTTAATTTAGGACGAGTAGAGGTGTTAGGATGTCGGAATAGGATAGTTTGGGTTTTGGTGGGGTTTATTTTGATGCGCCATTTGTTACACCATTGCTCAAAATGGTCGATCATGTTTTGAGCTTGAATTTGCAAGCGGCGGGTGTTGGGGGCGGAAGAGTAAAGGATAGTGTCGTCGGCGTATTGTAGGATTTTATGGGTAGTGGGTACGTCATGAGCGTAGATGAGGAATAAGGAGGGAGCGAGGACTGAGCCTTGGGGGACTCCGGCTTTTGGAGTGAAAGGGGAGGATAAAGCTTCACCGACTTTAACGCGGATTTGTCGGTTAGATACGTAGGAGGCTACTAGTCGGATGAAATGATGAGGTAGAGGTGTTTTGAATAAGCTTCCAGATCAGGCCCGCGTGCCAGACCTTGTCGAAGGCTTTTTGAATATCTAGGGAGATTGCAATAGTGCAAGAAGAGGCGTTGATGTTTTGGGATATGTGAGTGTGCTGAATGTCCCGTTTCACTGCATATGTTGCAGTATTTTGGGATGGGGGGTAAATGGTTGATGTTTGAGGCCTCACACTCATGGTTTCGGCCATAGATATTAATACCGTGAGTCAGACATCTGATATATTAGTCCTTATTCGCTGTAATGACGCGAATAAGGGTAGTAGGTTTGGAGGTTTTTTTGAAGGTTATCCTCCAGATTTTTGAAACTTGCAGTTTAGCTGCTTCTAGGAAGCCGCTAATTTCTTCTATAGAGAAATCAAGGTGGACACCCT
This sequence comes from Leptinotarsa decemlineata, assembly GCF_025532065.1. Taxonomy (NCBI): domain Eukaryota; kingdom Metazoa; phylum Arthropoda; class Insecta; order Coleoptera; family Chrysomelidae; genus Leptinotarsa; species Leptinotarsa decemlineata. Next base: position 3,783,623 of record NW_027412698.1, read on the forward strand.
TGATAATAAATGATATGTGTGGTTCTTTGGGAGCTGACGGTTGTGGGTTTTTTCTTCTGAGGTCAATGACTTTGATGGAGGTGTGACCTGTACGGTCACGCAGGAGTTTTTGAAGTTGTTCAGAGGTTTTGGAGTTGTTGTTCGTTTTAAGTAAAGCTGTGCGGTTGAAATTAACCTTGAGTTCCGTGATCTGGCCACAGAGGAATTCGTGGGTGTTTAGCAGATTAAATAAAGCCCTTTGACTGGCTAGGTCATCGGAGATTTCTCGGATGTTAAATAGATTAGTTTGATTAGGTAGCTAAACCCGTGTGGATGTTGGAGGGGGGGTCACAGTTGGTCGTCATAGACGAGCCGGAAAAGGAAGGAGAGGGATTAGAAAAAGGGATTTGATTACGTTTGGTTTGGCGAGTTTGTCTCGCCGAGTTTGTCTCGCAATAGTTTTTTAATAAAGAAGTGTACGACCTTATGTTTGGAGATCCTTTAATAGCAGCACCTCTAGATGCTGTCTCTGGAAGTTTAGCAGAACCTTCGCCTTTTGGATTAGGCTCTGATGTCTCTTTCGGAAGAGTTTGATTACAATAATCAGTGACTCCTCACGCCGGTAGACACTATGAGGTAATCCTTTGGGTTTAGGTACTCACTTCACTTCACTTCACTTCACTTCACTTGCACTCTTCACTAAAGCCGACCTTCACTCGATGAAAGCTGGCACTGGAATGTGGTGTAAGTGTGTAATAGAATAATCTATTTATAGAAATCATCCCCACCTGGGTTTCCATCCCATAATACGAAACTAGGAAATCTATGCCGGGAAAAATTTTACCTGTACACGCCCTCGATGGTAATTATTCAAATTTGGTTTCTGACATGGAATTAAAGCTTTGTCCTGAACCTAAGAAATATTGAATTTGTCTGAAGATTGATTTCAAAATTGACATAGTATAAATACTTTCCATAATTCCCAGAAAAAATTTGGGAATATTTCATCCAATGAGCACTTCCATATCAATATTTTTCACTGCTTGAAGCCTAAGTGGAAACATGTTTTTCCTTGATTACAAAAAATAATTTCACGCATCTATTATTTATAAGGGTCAATAGCTCATCGGTAGAATTCTTGCTAATCTCGGTGGTCGAAGGTTCATTTTCAGATACATGACAAGACATGAGATATATCATCAACAATAATAATATAACATATATTTGAAATTCAAAGTTATTAGTTGAAAGAACCAGTGAAAATTCATATTTAAAACCAACATTTGGATACTAAAAGAAATACATTATCACCACCAACTCACCACGTTCTTAAACGTTTTTATTTAATTTTTTCCACAATATATTATACTGAGTGTTGCTTCTTTATTTGTAATTTTCTACTATTAATAGTATTATTATTGTTGGCATGGAGCGAATCAAATTTTTTTTTTTCGTTAATGAATCGTTTTTTTCTACAGTAAAAATTTTCATCATAGTTTGTATTTACTTTTTGAGAAAATGTGAAAAAACTCAAAAATTAAAAATATTCAAACTGATTTTGAAACATCTATAGAAAGAAATACTCAACACTTTCAGCTGGGACTCTCCAACAGAGATGTAAACACAATCTCCAAAGAACAACTGTATGAAGTTATAGTTGAAAATGCTAGAAAAAAATACATCTCTCAAATTTATTTCAAGGATAGCCCAAAATATATGGAAAAATGGGAAAAATTGAATATTTCCGTTAAAATAAAGTAATTTCTATTACAGAATCATTTTGAGTTTTATGTGAGATTCTCAATATGCTTCTGGACTATAGACGTTTGAAAATATAAAAAGAAATTAAAATTGGGTTGTCAAGAAGAAGAAGGAGCATATTTCGAACACCCCACTAATCATTGTGTTAAAATTAATTTATTTCTGAATTGACTTTCATTATCAGGCATGATTCTACTATGACTCGAAATCTATGAAGTAACAAATAAAATTATAATGAATAGCTGAAATATCAATTATATTGAGCAATAAAACGTGAAATGGGGAAATAGAATTGATAAAATAATCAAGATACAAATCAAGTTTCTATTGTTATTATCCACAATCGTTCTCGGGTGGTGATTTATTATTTATTTTTGCTTGTTTTCAAGTTTCATTCCTTTTTATTTATTTTTTTTTACTCTGTAGTAATTTTCATTTTGTTTCTTGATATTGTTCGTTTTATTGAATTCTCATTCGACGTATTATTGCTCGATATAATTCATATTTTAGATATTCATTATAATTTAATTTGTTCTTTCATAGATTTCGAATCATAGTAGAATCGTAGTAGATAAAAAAATTCACGATGGAATATTGTCAACCATTTACAAACAAATTCACTTCCACTCTAGTATTTTCAGTATAAGTGTGAAAATCTTAAATTTCTCATCCAGCACATTCAAACAGTACACTTTTTTGCTATTTACAATTGTACATGAAGTCAATTCGTGAGCAATTTGTGAACAGAATATGAAATGATCATTTGCATTTGATCATTTTGATATCGACATCATTCAAATAGAATTATCCCATTTCACCGAATATATTTTAAACCCAGTAGTTTTTCAATTCCTCAAACCAAAAGCCATCAACCTCATACCTCCTATAATCGCATTGTATTAATGGTCATCCTGATCATTTCTGAGAAGGCTGTAGGTCAGCTGAATTACGATAATTCAAAACGTATTATATAGGATATTTCGTTAAGTGCTTCCTATCTTTGAATTTGAATAAAACTTCGTGTTACTTCATGAAAAGTGAGAAATAGAACTTTTTGTGGCAAAAAAATAAGAAGTTTCATTTCTTATATAACTAACGTTATTTACAAATGAAAGTGATGATCTTCTACCACGTAGTAACGGCTACATCCATCGAATTTTGTATTCATTTGAGAGACCTATTGATGTCATTATGTGGGAAATATAACATCGTTCAAATGTCCGCCACCGCTTCTCTGAGTGGAGCGCATGTGAGACATTCAATTTTCCATGACTTTGGTGCATGAATCAGACTGAATTTGACCAATCGCATGGATTATGTTGAAGCTTCAACGAGATGGCCGTTATTAATTGTCAAAGTTTGGAAGTTTTTGTTGAGAGATTCTGTAGTTGTCATTTAGTGACCACACACAAATCTAATGTACCTCAATTCTATTATGTAACCATATGTAAAAACCACTGTAAATATTTAAAAATTGTACACGGGCTGAAGGACTTCGGTCTATGGCCCCTTGGGAATCACCAATAAATGACATTCATTATTATTATTATTATTCTAATGCAAATCGTCATTTTGCCAAACTTATAAAGTCTAATAGAGGGAAATTGCATCCATAACGTCTTTTTCACTTGAAAATTTTCATTAAAACCTAGTTAACAAACCAACGAAAATTTCAAATTGATAATGAATAACATCCCTTCGCATAAGTACAGAATACGGCTACTATCTATCAAGTCAATATTCAACGAACGAACTGTCCCGACTACATACTAGATAGGCTGAAAAGTTCCTAGGCTAACACACAGATGGCGAATTCGTTAGTTCGGACTTCCATTGTCTAACATGATATATGTATTGTGATTTGGAATTCCTGAAAGAACCAATAATGTCGTTGTCAGTTCAATTACTACCAAGAGGTAGGTAAGTGGCAATTCGAAAATTCATTTCGAGAGCAAAGCAATTTTCATTTGTCAAATGAAAATTTTTGTCTGGTTTCTGACAGTAGTAAAATGTATTTTGTGTTGAATAAATTACATACTCACTTCTTGTGTAATTTCATGTAATTCAAAAATTAACTGATTTTTCCCATTTTATGTAAATAACTGTTAATGTTTATGTCACTGAATAGAGAATTGTATAACTTTTCATGGACAACGACAACATCACTAGTATGATATATATAAATTGAAGGGGTTATTTCAAGATTAATTTTTGGGAAAAAAGTTTTTGGCTTTCTACTACTCCATCTTGATACAAAAAACAAGGATGAGGGAATCTTCCAAAGAAAGGAAGGAAGTTTTCAATTTTAAAATAAGTAACTCTATACATGGATGTGTAGATCATGCAAAGAAGTAACTTTCAGACACAAACTGAAAGAAAGTCCTCCTGAAACAGCTACTTTCATATAAACATTGAATTACACGAAAGAAAAAATTCTTTCGAAACAAATACTTCTATGTGAACACTGAATTATACAGAAGATACTTTTCTCTACTCAGTTTGTATTTCAAACATTCGTTATGGAATAAAAATCAGATATCATTCACATGAGTTCTACTTTAAATGAATGGTAATAAATTGCACTTACATGGAACACTGTCACCCTTAGTGGTATACACCGATGTTTCGCCTTATGACACTGGCCTTGTGGCAAGTGTCTTAAGGCGAAACATCTTCCTTTCCTTGGAAGATTCCCTCATCCTTGTTTTTTGTATCAAGATGGAGTAGTAGAAAGCCAAAAACTTTCTTTTCCAAATATGATATATATGTTAAACAATCATGATTTCAAATTAAAAACCGACCTGTTTCGGGGTTTTTCTCTAAAGTCACCTGTTTGGAGAAATTGAATTTATTCCAAAATTTTACCAGTTCATTGTAGTTATTATTCGATGAGTAGTTATGATACTTCTGAACTGAAGTACAGTAATGATTTCGAGTTGTGATTCGGAATAAGTAAATCTCAAAAACAATTTTTAATACCCATTAGCCGAAGAAGTTTCAAATCAGTAATCTGGAGAGGATCCATATTGTACGTTAAAAAATACAAAGGATATAGCGAAAGTATATAAATGGCGTTATCAGTGGACTGTAATTTTAATTGTAATTAATTTCGATACGAGAGCATCAAAGTTACCTGATAGTTGAAGTTTTCCTCTTGGATAAGCTGCTCTGGGTTTTCTCAGGAGCTCCTCGGAATGTTTTGCAGCTAACTTAACTGTTGATGCATATACTCGTTGACACAACATTCACAAACGGGATAGATAGCGGTATATCGAGGAGATAGCGAACGAACTGATTATATCGTTTTCGAAACGGTTGCGATTCAACTTCAAAATCATTAACAACACTAAATCTTTTTTCTGGTAAGTCATAAAAAAACCCATGAAAAAATTTGAATGCTCGGTATCGCGATAAAGACATCGAACTGAAAATTGAAATGTTGCCGGTTTTCCAAACACATATTAAAAGGGCATTCTCAGAAAAAAATGTACACTTGTAATTATTCAAACCCATTTATTATAGAGAAGATACAAAATAAAATCATTTATTATTGAGAAGTTAAAAAATTAAAACATTCCATAAAAAAATAAAATAATGCAAGATATTTCAACTTACAACATCGCTTTTTCTTCATATCTTTATTTTAATTAATACTGTTATTTTCTCCCAAGTTTTTTCATCAAAAGTTTTGGGATGTTTTTCATTAGTTCCTCGTACTTCATATCGCTTGGACTGTGTTTCAGTCCAAGGAATTAGAACAATTTTTTTCTCATTTATTACTGTTTTCGTCTCTGATGCTCTCTTTGAACTAGCACATTCCTTCACAACTCACTTTTTCTTGAAACCTTTTTGAACATCATCATTGTCAAGCTCTTCCTCAGACTCCATGTCGCTGTCATCATTTTCATCAACTACATTTTTTACCATATAAAAGTCGATCTCGTCTAAGCTTTTACTTTTATATTTTTCGCTTTCACCTTTCTACATCAACAAAAAAAAAAGTTGGAAAGTTTTGCTTTTTGATAGAGGTCATCAGGAAGCCCCGGTGAATTCCAGATGTGTGTCCTATGAATGTAGCTAACTGTTCAATATCAACATCTGTCATGTTGAAGATCTGCATTAGTGTGGCCAAATGTGTTCTGAGACGTGTCGCAGTTATTGAATCCGGATTTTTTGCTCCACTCAATCGGTTTGTTTCTTTATGCCTTTGTAACTGCTTTCAGTTTTGAAGTCTACCTTAGCAAAGATAAATACATTTTCTTGTGGAACAATGGTAGGGGGAATTCCAACCATCAACAGAATATTTTTTTGTACATCACCACTAAAAAGTACAGGGACTCCTCTACCTTTCTTTCCTTTATGACGTTTCAATTTTTTCAATAGCAGGCGTTCTAACGCAGTTATTATACTCTCAAATTATTCATAATGCCCCTTCTCATTACCGCAAGTCAAATAGGTCCGCAGAATCGTTCTCTAAAGTTCACCAGGTCGTCTTTCATTCATAATTAAATCGCGGCAATAAATGGTTTCAACCAACAGATTATAAACTATGGTGTCTGAGTTATTAGTGTTGAGTTTCTTGGTAGCTCTTTTGGTCAAATCAATAAAATACTGTTTGAGGACTTATGAGTCACTAGCGAGTGGTACGATCCGATCGTTATTCTATTCCATTTCAAATGGAGATTATTAGCGGCTCAACTTGAAACTTTGAATTTCCAGTTAGCTGTAAATGAATGAATCATAGTTATCAAATGAAAAACGTCCTCAGCAAAAGATACCGTTTCACCGCCCTCAGGAACAAAATTAATGACAGTATCACAACACTGGATGAATTCACGATATTATTGGCAAACGAAGGTATTCCATATTCATTAGTGGCTGAATCATATATAGCTACTTTTTGTGAAGCTTGGATATTGGATATGATCTCAGATAACGAGCTCCAGACGAAGAAATCAATTCATCTGCTTTAGCCTCAAGAGGTATTTTGTCCGCTCGCATTCGTGTAAATACTTCTGTTTTCAGTCTGTTTTCTACTCTACGATGACACAATAAAAAAGCAATTTGGCCGTTACTTTGTGTCCTTCCGCTTTTTCCAATATACTTTTTCCTATGTATATATAATAGTTTTGAAGAAAAAAAACTAAGGCAATTATCACATGGGACAATTATTTGTTGTTTTTAAAATCCACAGCTCAAACAACAATCGTGTCCTTTCCAAATTGTTTGGAGACGTGGACAATAATTTTTATCACATCCATTTCGGTGGAATGGTTATTAATCATATGCCTGGCAAAATTGGTTACATCGGTTGCACAGTACTAACAAAAGTTCTTCAATTTTTTTTTTGTTGATATTGTCCCAACATCTGTAATATTAAAACAGACTCTTTTTTATTACTGGTTCCGTATTCGTTTGGATTCCTATTCACTTGATTTTCATGATCGAATACTATTTGAAATCCTTCTGTTGAAAACCATCCAGTTTCATCATTTTTGTTAATATCTAATGGACAAATTAGGTCTCCAGTTTGAGTTTTGGTCTACTTTTTAATTATTTCTGAATTATTGCAATCTGTCAGGTGTTTGTTAGGTGGACGACATGTTTAAATCAGATGAATAATATATTGTGATTGAAGGAGATACCAAAAATGAATAATTGCAAATAATGGGTTTGTAATAATCATAAACTTTTTACCGCATATGCCTTTCAATGTTTTTAATATTTTTCTTATATATGAAATGAAGGCGAAATTTTCTTTTGAATATAGTAACTACTAAACAGTAGTATCTGCAAACGCATTGTGAGACGTGTATTGAATGCGGCGTACTTTTACATTCACCTCTGAGCTGGATGGTACATATGAAGAGTCACTAGAATAGGAAATCTCATCTGACACCTGAAAAACAAATGACATGAAACTTTGGGCGTAGTATTTACATATTTACTCAGGTTATGCTACGCCCAACGATTTTATAATTTGTTTCATCTCATCAAGACTAGATTGCTGAGGAAAGAGGTGTGATGAGTACTACCTATTATTTAATGTTTCTCTCATAGGAAACTTTTTAAATAATGAAAGTCCGAACCTCTAATAGTCAAAAATAATTTCATCATGAACAGATATATAAACAACTCTGTAAATAATACATACTGATAGTATGCTAGAGGTGACGATGTGTTATTTTGGCAGACAAATATTTGTGGTCTTTCTGTTGCTGATTATATTTCGGAGCAATTGTAAAGAACTGACCAGCCCTATTAGGGCAAGGTTAACAAAATAAATAAACCAATAAAACACGTGTAAAACTGATATTGAAGTATTAGTTTCAGATTGTATATTCAAGTTTTTGAATGAATTGCTAATTTGTTGAATGTTTCAATCATTGAAGAACCTAAAGGCATACCAGTACATTTAGTGGTGAATATAAGAATATTTTTTCTGTTCATATTTTATCAACTGTTTACAATAAATTGACCTGTTTCAGTATTTTTTATTCATTCGGAATTAACAAAAGTAGGGGCCGCATATACCTGAAAAAAATATATAACCATATTTACTATATATTCATTTCTATCTTCACACTGATTCATTACTTTGAATAAAGGTTCTGAATGAAAACTCAATTTTGGGCCAGTCCTTATTATGTAGAACATCAGGATACAACTCTTCGAGTTCTTGACACTCCTTTCTTTTGGAGAGGTTTCCTTTTTTTTTCAAAAAAAACTTTAACAACATCTTTTTGCTTATTTGCCTTCTTCTTTGAACATTTATCCATCATATTTTCATTTTCTTTGTGTTTTTTTTACCTGAGAACACATTTTTTTGATTATATTCTCATCAATATTTTTCTCTCTTCGTTTTCTTCGCAGTCGCCGTCACTATTGTCGTTATTCAGCAAATTATTCTTCCATCCAACTGAATTTCATCTAAAGTATTTCTTTGATGCTTTCGTGCCTATTCCTTTTCTATTAAAATCAGCAATTTAGAGAGTTTTGCTGTTAGGTTAACAGTTCTGTTTTAACTATGACATCAATTTCTATATCGCAACATTATTTTAAATAAGTACAAATATTTCTAGCGTATGTAGGGGATACGAAATTATCTTTATTGCTATCATACCTAGAAAGCGATAGTGTAGTCTCAACTAATTTATCATAATACTAAGGTCTCAGTGCTCCGAAAAGATTTATCACAGATGGTTCTATTTTTTCACTTCCAAAAAAACTCTAAATGATTTCCTTATTTTTCTAATAGTTACATTGACGAAATGTTTTCTCGATGTATTTTGAGATATCTGGCTCCAAAAGCACAAATCAGGAAGTCACTTATAGCTTCCAGAGATATTTTATCTGGTCTCATACTCGAGAAAACTTCAGTTTTGAAACGCGGGACGATTATATTGCAATTTTTTATGAGCATATTCTGTCACTATGCTTGATACAAAAATTTTCATCTATAGAAACCAAGACACATCCTTGGGAATTTTTTATAAAATTTCCTTTCTTTTCCCGAACTGCTAATAATTTCCTTCTTTCTTCAGTTTCAACTTTTTTTTGTGAATATTTCTGAAACTTCTGGTTCACAGGAATGGTTTCTTTTCAAGCGTCTGAACATCATTTTCACAAAAATAACATATAATATTTTTTAGGCTTTCCATTTGAGGAGGATGAGGAAGATGATATGTTTTTTTGTTATGAATCAACGTAAATAGTTCATGGTCGTTATCAGTTTGTACCTGTAATGAAAAATACACATGCAATTGAATAAATTTAGATAACAGAATGTGATAATCCACAAATTTCTTCAATGTCCAAGTAAGAATTTATAATGAAAAAGTGTGCTAACTTGATAGCATTTATAGCAGAGTCTCTATTAGGTTGGCCAATAAAAACAAAACATGGCCGATTTTTTATAGAAAGGAGCTCATTTCTTCCATGGGATACGATCCAACCAACGATGTTTTCAATGCTATTTATTTCTATCAAATTACGAACTTTACTCAACTTGCAATGTTTGTTCGTATTATGTTTTAGTTAGGGTGAAATCAATGTTATGTCAATGTTATCAATGTGTCATTTTATTTCCAATATAGCGTATGACCCAAAATGTCATCACTCAAATGATATTGGTATCAAATGGAAGGGTTTGTTGGACAAAATACAAAAAATGTAATAATGTCTCTCTCTAAATTCAATATGGCGGATCGCCGAAGATAACTGAATAATTCAAAATGAAAGGAGTATATTTTAAGTTAAGATCAAGTTTCGGGAAAAAAAAGTTTCGGCTTTCTACTTCTTCTCGATACGAAAAATTTAGGAATCTTCCAAAGAAAGGAAGGAATCAATCCATTATAATGAATTTACTCTATACAAAGATGTGTAGATCATGCAAGGAAGTAACTTTCAGTATATACTCGAAAATTATTCCACGCAAGTATCGAAACTTGGTCAAAAAAACATAACAAAAGTAGGTAACCCTGCATTAGTTAATAAATATTATCACATGACCGTTCTACAATTCATTCATTTACTTTTATGATACATTCTACATTGCATATATTTTTTAGTTATACATACTTTGTCAACAAAACAATTGTCTTTTGACAATAAAAGACATTCCATAAATGATTTCATGAAATTGAAAATGTTGAATTATTAAAGAAACCTTTTTTATTTTTCAAAAGACGGTTAACCAGAATATTTTTTTAAAATTAAGATTTCAAGAAATGTTTCCCACAATAGGTACCCCTTTTTCTGAAAATGTGTTTTACTCAAAGGGTAAGTGTTGTATATACTAAATCTAACAGCAAGTCTTCTACTGAAAAATATGGTTTAAGAACTCTTTCCAAAAGGTAATGAATTACTGTTTCCGTTAACAAGGGATTATTATAACTCGTGAAAAACTGGTATCAGAATATATTTCTATATTCAACGTGCAACAGATAGACCAATAATCAAGGTAGTTACTTCAATTACATAAATACTTTTTTTGCATAGTACTCAAACGCAGTATTATTTTTTCAAATTGCATATAAAATATTTCTCCATCGAAAATTAATTGAAATGACTTTTTTTTTTCAGGGGTGGACATAATCAGAAAAAATAATATATTGTAAATAATTGAATCGGACGTTGATATTTGATGCAATCCAAACATTTCAAATATATTGAATTACCCTCAGAAACTTTCCAATTCAACTAACCTAGGTTTACAAACCAAATCTACAAGTGTCGCCACAAGAATTTTAGTTAAATTTAGCAATAGTAAAGCAATAACGTTATGCATATCCACTCTTTATTTCAATATTGATGTACTTAGGTGGTGTTTTTCAATATTAGCAGACTGTATATAATAAGGTTACTGACACTTTATAAATTAGAAATAGTATCACTGTATTGTACTTTCATGACATACCTTGATGAGTTGAGCTATATAGTTGCGTCGGCAGATTTTTAGACACGCACGCCTGGTACTCGAAGGTACTCCTGTCAATATAAATACATACAGTGTGATACTGTTACGTTTCAATTCAGCACTAGATCAAAACTGCTCCTATGTAACCTTTCAAAACACTACCTTACCTTTTAAGATCTTTATTCAGAGGATGTTAACAATGTAATTCAGTTACAAGTTGATTTTATTCATTTAACATCATAGTAATGGAATCGTTCGTTCCATAGAAAACCATACCTGAAATGTACAAAAATATATGTATGCTCCCTGACTAACTGCTTTGATCAGTACTTACCACTCACTTCGCATTCTCCTATTGCCAATTGACGTTGGAGATCCGAAATTCCTCGGTTTCTGAATACGGTTTGATGTTTTCGGTAAATATTCTGCATAATATAAATGTTCAAATATTCGTACTGAATGGGACTTACCTTATATGTTTCTATTCCATGGCATGAATAGGATCGGTAAATAGTTGAATATAGGATGGAGTCAATTATTTGTAAACATTCAATAACGAGGTTAAGAGACAGATGTTGGTTGACATCTGCCGAACTTTCGTAGCGTCGTTCCAAAGACCTATACCGAACTAGTTCTATAGTCGTTTACGGGTGAGGGATTGATCGGTTACTCAAATTGTCAAGTGTTGTTTTAGGATTGCATTGCTTTGAGAAGGAGTTTTGATGGGTCATGGACTTGTTGATGATGTCTCGAGTGGCTGTGGAGGAATTGATAGATTTATGATGTTGTGCACAGCGCCCCTTGGTGCTTGTAACGTAGATTGGACACACTGTGGCAACAACTGGATAGCTGTCAGACGTGGCAGTCTCTCAAATTTCAGTGTTTACCTTCGTTGAGCTTGGTTGAGAGTTCAAGGGTACCATCTGACTGATTTGTAGGATATATATGGTTGTATTTTTGCTATCCTTCACGGGGATCATTTCTACAAGTCTGGATTGTATAGTAGAAGACTGATTGGTCATTTTGGTGTGGATATTTGCAGTCTGAAACTTAAACTCTTTTGGGGATTTGAGGTGGTTACCGAACTCATTGTGCCAGGTGGAAGGATTTCCGAAATCAGATTCATAAGAAACCAGAAGGCCCTTAGTCACTCATCAAGTCCCAGTAGGACTTCCGTGCAGAGTATCGCACACGAAGACGCGTAAAAGAAAACCCCTTGGCCAAGGCTTTTTTTGGGGTGTAGAACACCTTGTTGACAAACTCCCCGGACTTGGAGGTGTTCAGCTACCATTACTGGTCCATCTTGTTGCGCCATACAGGGTGATCTATCTTGGTGGTGCTACAGGGTCATCTATATTTGCGATGTTACAGCGTGATCCATCTCCGTCGTACTACAGGGTGATCCACCACCGTCGAACTACGGGGTAGCCTAACACCATATACCGGGTGGCCCAAAAGGAGCACGCAAGTTATAATTGGTTTATTTGAATATTTATGTTGTACTGAGTTATTTATATAATTGTTTGCCCTTTTGTTTATAGTTACCTGTTTGATATAGTGATTGCCTTTCTGGCTGAATTCACCGCTAGTTTGCAACGTGTTTGGTTTCATTTGTAAAACGCTAATTGAGGTGTTTTCTTCCTTTTACAATTGCTTGTTGACACCGATGCGTCTACGCCTGAGCTCACGCGACGCAAACGAGATTGTCTTACCTTCCAATACCAGTATTAACGATTTCGCCCACCACACCTACTCAATTTTCGTGGTAGTTTCACTTGACGTATTGTAGTTTTCTTTTAAGCGCCGTTACTACCATAATTTATGGCTGATTGAATTTGTGGTTATATACACCGCGCTCAATGACCTCTTGTATTGACATATGAATATCGCGTAGTAGTGTGAATATGGCATTGTTGTCTTAGGAAGCGTTGTCGGTTATCCCATGTAAGTTAGGTTTACTGAATGAACGATATTGGGGATCTTTATCTTTTATTTCCAATATTATTTGGTAAGTTATTGATATTGTAAGTTACTTAGGGTATCTGGAGGATTAAATTTACCTGGCGCCCATTAAGATCAATTTGAAATTTGCTAATTTGGTTAACCCACTCCCGTCTCTACTGTTTAGCTTAGCCACGGATACCCATCTGTCTTATTTGTTATCGACAGACGATTTAGTCTCCTCTTGTGGTTTGTGAGGTGACAATACAAAATAAATGAGTATAAATGAGAAAGGAACATACTGCTCACCTAAAATGGTCACATTTTATGTACCGAGATTGAATTGTAAATAAAAATAATGGGAAAAGCAAAACTGAGATATTACTACTATTGAGTTTTAAAAAAATTACGTTAAAAATGATTAATAAATTAAAAAAATTGTTTTAGATATTAGAGAATTATTGAACATCGTCCTTTAAGGTAATGCCTTAATAAAGTTAAGGCTTATTTAAATATAGCAAAACCTTAAATGTCAGGGTAGAAATTGTGTTATTGGAACACTCCTTAAATTGACAGTTCTTAGGACAGCGATATTTTTATATCTGACCTAACAAACAATTCTACTTGTGTTGTGTCTTTTGCTGTTCAAATTTCAGTGATATTTTATTATGATTTTAGAACAGTATGGAAGTTATTTTGGAAGCCGTAATTTTAGGCGGTGGGGCCGATGAAGATATTGAATTTGTTATAATGGATAATATTTCAATCAACAGAGATGAGGAAGGCCAAGGTCAATGAGAAAGGCCAAGGTCCCCCTTTCGATTTGGAGAACATGAGTGATGAGGAAGTAGTGAAAAACTTAAGATTCCAAAGGGGACAACTTCAAAGAATTATAAATGTTTTTTTTAATTCCTGATGAGGTTGTCACAGAGGCTGGTGATCGTGTCAATGCTAGGCTTTAGTGTTGCCGGCTCCACACATTGGGCCCAATGTGCCTTTGTACTATCTGCGGGTGGACGCAATAGAGTTGGCGCTAACGTTGGACGACGCTAGTGCTCGTGTTACCCCGGAACCACACAATGGGGCCAGTGTTGGCGCCAACGTTGGGCTATGTTGGCGGTATTATTTTCAAAAGCATCCAGACATTGGAAGTTATTGAAGCCAAGCTCAGTTAGCTCCAAGCAGAGCCCACATGTCGGACGTAGAAGTAGCTGTGGGTGTGTTTGCTGTGCTAAGCGCTGCTTATCATAATATTATTTTACTGAAAAACTAAAAAAAAACTTCCGCGCAGAAGAAGATGGTGGATCATAACACTTCACAGACTACGAAACCAGTAAGTATTGAATGAAATATGTTACGTAGTAAAGCGTAATATTGATCATATATAAAAATATATATATATATATATATTTTTAGGCACGACTGCCGTCAGCTCTTAAGTAACTTGATACAAGAACCCTCTGGACAATTCGAAAACTTCTGCCTCGGTTGATTTTGAGTACCTTCCAGAATCAATTGAAAAAAGATACTCATTGAAGAAAATGAAAAAGTACGTTCGGCAGTAACACTAAGATTTCTTGCCACAGGAGATTTTTTTAAAGTCTACATTTTCTTTTCAAAATAGCTATCCAAATTATTTCGGAAATAATACCTGAAGTTTGTAAAGCAATATGTGAGGCTCTGAAAGATTATATGAAGGTAAACTAATCTTATGCTATTTTTATCTCACTATGAAATCCTCACTTTGAAATTAAAATTATTTAATTCTTGTATATATTTCTTTAAACGTTCATACAAATCAGATAGGTAATATTAAAATATAATAAAAAAAGAAATAGTCCTTTTCAAAATGTTCCTGCTCAACTACTCAGTAATGTTGATCAAGCTTTTGAGAGCATGTAAAATGCTTCTTGAATTATATCACTTGACACAATGGTGATTGGTTGTGATTGTTGTACACAAAAACCTGTCTTCTAAAGAATATGTGGGGATTTGCGCTTCAGAAGACGGTGAAGGAAAAGGTTGTTGAACGGACATTGATCATGTAGATAAAAGATAACTGAAAGAATGCGTTTAACATCTAGACCGATTTTCAGATCTCTGTCTTCTGTTTTAAAGTGTTTCATCAATCTCATGCATGATATCTTCCCTTTCTTGTATATCAAATTTTTTTATTTTTTTCGCAAAAAGTTGACAAAACAAAACATCAGGTTCCCTATTTGATTTCTGCGAAATATTTTTTAAGGCATGAACTGCTTCATCCATTTGCCTTTTCGCATGTACTAACTCTGGTGCAGGTCGCTTTCTGGAGTAGATTATAATAATAATATTAATAAGTAAAAGAAGGTTTAAATTGAAAAATAGCATTCACTTTATTGACCTGACAAAAATTAGGCCCAATAGTTATTTTAATGTACAGGCTTAATACAATTGATTTTTTAGTTTTTATCATTATTTCTTCTGCAATAGTAAGAGGAATTTCAGGATTAAATCAAATTAGTCTACGAAAAATTCTAGCTTATTCTTCTATCAATCATATGGCTTGAATACTGACTAGAATTTGGTATATAAAAACAATATATGAAGATTAGTAGATTACAGCCGTTTCTGGGCCTCCCCCCACCACTATGACGTATTAGTTGCTTTTTTTTGATAAAATCAAGGCAATGTGACCTTGAAGTGTCTGGTGCATGGATCATTCAGAATTTTTTTTCTATGAGATTTTGTGTGTGTGTGACATAATGACGTAATCACATTTGGTTGGTGTGCGTGTGTGTGTGTGTGAGAATGCACGGTACAGGGTTTATCATGTGCGTGTCTATGTACGAAGATACGTGTGCATACTCCAAGTTATGAATGTTCCGTAGGTGTGAGCCCACCAAGTCAGTGGTGTGACGTCACAACAGCAACCGTTCAACGGTAGGAGAGCGAGATGTGCAGTCCACGGCGTGTGGGTGAGTAATGCGTATTCATCGGTGTGTCCTTACCTCTCTCGATGCGGCGATGGCTGTGAAGTAACGCATCGCTCTACCCTCGTGGTCGATGGTGAAGCGTAGGCAGCAAGGACTGTCTCCTAACGATGGCGCAATGAACGCTGTCTGTTCGTATCGACTTCTGTTAACGCGTCCAGCTGAGAGGTGGGCTTGGCTGTGACGTCAGGCATCTCTGGTGGGTAACAACTAGCAATGTATACCTTTTGAAATTTAGCACGGATTCATGGTGGGGGTGACTCGCGCTGTTTAACATAAAAAAATGCCTGGCACACTATGAAATCAGTAGACGAATATATTTGCAGCAGTTATCAATTGGTAGACTGTTAGTCATTTCGTAATAGAAGGAATACGGTGAGTGTATTTTTCTGTTGGATATTGTTTATATTTTCATGCATATTTTCAGCATATCCGTTTCAAAAGTATACTTTCATAAAATCAATAATTTGATTGTACAGGAGGTTGAAATACTAGAGCAAAAGGTCTTATCATCATTGCCAATTGATGAAGTGTACATAATCAGGAATATGTCAACTTATCCTACAAGGGTTGGTAGATCAATTTTATTAACCTTGGAAGATGTAAGCAACGATGAATTATTTAAAACATGGCTATCAAAACGTATTTCGTTGCAATTCCGTGATGATGATATAATTTGTATCAACTCATCGGGTGGTAAATATACGATGGTGTATTTAGGTCAGAGCCCACAAAGTTTTGCTGGCATGAAAACGCGATCTCTAGTCAAATTCAATATGATTGAATAATAATAGTAATTATTTATAGTGATTTTTTTTTGTTTCATTAACATTCATATATTAGATGATTAATATGATAATTACATAAAAAATAAAAACATTACTATCTTAGTTGAATACACTCAGTTTATAACTACAAATAAAATAGGAATGTGAGTATTATATCATGGAAACGAGTTGGAGGTTGCTTATTATTTTCTATTCGATTTCAGTTCCACCATTCAAAGATGTGGATGTGGTATGCAAGTCAAGGTTGGAACGATGTTGTAGATCTCCAATTATCGGTTCAACATTTGTCGACTGAATTGAAAGTGTTGGGTGATGGAGCCGAACATGCAAGCATTCATAATTTGAGTATATGCTATGATGAAAAACAAATCGAATTGTGTCTTCGTGATGCTGAGAACTATAAGAGTGGTGCAAATGGTGCAATGACATTAATTGATCATCTCTACACCAATTTTGACGTTCAGGATTTTGGCGTTTCAGACACAAATTTGGTGAGACATTTCCTAATTTATTGCATTTTCAAATAACCCAAAACGACCAATTTGCACAGTACTATAACTTTTCGTAAATTATCTAGTATAAATTCAAATGATTTTTCGTATGGATCTCGAAGCTATGCAATGGAACAAAATTTATGATATCAATCACATTGATGCAAAAATTGATTTTCTGAATAATAACATTCTTTGCTTAGTAGATGCCTATGCACCACTTACAACGAAATCTTTCAGATATAAAAAAAACAACCATGGATAACGGAAATTATGCAGAAATTAATTGAGAGATAAAGCGTTAAATAAATATAAAAAAACAAAATCATTTCCCAATTGGGAATACTACAAGCAACTCAGAAATTTTACTTCATCAGCAATCAAAAGAGAGAAAAAAGCCTATTCACAATTTAAATTACGTGGTTGTATTACCAAAGAAAAATGGAATGTACTCAAAAAACTTGATTTAAAAAAAATAACCAAAAAGATTTACCAATATAATTGAAGAACGTCAACGAAATTAACAAGTATTTCGCGAATCACTCCCACGATAATCGAATACCTTATAGTAACATCCTTGAATACTATTCTGACAATACAATGGATTATCTTACTACAATACTTGAGTTCTCTCCCACTACAGAGGAAGAAGTTTTGACAATGTTACAGAAAATAAAATCAAAGGCTTACGGATATGACAATTTGAATATACATATATGTTGTCCTCATATTGTACCACATTTAACACATATATTCAAATAATGCATTACACATCATTATTTTCCAAAAAGTTTGAAACATGCTTTCCTATTACCACTACCGAAAACTTCCCGACCCACAGAATTGTCACACTTAAGGAGTATAAGTATGCTACCTGTTTTATTCAAGGTATTGGAAAAAATAATTGAAAAACAGATGAGAAAGCGAAGCGAAAAAAGTATAGGAATCAAAATATTACCACCAATTCAGTCTGGTTTCAGATCTGGTTACAGCTGTTCAACAGCTTTAGAAACTACAGCAGATGATATTTTGTTCGCCTTGGATAAAAATGAGGTGAGTGTTTTGTTATCGATTGACCCTTCTAGGGCATTCGACACGTTAAATCATCAAATATTAACTGCAATTTCACATTTTATTGGTTTGAGTGATTCTGCTTGTTTTTTTTCAATCATATTCATCAAACCGAACTCAGTGCGTTAAAATAGAAAACGAAATATCAAATAAGTGCTTCAACAAGGGGTTTCACAAGGTAGTGTATTGGGACCAATTTTATATACATTGTATACATCTAATTTTCATAATCATTTAACATATTGCAATCACCACATATTTGCTGATGACACGCAACTTTATCGTGCATTCAAATTGGAAAATATGAGGGAAGCTAATATGAAAATTAATCGTGATTTAGAAATCCTCCTTAATTTTTCTAATGATCATCTTTTATGTTTGAATTGTAATAAATCTTCTGCTGTATTATTTGGTAGCGATACTCAGAAACATGAAGCTTTGAGTGGAATGCAAATATACTTAGGGGTTGATATGCTTACTTTCAGAGACAGCTTCGATAATTTAGGTTTACTCATAGATTCTAAATTACGTTTTGAAGCACATGTTGAGGAAAAACTTCGAAAAGCCTACACGTCGTTAAAGTTGGTATATCAGCAGAGAATATATTCAAGTTTGGAAGTGAAGAAAATGTTGAGCCAAACTATGATATTGTCCCATTTCAATCACTGCGACATTGTGTATGGTTCATGTATAGATTGTAGTGACATACGTCGAATCCAAAATTGTTGTCTTCGAATGATGTATCATATTAGGAGGAGAGAAAGAATTTCCCATAAGCTGAAAGGCGCGGGATGGTTGCGTATGTATAACATACGCAAATTACACGCTCTCACTTTTTACTATAAAATACTCAAATTCAAAAATCCTGAATATTTATATAGAAAAGTTATATATAGGACAGATGTGCATAACGTCAATTTTTGGAGAAAAAATATGATCCATATTCCTGCACACAATAAAGAAATTCATGAAAGGTCATTTACCTACCAGATATCTCTTCACGACAATCTCCTGGATGTTCCCAAGTTATCTACATCAATTCACACTTTCAAAAAAATGCGAAAAAATATTTGTTTGAGCAGCAATGAAACAAGAATTTTTTTAATATTTCCTCAATAATATTTGAGTTCTATTCGTATCCTGGTGTATTATAGTTAGAAAATTGTTATTTATTTTCGTTCTGGTTCATGTGAAAGAATTGGTCTTAAGACCTAACATAATCCATTTATTTACCTCGTTATGTGATCTGAATAATATTTTATGTTATGGTAAATAATAAATCATTATTATTATTATTACTAAAAAGAAATGTTAGAATAGAAAGAAGCTCATTCCACAAGTGTATGCTAAACAGTTAGCACACAACGTTCTGTCTGTGAAAGATCTCAAATTCTTGGAATCGAGTGAATTAAAAGTGAGGAAATAACAATGGTGTTCGAAACAAACAATGAGAAGTTGAATATTTTTGATAAACCAGTGCTCGATCATTCCCTTATTAGTTTACATGAGTGCACATATGAACCATATGGATCAAATTTGTTCAGGAATTCAGATGAAATTCGAACTGCTATCAATAATCATTGCTGAAAGTTTCATTTACATAGGGGGAAAATTCACCCCTGAGGATGCAACGAAAACATGCTATCTCTCGAATAATGCAGTTGCTTTCGTTTTCGATTAAATCCGTTATGAAAAGGGTGGTGAACAAGGTGCTGTTGTTAGAAAACCGTGGATAACATCTCAAATGAAAACTTTGATCTCGTTTGGGCCATCGCAAGCAAACACCTTATTAACAACTGGATGGGGGATTTCCCAATTAGAACAGGATATCTTGGATGCAACTAGTCACGTATATAGTACCAGCTGTCTTAACTGCGCCCTGAACCATTTCGAAGCGACATCGTTGAACAATTCTGAAGCTGCCTCGAATAAACCCTGCTTAGAACATCTCCTTGAAACCATAAGTTCAAGCGTCAATTTTGTGTGGCGTAATCACTTAAAAATGGAATTTCTTGAAAAAAAAAACTCAACATCAATTTTTCTACGTCACAACGAAGGCGTGGATTCGAATTCTTGAGATCTGATTGAAAATTTAAAATGTTCTTCAGTAAGCTGAGAGGGCGCCAGCCAATAAATATACTAATATAAATTGACGAGGAATGGGGACTCAACCAAAATAAATGCAGATATATGAATATATAATTAATCAATGAATATATGAATGTATATATATATACGAGGTTTGCTACTCTCTTAACTATGGCATGAATATTACTGAATTAGTAAACAAGTAGCAGAAAAATAAATTCACATGTGAAGCCAACAAATATGAATAAGATAATATGAACATCAAAATTTCATAATAATGATATCTCAATACTTTCAATTAATAGGGATTGTTCAAACAACAGCTGTCGAATAAATCACTAATATATTAGAAAGGGGTAAAATTCCACGAGTCTTCCTGAAATAGCAGACACGACCAGACCGAAATTATTTAAAAAAATTGTCCTCAATCACGCTAGTTAGTGGTGTAACTCGCATTGAATTTCTTATAAAAGGGACATCGGCTCTCAAGGAAGACAATCGGACAACGACGTAGCAGGCACTGAAGCCTCGCACCGTCGCTTCAATTGTCCTCTGTCCACCTGCACTCCATTTCAATTGAACTATCGAAATGTATATACAGGCTGTCCCAGTATCTCATAAATGAACCATTACACACCTTCAGACAATTGCAACACATGCAATATTTTTTATGACTCATGGTTCTTCGGTGAGAATTCTCTTGGGTCATAGAAATTGTCACTCACTACAATTGCATGTATACATAGGTGTTGTATTACCCACTCTCATCTGTTTCACAGAAGACCCTCCTTGGCAACTCTGGAGCTGATGCCGACGAAGACTATCACTACGAGTGAAAGATTTACTACAGTCACAGGAATACATTTTCTATGATACGTTCTCACTAACTCACTTGATGTAAACTGACATAACCAACACTCGTCCGCTTCTCACATACAGTCTGATCGGGTCCGTCAAGACGTCATAGCCAACCCCACCTCTCAGCTACATGCGCCAACCCAACCTCTCAGCTAGATGCATTACCAGATATCGATACGACAGCGGTCGTTGTGTCATCGTACAGGACAGACGATGACACAGATCTCGCCGTCTGCGTGTCACCGTCGACAGCGAGGGTGGAGCGATGCGTTACGTCATAGCCATCTCCGCATCGAGAGAGGTGAGGACACCAACGAATACGCATTACTCAGCCACACGCCGTGGAGTGCACATTTCGCTCTCCTACCATTGAATAGTTGCAAAATCTAATACGAAAACATTTCTGAATGATCCATGCACCAGACACTTCAAGGTCATATCGCCCTGATTTTACTAAACAAAAAAAAAGCAACTAATACGTCATAGTGGTGGGGAGAGGCCCAGAATCGGCTGTAATCTACTACTACTCTGGACAAGAATAAACTATATGATATTGAAAGGGAAGTTTCAAATTTTTGTATATCTGTTTCTAGTATGTATGTGTATATGATGTAGATATGTAATATATCAATTATGTTTAGATAACCTATCGTTTTCATTAACCACAACATGAATACTATCTCCCTATTGTACATAATGAGAATATTCCAGTGGCATCATTTTTTCTTTGTTCACTTATATTCGAGTGAACTTCATGGTTTCTCTAATCAGATGATCATTTACGATTCAGCTATTGAAATAAAGATTGGATTAGCAGCTCAAAATCATAATTCCTCTATATTTCAATTTCATAGACTCCCCGGTATCTTGATTCATTCACGTTCCAGATTATGGAAAGTTCAAAACCTGGAATGGCTCAAACACAAAACTCCTTCAGAATGTTTTTTGAAGAATAGACTTCTTGAATGTTATTTCATGTGGAAATATTGTGAGAATTTCTTATATTCGAACAATCATACTTTGAAACTAATGTGGATAAACTATTCAAGTAATGAATCTGCCCGTTTAGTTATAATCAAATAGGTAAAATCCAAAAGCGAGAAATTAGAATTTGAAGTAGAGCAAAGTGCTTGCTACCGAGACGTTTCATTGACTGTATGGCTGACATACAAAAAATCATCGATATGGTAGCCTTTGGTGTTTGAGAAAACATAATCGCGCAATTGGTGACAATGAATCTGAATAATACTGAAGTTATACTGATAAGACACAAGTGTTGTATAACAAATCTGGAAAAATAACTGATTTCAATCATTACTGGCAAATGAGGAATATGGTTACCTTAACTATTAAAAGAGATGAAATTGCTTATTTTTCAAACGAACTGAACACCTCCCCAACAAATGAAATTTGGTCCACTCTTAACAACTTGATGAACGCTGGACGAGTCAATGGGATTGAAATATTTCATATAATTCAAAAAATGAAAAGCACAGCTATAGGTATAAACGGCGTTAATATTTTAAAATTACATCTTTGCACTTCATTTTCATTTCCATGTGCGCCATAGATTTCCATTCATGCGCCATCTCTCAGGTAGAAAAATATACCTCTCTATCTATTCAGGTACTGATTCCTTTGAACTGAATAGGTATAATTTTAAGGTAAAGAAATCAAATATATATAAATACCAATTACTGTATTACCTCAGTAAATCATCATCTACTCTCGAAGGTTGCAGAGTGTATCAGTATTCACAGTGGTATAAAACAATTGATACAGAAACATATTACAAATTTTCCATTTCACATTACAATAATGGTTGACCTACAACAAATCATCGACATGGGTGCCTTTGAAGTTTTGGAAAATATTTTTGCGCATTTGGTGACAAATAATCGGGATAATACTGAAGTTTTATCTGAAACTTTTGTATCTTATATCGACACGTGTCGAGAATTCAGATACTTTACGGTAAAAGTTATTCCAATGGAGAGCTTGAATTGGGTGTTTATTTCTAGATGCTGCACATTGAATGAATACTTCATCAGGACATATCAAGATAATCTAGACTGGAACGAACTGTCCTACCTATTCAATTATTCCGATGAGTTCATCTGGGAATTTAAAAACAGAATTGACTGGAAAGTGTTAATAGAATCAAGCACAGTTTCTTCCAATGTGTTGAAGAAGTTGATAGACGAAAATTTCTTCAGAAATTCGGATGATTCGTTCTGGAATTATATTTGTAGGTGGTTCAACTTGTTTGAAGGATTAATGATGGAATTTGCCGATAAGTTGAATTGGAGCATAGTTTGCGAGCATCAGATATTGTCCGAACGTCTAAAGGAACAATATTCGGATTTACTGGATTGGTGCTACGTTTTACAGTATCAGACAATATCAGAAGAGTTTCTTCTGCATCATCTCGGAAAAGTACATCGTTTTGAATTAGGTCTAAATTTAAAGTTGTCACAGGCGTTCATCGACAAGCTCGAAAGATATAACTTACAAGAATAACCTATATGATATTGAAAGACAAGTTTCAAATTTTTGTATATCTGTTTCTAGTATGTATATGATGTAGATATGTAATATATCAATTATGTTTAGATAACCTATCGTTTTTATTAATCACAATATAAATACTATCTTCCTTACAATGTAGTGAAGCGTGATTTGTGCAAAATAAGAATATTCCAGTGGCTTCACTTTTTCCTTGTTCATTTATATTCGAGTGAACTTCGTGGTTTCTCTAATCAGATGATCATTTACGAGTCAGCTACTGAAATAAAGATTGGAATAGCAGCTCAAAATCATAAAATTTCCCTATATTTCAATTTCATAGACTCCCCGGTATCTTGATTCATTCACGTTCCAAAACATGGAATGGCTCAAACACAAAACTCCTTCAGAATGTTTTTTTGCAGAATAGACTTCTTGAATGTTATTTCATTTCTTATATTCGAACAATTGTACTTTGAAACTAATGTGGATAAACTATTCAAGTAATGAATCTGATCGTTCAATTACAATTAAATAGGTACAATCCAGAAGCGAGAAATTCGAATGTGAAGTGGAGCACAGTAATTGCTAGAGAAGTTTCGAGAGTTGCGAGAAGTTTCATTAACTTTTTATTTCGCATCAGAAAAATGGCTGACATACAACAAATCATCGTTATGGTAGCCTTTGGTGTTTAAGGAAACATAATCGCGCAACTGGTGACAATGAATCTGAATAATACTGAAGTTATAATGATAAGGCACAACTGTTGTATAAAAAAATCTAGAAAAATAACTGATTTCAATCATTACTGGCAAATGAGGAATAAGGTTACCATAACTAACTAAATAGAGATGAAATTGCTTATTTCTCAAACGAACTGAACACCTCCCCAACAATTGAAATTTGGTCCACTCTTAACAACTTGATGAACTCTGAGTAGTAGATTACACCGTTTCTGGGCCTCCCCCCACCACTATGATGTATTAATTGCTTTTTTTTGTTTAGTAAAATCAAGACGATGTTACATTGAAGTGTCTGGTGCATGGATCATTCAGAATTTTTTTCGTATGAGATTTTGTGTGTGTGACATTATGACGTAATCACATTTGGTTGGTATGTGTGTGAGAATGAACGGTAAAGGGTTTATCATGTGTGTGTCTATGTACAAAAGTACGTTTGCATACTTTAAATATTCTCCAAGTAATGAATGTTCCATATTTGTGAGCCCACCAAGTTAGTGGTGTGACGTCACAGCAGCAACCGTTAGATCTCCAATCATCGGTTCAACATTTGTCGACTGAATGGAAGGTGTTGGGTAATGGAGCCGAACATGCAAGCATTTGTAATATGAGTATATGCTATGATTAAAAACAAATCGAATTGTGTCTTCATGATGCTGATAACTATAGGAGTGGTGCAAATAATGCAATGACATCAATTGATTATCTCTACACCAATTTTGAGGTTCAGGATTTTGGCGTTTTAGACACAAATTTGTTGAGACATTTCATAATTTATTACATTATCGAATGACTCAAACCGACTAATTTGCACAGTACTTTTCGTAACTTATCTAGTATAAATTCAAATGATTTTTCGTATGGATCTCGAAACTATGCAATGTAACAACATTTATGATATCAATCACATTGATGCAAAAATTGATTTTCTGAATAATAACATTCTTTGCTTAGTAGATACCTATGCACCACTTACAACGAAATATTTCAGATATAAAAATGAAAAACAACCATGGATAACGGAAATTATTGAAACTATGCAGAAATTGAGAGATAAAGCGTTAAATAAATATAAAAAACAAAATCACTTCCTAATTGAGAATACTACAAGCAACTCAGAAATTTCACTTCATCAACAATCAAAAGGGAGAAATAAGCCTATTTACGATTCAAATTACGTGGTTGTGATACCAAATAAAAATGGAATGTACTCAAAAAACTTGATATAAAAAAAATAACCGAAAAAATTTACCAATATAATTGAAGAACGTCAACGAAATCAACAAGTATTTCGCGAATCAGTCCCAAGATAATCGAATACCTTCTAGTAACATCCTTGAATACAATCCGAAAATACAATGGATTCTCTTACTACAATACTTGAATTCTCTCCTACTACAGAGGAAGAAGTTTTGACAATTTTACGTATATTAATACATTTTTGGAATCGCTCTGGTATTTTGATACTTTTTTGTTGATAATGTCCTATGCCTATCTCTATCTGTTTTCAAGATAAAAAATAAATTGTGCTAAATATGGTCCAAAACATAGCCTTAATTGAAATTAAGTACATCAGTACTCTCAATTCATGAAAAGTTGATATTTTGACGATAGTTTGGACAATCTCGAAATATTCAAATAACACCAAGAAATCGACTCCATATCATACAGGACGTGCTAAAATTACTATTATTTCCATTGTGCATAAAAGTAGTCAAAAGATCATTTTTTCAAATGAAATCCCCTGTATATTACTCGGTAAATTGAAAGATGGTGAAAAATGCTTCAAGATGATATATCATGTCCCTATACCTGAATCGTCAAGTTTTCTCAATAAAGTCGCTTCTTCTAGAAACATTATTTTTTTTAGAATTGGGATTTAGGTAGCAGTGGAATTATCAAGCTTATAGCAGTTCGGTTACTTTTATAAGTAATTTACAAAGAGTTATCGACGGTGTTTCGAATCATCTTCCGAAATGAATGCAAATATCGATTATTCAAACGAAGTTCTTATGAAATTATTTATTATACACATGAACAAAGTGATCAAATCATTGTCAGAACGTGTAAAAAATTCAACCAAATGTATCCTGAATTAACACCAATGAACGAGAGGAAGTTTGTAAGGTTACAAAATAATTTCCTTAACTATGGCTCAAAGTTTCCAGGGAACAACTGTACCAAAAATCAGTCATTGCTAGGTAAAAAGTGAGATTTTGTGGGCTAAAACTTGTGACAGTACAGACCATAACAGAATAGGATGATTCAAAATAACAAAATTGTAAACAAAATATAACATTTCCACAATAAATGCTAAAAATGTTGTTCATTACATTCTAAAAACTTTAAAATGTTTTTTCGTACGCGACTTGTGGTTGCTTTTTCAATTTCTTGGGGTTCCAGATCTTCAATACTCTGCACTATTCGCCGTCGCAATTCTTCTTTGGTAGGCACTGGAGTACTGTATACCCTTTCTTTTAAAACACCCCAAAAAAAAGTCAAGCGGCGTGAGATCGGGTGATCTCGGTGGCCAATCCCACGGCCCTGAGCGCCTAAACCAACGATCGTCGAAGAGTTCGTCAAGTTTCCTGGGAACTTCCTGGGTGGAATGAGCTGGCGCTCCGTCCAGTTGAAACCACCAATTCCTATATTCCTCTAAAGGCAAATTTTCAAGAAAAACGGTTGCAGTCGTCCTTAATATTTGGAGATATCTATCTGCATTCAGTGTGTCTTCATAAATAAAAAAGCTAATTTTATTGTTCTCCAGAATACAGAAAACATTCAGGTCAAATTTTTCTTGAAAACCCATTTCTTTTGTAACATGAGGATTATGATCAGCCCAAAAATGTTTATTCCTTCTATTGAAAATACCATCCCTCGTAAATTTCGATTCGTCGCTCCAAATTATTTTTGACAAGAATTCCCAATCTTTCTGTGTATGAATCGAAAGGGATTCACAAAAATGCATTCTACGTTCGAAGTCTTCTGCTTTCAGAGCTTGAACTTTGGTAAATTTATACGGATGCATTCCGTGATTTTTCAAAATTCGTTTTACTGAAGCATGTGATACACCTAAATATTTTTCTGCACTGCGAATGGAAACTTCTGGATATGCATAAAAATATACCAAAACGTTAACAGTATTGTACTCATTTAAAGTAACAGGTTTTGGTAATGTTGAAGGCGCTTTTAACATGGAGCCATAGTTAAGGAAATTATTTTGTAATCTTACAAACTTCCTCTCGGTCATTGGTGTTAATTCAGGATACATTCGGTTGAATTTTCTACAAGTTCTGGCAATGATTTGATCACACTGTCCGTGTATAATTAATAATTTCATAAGAACTTCGTTTGAATAATCGATATTTGCATTCATTTTGGAAGATGATTCGAAACACCGTTGATAACTCTTTGTAAATCACTTATAAAAGTAACCGAACTGCTATAAGCTTGATAATTCCACTGCTACCTAAATCCAAAAATAATGTTTCTAGAAGAAGCGACTTTATTGAGAAAACTTGACGATTTAGGTATAGGGACATGATATATCATCTTGAAGCATTTTGCACCATCTTTCAATTTACCGAGTAATATACAGGGGGTTTCATTTGAAAAAATGAACTTTTGACTATTTTTATGCACAATGGAAATAATAGTAATTTCAGCACGCCCTGTATGATATGGAGTCGATTTCTTGGTGTTATTTGAATAATTCGAGTTTGTTCAAACTATTATCAAAATATCAACTTTTCATGAATTGAAAGTACTGATGTACTCAATTTCAATTAAGGCTATGTTTTGGGACCATATTTGGCACAATTTATTTTGTATCTCGAAAACAGATAGAGATAGGTATAGGACATTATCAACAAAAAAGTATTAAAATACCAGAGCGATTCCAAAAACGTATTAATATACGGGGTGTTTCATTAAAAAAAAATAAAGTTGCTAGGACTTTTTGATGGAAGTGGCAACTCCGCAATGCTGAAAATATTTTAGATCGATAGAACAGGTAAGGAAATGTGAGAGGTGAAATTTTTAGAAAAATCATGCTTTGCGTTTTCCAGAAACGCCTAACCTACCATCGACCGTGAGTCACGCTGTATATGTTGCCCTCATATTGTACCACATTTAACACATATATTCAAATAATTTTCCAAAAAGTTGGAATACATGCTTTCCTATTATCACTACCGAAAACTTCCCGACCCACAGAATTGTCACATTCAGGGAGTATAAGTATATTAACTTCAATATTTTTCATGATGATTTTCAATAACTCAACTGAGATTTCTTCCTCAATTTCTCGACCTTGACCAAATTTGTGTATACCGAAATGCTTTCCTTCAATTCTATGGATTATTCTGATTCATCGAAATATCTCGCTTCAAATAATACTACCGCTACATCAATTTTTCTTTCATATCACAAATAATACTACCGCTACATCAATTTTTCTTTGATATCATGCCGAATACGAAACATCATATCACTAATGACCTGATTGATTAGAAATCAAAATTTTTGATGTTCAACTCATAGTATTTCTCATTTTACCATACAATATCATGGATTTCCTCAAAGCAGCTTCAAAACCCACATATTGTCAATAGTCAATAGAATTGACATTTAATGAAATCATTTCCAACTGAGATTTCTTCCTCAATTTCTCGACCTTGTCCAAATTTTATGTATACCGAAATGGTTTCCTTCAATTCTATTGATTATTCTGATTCATCGAAATATCTCGCTTCAAATAAGACTACCTCTACATTAATTTTTCTTTCATATCATGCTGAATACGAAACATCATATCACTCCTTACCTGATTGATAGGAAATCAAAATTTCTGATATTTAACTCATAGTTATTCTCATTTCACCATACAAAATCAAGATTCTTCCCAAAGCAGCTTCAAAACCCACATATTGTGCTCTATGGAATATGCTTCGGGTAATGTTCATCAGCGTTCGCCGTTTTATTTTTTTTTTATAATTTCACGAAGACATCTGCACTGGACAGTCTATTTGGACTTTTTTCAACTTCACATGCAGCTTTTTGCAATTCTCTGTATTAAACGGAATCGACTTGTTTGCCTAAGAACATGCAGTTTTCGTGTTAACAGCGCCAGTAATTTATGAGATCATATAAAAATTTTTGGGTTTTTCAATTCCTCATTTTGGAATATAATGAATAATTTTATCCGTGTTCGGATATGAATTTATTGTATATTATGAAACGAATTCTGCCAAGTCAATAGAATTGACATTTAAAGAAACAATTTCCAATGTCTACATCCAGAAAAATAATTCAATTTTATATTCCATTCAGTGAATGAATTGATAGATGAAGCTTTTACCACTCTTATTTGTAACTAATGTCTATACAGAACGAAACCACAGTAACTTTAGTTACAAATAAAAGTGGTAAGAAACATAGGAAGCCTCAATTATCAGTCATCATTCAGCAAATATTTAGAATTTCATAATCGTAGAATTCGGTAATTTATTCATCACATGGCCATTTGACGTGTTGGTGAAATTATTGTCATAGTATCAAAATGTTTATTCAGTTAACTCTTGAATATTCATGAAACTTTTGAAATGTCCCTACTATACAAGATGAAAATACATAATCGGGGAAAAACATTGAAATATATTTTCTGATCAAGAACAAAATAACTGTAAGTATTGGATGAAATTGAAACATTTAAATAAAAAAAAACAAATTATACATATACAACGGCATGAACAGTTACATCATAGCTTTTCTCATTTTGGAGTAAACCTTCAGCAATTTTCCAACAGCCGCCTTCGCAGCCTCTTACTCCATTTTATAGTCAGCATTTCTGGTAGTATTCAACAGTGTGCGCCATTTTTTACTATCAGATACGACTTCTTGAATGCACTTCCCCAGAATTTTCTTTGATGCTCGCTCACTCCGTTGGTCTGTTTCCCTCTCAAAATGTAAGACGTAAGCACTATCAAGACTACTTTTCGAATCTCTCGATATTGGATTCCGTGTATTGGTTTGCCTGAGCACATCATTTGCCGTTGAGATTGAGTTCCGCAATTCAATATTGTTGGGACCCTGCTATAGGCTCTTCAGGGTTAACAATTTTATCCTATCAGTGTTAGTATACATTTACCTTGAATATTAGATGAACTATACATTATAGATTATAAATAATAAATATAAATAGTAAATTCGGTTGTCCTGGTACTTGGCTGTGGTCGGTGTTCATGGAAGTGTGGATTTGTGTAAAGTCTTAGGTGTTGTTGGTTGCATTTGAGTTCTCGGGGCGTTCCAGGCTGTGATTCTCCGCTATCTGATGGCTAATGGATATTCCTCAAGAATATTTTGGATCTGCTCCGTTGGGTCTTCCATTATTCCCAGGAGTCTGGCTAGGGGGAACGGTAGCTTTTTGCGTAGTATCCTTTTGGCGCCTCCGCGGGGCCTCCATAGGGTGGTAAGGGTGTTGATGGCCGCGGTGTATTGGCTTCTCATAGTTCTCGTAGCGTATCTGCTTTGGAGTTCCTGAAATCTCAAATTGATAGGGGTGATATCTATTTGGTTGTATAAGTTGTGTCAGGGATATCTGAAGAGGAGGTTCTTACTATTCGGTGGATTTGTCTTTGGGAGAGGGTGCTGTAGATCGTGGCTTTGTGGTCCACGACTGGTCTTATGAAGGTTTTGTATATGTTTAAGAGAGTGTTACTATTGCATCTACCGAGCTTGCCTCTCAGAGCCGCTCTTGCCGCCCTTTTCCAGACTCTGTCCAGAGTTTCTCTGAGGTCGGTCTCCAGTTGAGGATACTTGTGAAGGTAACCCCCAAGTAGGATACCGAGGCGGATCTCTCTTCTGAGGTTCAAGTCATTAGTGTTAAGTTTAGGACGGGAAGTGGTGTTTGGGTGTCTGAATAGAATTATTTGGGTTTTGACGGGATTTATTTTGATTACCCACTTGTTGCACAATTGCTCAAAGTGGTCAATCATTGTTTGGGTTTTTGTTTGTAGGATGCGGGTACTGGTTGCTGATGTGTATGGGATTGTATCGTCTGCATATTGCAGAAGTTTTTGGGTGGAGAGAGTGTCGTGAACATACAATAAAAATAGGGTGGGTGCAAGGATAGTGCCTTGGGGGACTCTGGCTTTGGGAGTGAATGGTAGGGATAGGGTTTCGCCGACATTTACGCGGATTTGTTGGTTGGTGAGATAGGAAGCGACTATTTGTTTGAAGGTGATTGACAATGTTTCATGATGAATTTCACTTGTTCGGACTTCCATTGTCTACTATATAAAATGATTTGAAATCCCTGAAACAACCAAAAAAGAATAATATATATATATATATATATATATATATATATATATATATATATAGAAACAGAAGTTAATATCGGACATAGCACTCATGAAAGTGGCAAACCATAGACACGTGTTTCGGGCTTTTGGCCCATCATCAGTATGGTGCAGCCAAGTGTAAGGATGGGCAACACTTGGTTACCAAAAGATAGAAATACAAATGCACGGAGCCACCAACAGGAGCAAACCGCACATTTGTGGTTTCAGTTGATAGATCTCGTGTTCACAAGAAAACTATCAAAATCACCACGGAGGCAGCTATAGCTACCTGCGTGACATCCGGGTCTATAGTATGTTAATGAAATGCCATTTCACAATCAGCGTGTGAAGATACATAACCCGCAGAAATTGAACTTACGAAGCAAGGTAGGCAAAAGTTAGCGTCGCGAGTGCTCTGTCATGCTATGTCATAAATTACCATTTAATTTCCGCTTCATAACCATAAATCGTATTTATATTTGGTTATAAATAGAACAGAATTCAGAAAAGTAATGGCATAAATAGAACAGAATTCAGAAAAGTAATGGCATAAATAGATACATAATGTTCAAATGTCAAGTATACGTCAAAGACTTGCGTGTTTCCAACAGTGATCCTGAGACTCTGTACGTGATCCTGAGACTTCTCTGGTTCCAACGGTGATCCTGAGAATCTCTCCTCGGCTTCTTGATATGGGAATGTGACTACTGACGTTGAAGGAGATCAGAGAATATGATAATAGAAAAAAACCTTAATGAAGATATACTCAATCAGAATCAGATAAAACCAAAGTGAGATTCAACTCCATTCAATATGGACTAGAAGGAAGTATTACGAGACAACCCGTAAAAAAAACAAGAAAATTGGAAGGGTGTTGAAACCTCCCTTCTAAACTAATATTCAGTTGAATTATAACGATGAAATCAAAAATTACCAAAATAATCAAAAACACATTTGATGGTATAAATCTTACCCTGGCCAGCGGGTTTTCTATACGTTTCTAAGTGTGCGGTACTCTGCACGGAAGTCCTACTGGGACTTGATGAGTGACTAGGGGCCTTCTGGTTTCTTATGAATATAGGGACGAGTAACGAAATATATAGAATTAAAGAGATGATACCATAGCAAAGACCACATGAGAGATGCATACCTGATTTTCGCAAATCCTTACACCTGGCACAATGAGTACGTTAACCACCAAAAATCCTCTGAAGGGTTCAAGTTTCTGACTGCAAATATACACACTAAAATAACCAATCAGTCTTCCACTATATATTCTTGACTTGTAGAAATAATCCCCGTGAAGGATGGCTAAAATACAACCAAAGATATTCCACAAACCAGTCAGATGGTACCAATGAGCTATCAACCCAAGGCTCAACGCGGGTCAACACCGGAAATCCGAGAGACTACCCCATCTGACAGCTGTCCAATCTACATTAAAAGCACCAAGGGGGCGCTGTGCACAACATCATATATCAATTCCACCACAGCCACTCGAGACATCATCAAAAAGTTTATGACCCATCACAACTCCTCACAGCAATGCAACCCTAAAACAATCCTTGACAATTTGAGTAACCGATCGAGCCCGCACCCGTGAACGACTATAGAACTAGTTCGGTGTAGGTTGTCGGTACGACAGTTCGGACAGAATGGCAGTGTGGGCGAATGTCAACCAACAGCTGTCTCTTAACCTGATTATAGAATGAATATTACTGGAGTTCTTTCCCAACACCAAATGGTGATCGAAACACGTGTCGAGGTGTAAAAAATAACGATTTGGTGTTGGGAAAGAACTCCAGTAATATTCATTACTACACCAAAAGTTCCAAACAGTGCATCATAAAACTGGTTATAGAATGTTTACAAAAATATTGAGTCCAACCTATTTTCAACTATTTACCGATCCTTATTAATGCCATGGAATAAAAACATATAAGGTAGGTCGTCACATCTTTCCCATTCAGTACGAATATTTGAACATTCATATTATGTGGAATATTTACCGAAATTATCAATCAGTATTCAGAAACCCAGAGCTAACTAATATTGTTTTTCAGGCGATATGTAAGTAAACCTTCTGGAAGTGATGAATAAGAATCTATGCAATAAATATTTTCGGAAAGGTACAGAGAATAAGGCAGACAACGGCTGAAAAATGAGAGGTGAAGAAAATTGAGAAACATACAATAACAATTATTTCGACCTAGCGAGGAATTTCGGATTTCCAACGTCGGTAGGCAATAAGAGAATGCGGAGTGATATAGTAGGTAACATATTACGCTATAAAAAAAATTCTCCGTTGGGGTATCGAACGCGGGACGTCTGTGTGGTAGTCTTCGACTATAATCTCGTCGCTAGCGAGGGATATTGAGAGTAAATGCGGCTAGTTGGTAGATACGGTTGAATATTACGATAAAGTTTGCTCGGCTGGTTGCTGATAACGACTTCAGAGAACATTGGGTATACGGGGTGTGTCAACAAAGATGTTAAGTATGTTGGTTATTGTTTTTTCGAAAGCTTTGACAGTTTTGAACAGCATTTACGATTTTAATAATTGACATTGAGTTGAAAGGTATTGATAACGAGAGGCGAACACATTTGTAATGAGAACATTGGGTATACAGGGTGTTGCTGAAAAACACATTAAATATATGGTGTGTATACAGCTTTGAAGGATAGTTGTCATGAAGGTATACAGGGCGTGTAGCATTGAAAACATCAGCGTTGAAAAAAAACATGTATGGTATCAAACTATACAAGGTGTGTGTGTGTGTACCGTTAAAGAAAAACGCTGTCACGAAGGTGTACAGGATACGTGCAGCGTTGAAGAAAAAACATGGCTACTATCGAGGTGTGTGTGTGTGTGTGTGTGTGTGTGTGTGTGTGTGTGTACAGTGTTGAAGAAAAAAAAGTGGTGGTTAGTGTTACGTACGACATTGAAGAGAAAATCATGGTTGAGCCATCAGAGGAGTATACATAGTGTGTATAGTCTTGGTGAAAGTTGTAACGAGTTCAGAGAACATTGGGTATACATGGGTGTGTATGTTAGACTCTGCGTTAATTGTTTTCCGAAAGCTTAGACGGTTTTGAACATCAACACAAGTACCTACTGGTAGTAGTTCGAGGAGATACTACTACTTCATAGTGATGTAGGGAAAAATAAGAGGTATGGAGAATGCAAGTCGTTGACGTGATAGTCTTTGTCCTAAGTTTTCGAGAGCAACGTGAACTGCTGATGGCGTGGTTGTCGGATACTGATATTCCACAATGTGTTTTAGAGGGTCGTTGATTTCGTGTGATAGATGATTCAATGGTATTTCATTTACGATTTGGCCCATTCTAGTATGGACCTATGCTGACAGATATACGGGTGGGATCATCAAGTCGAAATATTGGTTAGGTCATACGGCATTGAATACAGGGGTGGTGGAGTTCATGAAGTTGTGACACCATACAGAATTTATTTTGAAATAATAACCTTGAATATAGATAATATCATATGATATACCCTGACATCATGACATGAAAAAAAAGTTAATTTTGAAAACATACGAACCAATATGTATAATCATTACAATAATGACGAGATAATGCTTGCGATACACGACTAGTATAGAATATATTTGGGAACAGTGAAATAACGAGAAACTTGAATGGATACAGCAAAAAAATTAACGAAAAAACAGTGTATTGTAGATACAGGATCAGTAAAAATAAAAGTTATATGGATTATTTCGGGAAATGTGTTTTGCTAACCATTTTTGATTGCTATCTAGAGATGTGGACCATAGGTTGTGCCATATATATGTTTACAAAAATATATATGGGAATAATAGTATAAAGAATGAAACAAACCAGAAATCAAAATCTCTTACAGTGTATTTGGATTATGCCATAAGAAAAAAAAAAGGCTTGAAAAATGAATTATCTACGTTTTGACACCCTACATTCATCAGTTATATACCAATACAAAAATCACACAGAGTAGCAACCACAAAAATAGGGTTGCAAAAAAAGTTTCTAGATCTTAAAATGTCTGAAAAATTAATAAAAAATCACCAACCATTCACAACCATTTCGAGAATGAGAAATTTTGAAAACGTTCCGTTGATATTGTAGATATTTGAATAATTAGAAAAGTGTGGATATATGTGGGTGTATTCGTTAGTAGTGTACACCTCAAGGAAGAATTATTGATATTTGAATGAAACAAAACATACTAGTGTTTTTAATTGACTAACATCAACCTTATTATCAATAATAAAAGTGTTTTAGAGACATGGTGAGTTTAATCCAAATATTGTTGTTTTCAATTAATTTTTTTTATGTCCATAAGGTACAGAATCAAAATTTTCAACACATTTTCGTTTGGTAAAGTTGGTTCGGAAGACTTTTGTTACATCTTTGGTGATGACAGAGTGTTGTGATGGGAACCAGCAATTCATCACTATCAAGCCATGATTGAAAGCTTGCTGTAAGTTTCTATAGTGAACAATATATTTTCTTTTATCGTTTAAATTTGGAATTAATTTCGGAACTTTCGATTTTGCATATGGAGGTATCAAACGTTCAACTTAGAATGGAAAATCGGAATGTTTATCGTGAAGTTCTTGGGGATAATGTATATCCACTTCCAATACATATCCATAAGGACTATCAACATCCACATTCATTATATCAAGATTAAGAATTTCATGAGGTGTTAACCATAAAAATTCACCTGTTGGTAATGATTGTGGCATGCTGTGACCATATAGATTTGTTGCATCCAAATATGAAATGAATGAAGATGGTTCATTTGGATTATAATTCGGTAAAAATGTATTGTTTGCTTTATGTTTCCTTTCACTACATTGACTGATTCCACTACGAATACCTTTTTGAAATAAGTGAACCATATCAATGTCAGTTAGTAATTCCAATTCAATGTTAGTATATTTCAACATATATCCAATTTATATTTATCAACAGATATATTTCTGAAGTTTTCAAAAATGTCACATAATAGTAACACATCTGACTTTAAATATAAATGTATTGCTGACGAATTTCTGGGCTGCATCCACACCCCTATACGAAACAAATTTTGACGAATCATCATTATATGAACATTTAATCAAATGAGCAAATGAATAAGGCTCATGTTTGAATGTCTTGATCGAGTACGAGTATTAAGGATTTGGTTTAGTGGTTTGAATCGGCTTGAGTACTGATTCAAAATCGGCATACACTACAAATCGTACCTTCATTTGTTTCTCAAAGTTTTCAAAAGTTAGTATATTTTCAGGCACCATTTTCCCATATTTATTGACTTTGGAATTGGTTGATGGTGTTGTAGTACTCACGTGATTACAATCATTTATCTTATGACGTAATAGTAATTGTTCATTAGAAAAATATGATAAACAGCCATCACAAAAATATTTCTTATGTTCATGAACCGATAACTGGCTTGAAACTAATCTTGAAAGATCTTCGATCCAACAATAATGACTATTACCGAAATCATCTGTGATAAGTAACAAATTGACATGTCTTCTAAGTCTTCTCTGAGAGTAACGTAATGGTCCAATTATTTCATATTTTATTTTACCCTTCTCGAATTTACTTTCTAAACCGTACACATTAACTGAAATATCATTCTCGTCTTCAAACTTCACAAAATCCTTCAAATTTACCGGAAAATTCATACCTGTTACATCTATGACTGTATTAAAATGTGGATATGATGAAACTTCTGACGTTCTATCGATTGCAGGATGTAGTGCTGAAGTGATAGCCCATGCAAAACATTGCTGATCTTCATTACGGACATTAACCACGGCCTTCCTACGCTCGATACATTCAGGCAGCTTCACATATGAACATCCACTGAGCAGGCTGTATTTATTATGTTCACCTCCAGAAACATGATTTTTTCACAAGTCCAACCTTAAATATAAATCAAAATTACTGATCCATCCAATTAAAACTGGGTAGAAATGCTTACCTTGAATCGCGTTCCTGAAATTCAGTAGTTTGAGCGATAATCCCATTTCGAAATCCATCAAATAAGGAATTCAAATCAGTAGATTGGTCAACTGTTCTATTCTGAGAGTTAAATGATTTGGTTTCCTTCAGGTCTTGTGTTTGCAGAATAAAACTCCCAAATACTTCCATATTCACTTTGATGATTTTGTGAATTAGCAATCCGACGCTTGAAGGCACTCTTTATAATTTGAACACCATCACATATTTCTTTATTTCTAAAATGTCCTGTTTTTGTCAACCTTGTATCTTTCAATATGATGTTTATTCATCTCTGTAAAATCTGGTATATAATTTTTTGTTATTGCATATTTTTGACAACTTTCCCTGTATAAGATAAGTTTTCATTCTCAAAAAAAGATGTGTGTGTGATATATACTTTATTCATTTTGGTAGTATATTATAAAGCCATTTATATAAAATATCAACGTTATTGAGATTGCAGCTGAACAAATTTCCTTTGGAATGACCCATACAGAACAGCGTGTTTTTCTTGAATTTTGGAACACATCACCATGAATCTTCAAAGTCTTCCAAATTCACTACGGTTGTGTATATATTGAATAGACGCAGTCTGTCCAACATATCCCTGAATATCGACAAATTCTAGCCTCATAATGTGCAACTATAGACTGAAAAAAAAATGGAAACTGCTGAGATTTTAAACTCGTTCTGGAAAGGTTGCTGCGACAGTTTTGAATGTTGTTGTTGAGATGACTCTGACTGATACTGCACACGGTGATGATGTATCATTCTGAAATAAATTCGATTTTCAGTACAAACATACACTAAAAAAATACTTTTGTCAACAGAGAGGTTAATGTCTTTCATGAAGTGATTGCTACACTTATGATGAAAATAAAAAAAAAACAAGTTTCATTCAAAATAAAGAATTTAATACACATATTCTGCACGTACTAAATGAAGAGAAAATATTGTATGAAAACAATACTTTATGCAGATCATATCTATGAATGACAGTACTAACCTTAATTTCGTACAATTTCAAATGAAGCGACACGATTCGGTTTTCCAATGTCCATCAACCCTTTGAACACAATAGCGTATTTTCCTGATGAAAATTCTTCTAAGTGAGGACGATACGCCTCCGTCACTCGGTGGGGCAGAAATTATACTTTATCTTCCAAATCTAACAAGACCGCCTCACCAAATTTTCCTTTCACGATTTTGGCAGTGAATAACCTCTGCGGCATCTCCACAGGCAAATCTGCTACTTTGATACTTGGCTTTCTTCTCACGATCGAACTTGCGTTCAACTTTTGTAAATCCATCTGTGAAAAATAAAAAATGAAAGCTTTATGTTTTGATTCACAATATATGCGAATACTATCTCAAACAAACCACGACATGTAAAACATTTGACTGAAAAAATCCAACATATATATATCGAGAAAAATTTTGGAAATCAAATGATTCAACAATTCTCACCAGTTTTCAATTAAATTACATTTGAATAAATTCATTTGAGGAAAAAGTCAAACCAAAAACACTTACTTTCAAATAGAATCGGTGCACTTGTCACTGGTATCACTTTCAACGGATGCAACTAACTCATTTTGCCATGCATGACGTATTTATAGTAAAATAAGTGATGACATATTTTAAAATGAAACAAAGAACCTTTGTTTCGTCGCTTTGAGAACTGCGTATCTCCGGATGCAGATTCGGCATTGGCAGTGATCAATGTTACCTTGGGTATGAATATAAAAATTAGTGATGAAATATTCTGAAATGAAACAAAAGAAAATCAAAGAGTCTTTGTTAGATGCCTATTCAGCGTTGACATTGATCCAAATTTGAATAGCGCAACAAACACATGAATGCTGTTTTTTTTCCATTTTATTTGAAGTACTACATGTGATGATGCGACTATTATTAGTGAAGATACAACTTTGTGCCCTCTTGGCATCATCTTTTTTTCCCTGTCGATGAATTTTGCATTTCTTCTCCTTTCATTTGATGTGTTGCACGTTGAGATTCGACTATCATTAACAAAGGTGTTGCTTAGTGTCCCTCTGACATACCGCGCCATCTTTGTTTTTTCTCTGTCGATGAATTTTGCATTTCTTCTCCTTTCATTTGTCGTTCTGTACGTGACGATTCGACAATTATTAACGAAAATGTGGCTTTGTGTCCTTCTGACATGTTGCGTCAGATTTGCTTTTTCTCTGTCGATGAATTCTACATTCGTTTCCCTTTCATTTGATGTGCTGCACGTTGAGATTCAGCTATCATTAATGAAGATGTGGGTTAGTGGCCTTCTGACATGTTGCACCATATTTGTTTTTTCGTTGTCAATGAATTCTGCAATTCTTCTTCTTTCATTTGACATGATGTACGTGACGATCCGAAGTTTTTTCAATGATTCTCTTCGCAATTCTTCCCATGCTGTTTCACATTAGGCGCTCGATATTATCGAGCAACGTCGACCTGTTGCGAGTAGTATAGCGAAAATAGGTTATGAGGTCCTTTTGGCTTCGTAAAAATGATCAACTATGTTTTTTGACATCTAAAGGACTCCATTGATGTTAAAATCATAGGAATCGGACGACCGGAAGTGAAACCCGGAAGTGACTTGTTTTTGACGGATTCGAAACCTTCTCACCCTAAGGAGAATAGCTATGATGTAATTGTTCATGTCGTTGTATATAATATATTTCAATGCTTTTTCTCGATTGTGGTTTTCCTTTCTGTAAAGTAGCAACATTTCAAAATTTTCATGAAAAATGCATGTTCTCAGGCAAACAAGTCCATTCAATTGAATACCGCAAATTATGAAAAGCTGCAACACATGTTGCATCTGAAGTTGAAAAAAGTCCAAACTAATTTGTTGGTCTAGTGCAAATTTTTGAAAGAATGTTTTTGTGAAATCATTTGAGAAAATTTCAAACGGTGAACGCTGATGGATATTACCCGAGGCATATTTTCTATAGCACAATATGTGATTTGAGGAAATTCATGAGGACAATATTGACGTTGAACTTTGAACTGTACAACGAAGTTAACGATGTCCAACGAAGAGTCTGGAAATCTGCTTGTGAATGTAACGCTCCCCCAAAACGAACTATAGCAGATAAAGCCAGTTATTTTGTTGTGAATGGTGATCTCAGCAATATAGCTATAACTCGATTGATTATATCAAGATTATGAATACAAAATACTTTGTCAGTTTCATTTCCTCCAAGTATTCATCTCTCCTCCACATATTGGCAGGCAATTATTCGGTAATGAAGTGAAACAATCTTAGTGAGGTCTAGCCACGCCCCTACCTACCTGACATATATATAAATTCAGATATCCCGTAGTACAATTATAATCAATCAGTTCATCATTCAGTTGATACCTAAATCGAGAACAATGGATATCGATGAATTGAGATATGAAACTTTTCCAAAGTTTCTAGAAGAGATAGTGAATTGCGCGACTCACTCTCAACGGCAAATGATATCCCCAGGCAAACCGATACATGAAATCGAATATCGAGAGATTCGAAGATTATTCTTTATTGTGCTTACTTCACATTTTGAAAAGGAGAAAGATCAACGGAGTGTGCGAGCAACCACGAAAATTCTGGGGAAGTGTATTCAAGAAGTCGTATCCAATAGTAACAAATGGCGCACACTGTTGAATACTACCAGAAATGCTGACTATAAAATGGAGTATGAGGGTGCGAAGGCGGCTGTTGGAAAATTGCTGAAGGTTTACTCCAAAATGAGAATAGCTATGATGTAATTGTTCATGTCGTTGTATATAATGTATATAATATATTTCAATGCTTTTTCTCGATTGTGGTTTTTCTTTCTGTAAAGTAGCAACATTTCAAAATTTTCATGAAAAATGCATGTTCTCAGGCAAACAAGTCCATTCAATTGAATATCGCGAATTATGAAAAGCTGCAATACATGTTATTCCTCGCATCTGAAGTGGAAAAAAGTCCAAACTAATTTGTTGGTCTAGTGCAAATTTTTGAAAGAATGTTTTTGTGAAATCATTTGAGAAAATTTCAAACGGTGAACGCTGATGGATATTACCCGAGGCATATTTTTTATAGCACAATATGTGATTTGGGGAAATTCATGAGGAAAATATTGATGTTGAACTTTGAACTGTACAACGAAGTTAACGATCAGTTCATCATTCAGTTAATACCTCAATCGAGAACAATGGATATCGATATTCTTAATGAGGTCTAGCCACGCCCCTACCTACCTGACATATATATAAATTCAG
The DNA here is from genome assembly GCF_025532065.1 of Leptinotarsa decemlineata. Classification (NCBI taxonomy): domain Eukaryota; kingdom Metazoa; phylum Arthropoda; class Insecta; order Coleoptera; family Chrysomelidae; genus Leptinotarsa; species Leptinotarsa decemlineata. The sequence goes on from NW_027412698.1 coordinate 3,825,859, forward strand.
ATATCCCATAGTACAATCATAATCAATCAGTTCATCATTCAGTTGATACCTAAATCGAGAACAATGGATATCGATAAATTGAGAAACGAACCTTTTTCAAAGTTTCTAGAAGAGATAGTGAATTGCGCGACTCAATCTCAACGGCAAATGATGTCCCCAGGCAAACCGATACATGAAATCGAATATCGAGAGATTCGAAGAGTATTCTTGATTGTGCTTACTTCACATTTTGAAAAGGAGACAGACCAACGGAGTGTGCGAGCAACCACGAAAATTCTGGGGAAGTGTATTCAAGAAGTCGTATCCAATAGTAACAAATGGCGCACACTGTTGAATACTACCAGAAATGCTGACTATAAAATGGAGTATGAGGGTGCGAAGACGGCTGTTGGAAAATTGCTGAAGGTTTACTCCAAAATGAGAATAGCTATGATGTAATTGTTCATGTCGTTGTATATAATGTATATAATATATTTCAATTCTTTTTCTCGATTGTGGTTTTTCTTTCTGTAAAGTAGCAACATTTCAAAATTTTCTTGAAAAATGCATGTTCTCAGGCAAACAAATCCATTCAATTGAATACCGCGAATTATGAAAAGCTGCAATACATGTTATTCCTCGCATCTGAAGTTGAAAAAAGTCCGAACTAATTTGTTTGTCTAGTGCAAATTTTTGAAAGAATGTTTTTGTGAAATCATTTAGAAAAATTTCAAACGGTGAACGCTGATGGATATTACCCGAGGCATATTTTTTATAGTACGATATGTGATTTGAGGAAATTCATGAGGAAAATATTGATGTTGAACTTTGAACTGTACAACGAAGTTAACGATGTCCAACGAAAAGTCTGAAAATTTGCTTGTGAGTGTAACGCTCCCCCAAAACGAACTATAGCAGATAAAGCCAGTTATTTTGTTGTGAATGGTGATCTCAGCAATATAGCTATGACTCGATTGATTATATCAAGATTATGAATACAAAATACTTTGTCAGTTTCATTTCCTCCAAGTATTCATCTCTCCTCCACATATTGGCAGGCAATTATTCGGTAATGAAGTGAAACAATCAAAATATCAGATAGAAAGTTGTTATTCTTAATTAGATCTAGCCACGCCCCTACCTACCTGACATATATATAAATTCAGATATCCCATAGTAAAATCATAATCAATCAGTTCATCATTCAGTTGATACCTCAATCGAGAACAATGGATATCGATGAATTGAGACACGAACCTTTTCCAAAGTTTCTAGAAGAGATAGTGAATTGCGCAACTCAATCTCAACGGAAAATGATGTCCCCAGGCGAACCGATACATGAAATCGAATATCGAGAGATTCGAAGAGTATTCTTGATTGTGCTTACTTCACATTTTGAAAAGGAGACAGACCAACGGAGTGTGCGAGCAACCACGAAAATTCTGAGGAAGTGTATTCAAGAAGTCGTATCCAATAGTAACAAATGGCGCACACTGTTGAAAACTACCAGAAATGCTGACTATAAAATGGAGTATGAGGGTGCGAAGGCGGCTGTTGGAAAATTGCTGAAGGTTTACTCCAAAATGAGAAAAGCTATGATGTAATTGTTCATTCCGTTGTATATAATGTATATAATATATTTCAATGGTTTTTCTCGATTGTGGTTTTTCTTTCTGTAAAGTAGCAACATTTCAAAATTTTCATGAAAAATGCATGTTCTCAGGCAAACAAGTCCATTCAATTGAATACCGCGAATTATGAAAAGCTGCAATACATGTTATTCCTCGCATCTGAAGTTGAAAAAAGTCCAAACTAATTTGTTTGTCTAGTGCAAATTTTTGAAAGAATGTTTTTGTGAAATCATTTAGGAAAATTTCAGACGGTGAACGCTGATGGATATTACCCGAGGCATATTTTTTATAGCACAATATGTGATTTTAGGAAATTCATGAGGAAAATATTGATGTTGAACTTTGAACTGTACAACGAAGTTAACGATCAGTTCATCATTCAGTTGATACCTCAATCGAGAACAATGGATATCGATAAATTGAGACACGAACCTTTTCCAAAGTTTCTAGAAGAGAAAGTGAATTGCGCAACTCAATCTCAACGGCAAATGATGTCCCCAGGCGAACCGATACATGAAATCGAATATCGAGAGATTTGAAGAGTATTCTTGATTGTGCTTACTTCACATTTTGAAAAGGAGAAAGATCAACGGAGTGTGCGAGCAACCACGAAAATTCTGGGGAAGTGTATTCAAAAAGTCGTATCCAATAGTAACAAATGGCGCACACTGTTGAAAACTACCAGAAATGCTGACTATAAAATGGAGTATGAGGGTGCGAAGGCGGCTGTTGGAAAATTGCTGAAGGTTTACTCCAAAATGAGAAAAGCTATGATGTAATTGTTCATTCCGTTGTATATAATGTATATAATATATTTCAATGGTTTTTCTCGATTGTGGTTTTTCTTTCTGTAAAGTAGCAACATTTCAAAATTTTCATGAAAAATGCATGTTCTCAGGCAAACAAGTCCATTCAATTGAATACCGCGAATTATGAAAAGCTGCAATACATGTTATTCCTCGCATCTGAAGTTGAAAAAAGTCCAAACTAGTTTGTTTGTCTAGTGCAAATTTTTGAAAGAATGTTTTTGTGAAATCATTTAGGAAAATTTCAGACGGTGAACGCTGATGGATATTACCCGAGGCATATTTTTTATAGCACAATATGTGATTTGAGGAAATTCATGAGGAAAATATTGATGTTGAACTTTGAACTGTACAACGAAGTTAACGATGTCCAACGAAGAGTCTGGAAATTTGCTTGTGAATGTAATGCTCCCCCAAAACGAACTATAGCAGATAAAGCCAGTTATTTTGTTGTGAATGGTGATCTCAGCAATATAGCTATAACTCGATTGATTATTTATTTATTTATTTATTTATTCTCATACAGGTGTAACCTAATTACATGAGAAAATCGTTATATATGTATCGTACATTCATAGCCAGTATACAATAAAAGAAACTAAAGCTATACATATGTAATAAGAAAAAAATAAAAAAGTAACTAATCCAAAAATATGACAAAGAAGCTATTGGCTGACACTTAATATATAATTTTTCAACCCAGTAAAAAATTCTCTAGGGGGTTGGACAAAGAGTTCGGACATTAATAGTGTATTATTTGTGACTTTCAGCATCGTTACGATTGGGGTACCTTGAGTAGTGGTGACTAATGGTATTTCAAAAAAAGGGATTGATCGTGTAATTTTAATAGGGTTTCTTCGGTTCATCAAACTACGTAACTTGGGACAGTTGAGATAATTACTATAAATTTTGTAACATATTGCAATTATTATGTATAATCTTCTATTCTCTAAACTCGAGATTTCAAATTCTTTCCTGAGATCATTAGTTCTCACAGTATTATAATCTGGGTAGACTCCATATTTCTTATAATATAAATGCCTCAAAACAAAACCCAAACTCCGTAAACCCTGAGAGACTACTGTTTCAATGTGTTTTTTAAATGACAGGGTTGAGTCATATCGTACCCCCAAATCTTTAACATTACTTACTCGTGCCAACGTGATATTTTCCATTTCATATGCATACTCTATTTTATCTTTCTTTCTTGTGCAAGTCATTACAATACATTTTGACGTATTAAATGGTAACTTATTTTTCACACTCCATTGGTAAACATTTTCAATATCCTTTTGCAGCTTACTACAATCTTGAACACAATCTATCTTTTTATAAAATTTAAGGTCATCGGCAAAGAGTAAATAATTTGAATATTTAATTTCCGCTGATAGATCATTAAGAAAAATGAGAAACAATAGAGGCCCTAGATTTGATCCTTGGGGCACTCCTGATTTTGATTTGTACTCATCTGAATAGTTGGTACCGAATTTTACTCTGAACGTTCTCTCATTTAAATATGATGCTATAAATTTGATAGTTCCTTTAGTAGCTCCACATAGAGAAAGTTTATTCAACAATACATCATGATTTACTTTGTCGAACGCTTTTTGGAAATCTGTGTATATCACGTCGACCTGAGTAGAATTTTCCAGACTTCTAAGTACGTCATGACTAAAAGATAACAGATTTGTGGAAGTTGACTTTTTTGGCACAAAGCCGTGCTGTTCTTCATTTATTAAATTCTTTACTTTGTGCCACACTTCAGCATATATTATCTGTTCGAACAATTTACCAGGAGCAGGTAACACAGCAATTGGCCGGTAATTTTCTATAGGTGATATTTTACCAGATTTGTGTATAGGAGTTACAATAGCACGTTCCCATCGTGATGGAAACTTATTTTGTCTCAATGAAAGATTATACAGTGCTAGTCAAAAGTCCCCTCCCCCCCTCGTATCTTTGGAACGGGTATACTTATAATAATGAAATTTGGAGGGTGGAAATAAACGGATGTAGGCTTCTTAACTGGTCATAACAGGTGACGCAATAGTCATAAATGACGTCACAAGGCCACTGTGACCAAAAATTTTAAATGGGACCCTATGGCAAGTGACAGCTCGTTTGAAAGGTATTGAAAATACCTATTCAGTCATACCAATTTTGTTTGGGTTTCGGATGATTTTGATTGATAAATTGAAGAAATACGAAAATTATTGTTTGGCATTTAATTAATAAAGATTTTAAAGTACGCCTCTGGTTCATTGTCAAAAAGGTTGACGTGTTTGAATTATCTACTTGTCAAAAGTGTTTATACCTTGAAAATTTACCTAAGCTATTGTTTAACGAGACGTTTAAGTGTTTACATAGGCAAAATGGTACGTAGCCGACAAAGTAGCAGCTATCTTAATAATTGGTGAATGTAGAAACAATTTCCATGTAGCGGAACGACTGTTTAATGAGAGGTACCCCGATCGCCCTATATCGAGGGTTTATTTGAGGGAGCTTCTTCGGAAGTTTGAAGCATCAGGTAGTGTTCAAGATGCCAAACGATCTGGTCGACCAACAATTAGTGATGACAAAAAAATTGACATACTTGGAGAAATGGTAGTGAACCCTACTTCTTCCACAGCCCAAGTTGCGTCTATCTGTGAAGTCAGTCAAAGGACAGTACATAGGGTGTTGGCTAAAAACAAATTTCATCCATGCAAATTAAAAATGGTGCACCAACTTTCAGATGATGACCCCGACCGAAGACTAGAATTCTGTGAAACTATGTCCGATAAAATGAACCAACAACCAGGCTACATACAGACAATTTGTTTTAGTGACGAAAGTACTTTCTTTCTCAATGGAAATGTTAACACTCAAAATGTGAGGTATTGGAGTGACACAAATCCTCACATCTTTCGTGAAAAACATACTCAATTTCCAGAAAAAGTAAATGTTTGGGCAGGTATTTTGGGAAACCACATAGTTGGGCCTCTTTTTCTCAATGCTAACTTAACCGGTGAATTGTATCTGGAGATGTTACAAACTGATATTGAGGCGTTAATTCTTGAAATTCTAGAAGATAATCCAGATGAATTCGACAACTTGGAAATAACGTTTCAACAAGATGGTGCTCCTGCACACTATTACGGTGCAGTAAGACGTTACCTAGATGAAGAATATCGTGGTAGATGGATTGGACGACGAGGTTCGATCGAATGGCCAGCTCGATCATGGGACCTTACACCATTAGATTTTTTTCTATAGGGGTACTTGAAATCTAAGGTTTACGCTACAGCACCTGACAGTATTGCCATTCTGAAACAACGAATTGTTGAAGAATGTAGGGCAATTTTCGCTGACACACTGGGACGAGTACGACAAGAGTTTAGCAATAGGATGCATTACTGCCAGGAAGTAGATGGAGCACATTTTGAACACTTATTATAAGAACTGGTTCTTAAATCTTTATTAATTAAATGCGAAACTATAATTTTCGTATTTCTTCAATTTATCAATCAAAATCAGCCGAAACCCAAACAAAATTGGTATGACTGAATAGGTATTTTCAATACCTTTCAAACGAGCTGTCACTTGCCATAGGGTCCCATTTAAAATTTTTGGTCACAGTGGCCTTGTGACGTCATTTATGACTATTGCGTCACCTGTTATGACCAGTTAAGAAGCCTACATCCGTTTATTTCCACACTCCAAATTTCATTATTATAAGTATACCCGTTCAAAAGATACGAGGGGGGAGGGGACTTTTGACTAGCACTGTATATATAAATCAACGGGTCTTGGAAAAACTCCGAACAACCTTTTATAATATAAGGTGGGATATTATCTACACCAGCACATTTTTTTGGCTTAAGTTTTTTTAATACTCTGAAATAGTCAGTTACTGTTACTTCGTCTAATGAAAAATCGGAGTTTTCTTCAGCAACGATATTAAAGTTGTATTGGGCCGTATGCTTGCAATATACAGATTCAAAATACTCACCAAAGCTATTTGGAACCTCAGCGTCGCTGAGTTTCATATTATTGTACTCAAAGACCGAAGACGAAGAATGTAATGTTTCTGAATTTCCACAAATGATACAACTTATCATTTAGCAAAGGATATATTGTAGGAAAAATAAATAAACGTATCATCAAATCGTATTCACAAAAACTGACGGTATTCGATGGTGATATCTTAACCACAACCTCCAGCCCTTTCGGTACGCGCAGGTGCCTAGGAATCTGGCAGATCGGGTACGATTGTTCGTAAACAGGATGATATTTCGATACATTACACCACCTCACACCCAAAACAAAACATAATTAGGTATAACAATTTCCTTCTGGTATTAATATCTAAATCTATCAGGTTCCTTTCTGTTTCTTACAGGACGTGTATATGAAGCGCCTGTTAATGACAATGGTAGCTGCTTGTTAGCGTTACTTGTTTCTGTTTCCTCAGGCAGTGGTTCAGTGTCATTTGCAGTCGCTTCAGAAATATCATTTTCATGTAGACATTCATCATCCTCATCGTCATTCTTGTTTTCAAAAGATAAATATTCTGGAGAAAATCTCACATTATCAGAGTCATAAAAATCTGTTACTTGATTGTCAGTAGAAAACGATGTTTTTATTTGATTTGAATGTCGCTTCCAAACTAAATTAGTTTCTAAAGGTTCCACAAGAAAAACATTTTTACCCAAAATTTTTGTGACTGTAGCTTTGCACCAAGATGGTTTCACATACCGATAGTCTTTGGTTATTACAATATCTCCTACTGACAATAAGAGACTTCTTCTCCCCCTATAATATTTTTTGTTTCTTGCTTGGGCTTTGTACCAATTGTTTCTTGCCTTTTTTTCATCCATATGGCTTCCTTCATTATTTTGCAATATCAATGGTTTGATTAAATCAAGTCGTGTTCTCAATGCTCTACCCAAAAATATTTTAGCAGGAGTTTCTCCTAACGAACAATGAACAGTATTGCGATAAGTTAACAAAAATTTGGATAATGATAAATTGATGTTTTTATCGTCAATTACTTTCTTCAAATAGTTTTTTACAGTTTTTACGCTGTTCTCTGCAGCCCCATTACAGTGGGCGGAGAATGGTGGACTGGTTATGTGTTCAATACCATTTATTTGAAGAAAATTCTTGAACTCGACTGAACACAGCTGCGGACCATTATCGCTAACTAAAGTTTTAACTAAACCATATCTAGCAAACAGTTCCCGTAATTTAGCTATGGTGGCAGTTGAAGTTATGGAGGCCATAGGGAAAACCTCAATCCATTTTGAGAAAGCGTCTAATACAATCAAGAAAAAATTATTTTTTTTTGTTTCGGCAAAATCAATATGTATTCGGGACCAAACCCCATCTGGGACAGGCCACCCTTGCAATGGAGCCTTGGGAGGATTCGTCTGTACTTCCTGGCATTTATCACATAATTTACTAACTTTTTCAATATCCTTATTTAGTGAGGGCCACCAGAAATAGGCCAATAGTTTCATTTTGACTATGCCAAAATGTGCACTATGCAGCTCATTCAACATTAAATGTTTTAAGGAAGATGGTATAACAACCCTCTAACCCCACAATAGCACATCTTCTTCAGTACTGAGTTCTAGTTTTCTGTTGAAAAACGGTTTTAATTCGAAATCGATATCTTTCGGCCAATCTGTTTTCACGTATTTCAATACTTGGGATAATATAGGGTCTTTTTTTGTTTCCTGTCTTACATGATCTACATCTATGGGAATTTCCGAATTTTCACTGATGAGATATATACTTGAAAACTCTTCTTCAATATTTTCATTTTTGATGTTATTTTCTATCGGTAGTCGACTCAGAAAATCTGCAATATTTCTACTAGTATGAATATATTTAATATCAAAATCGAAACCACTTAAGAAAACTGCATAACGTTGCAGTCTATTAGCAGCTAGGATAGGTATTCCTTTTTTGGGCCCAAAAATGGAAACTAAAGCCTTATTGTCACTTATGAGGGTAACTTTTTTTCCATACAAGTATTGATAAAACCGTTTAATACCCCATACTATCGCGGTTGCCTCTTTATCTATTGCTGAATATCCCATTTCTGCCTTGGTCAACGTCCTACTCGCGAAACAGATAGGTCTCTCCACACCGTTCTCGTAAATGTGAGAAATAATTGCTCCAATGCCGTAATCTGAACTGTCCACTGTTAAATTAATATTCAAATTTGGATCAAAATGTGCTAATACGGAGTCAGATGCTAATATACTCTTCATTTTACAAAACGCTTCGCTGCAGGCCTTAGTCCAATTTCAGGTAGCATTTTTTTTTAACAATGCATGTAAAGGGAACAAAACATCTGGCATGTTTGGAATAAATCTATTATAATAATGTATAATCCCGAGAAAAGATTTCAATTGGGTTACATTAGTAGGTTCTGGTATGAGTTCGATAGCTTTAATCTTTTCAGGACATTTATGTAACCCATGCCTGTCAATAATGAAACCTAGATAGGCCACAGAATCAGAGAAGAATGCGCATTTATTTTTTTAACGGTAAGGCCTACATTTTGTAATATCTCTAAGGCTTTATGTAAATTTTCAATGTGCTCCTTCTTGTTTCGGCCTGTAATCAGGATGTCGTCTAAAAAAATCGCAGTACCGGGCAAGTCAATGAAAATTTGTTCCATAGCCCTTTGAAACTGTGACGGTCCTGACGAAACTCCATAAGGAAGCCTATGGTATTTAAAAAGGTCTTTATGGGTACTTATCACAGTATATTTCTGTGAAATTGGGTCTAGCAACATCTGTTGATATGCCTGACTCAAGTCGATCTTGGAAAATTGTTTTCCACCTTGCAACTTACTGAAAAGATCATCAATCCTCGGAAGAGGATATTTATCTGCTTGAATGTATGGATTAATAGTAATTTTATAATCGCAGCAGATTCGAACACTGCCATCTTTTTTTTGCACTGGGACTATTGGTGTAGCCCAATCGGAAAATTCTATTGGTGAAATGATACAGTCGTTTACTAATTTTTGTAATTCTGTTTCCACTTTTCCTCTCAAGGAAAATGGTAGTGGTCTAGGCTTATGAAATTTTGCCGGAGCGTCAGTGGGAATGTTTAATTTCAATTTAAATTTATTGAATGTCCCTAAACGATCAGAAAATACGGACGAATATTTTTGTACTATATTTTCAAGTGTATTGTCTTCAACATAATTGATTTCTTTGAAACCCATATTATAATTTCTGATAAAATTTCTCCCTAGCAAGGCTGGGCGATCATTATCCATCACGTAAAAATCTAAAAGTTTGACTTTATTGTGAAACTTAACCTCCAAATTTATTTTTCCCTTTGGCCGAATTTTATTCCCAGAATAATTAATTATTGTTATAGCTGCAGGCTGTAAGGGATAATGTTTGAAATGACTCTCATACATATTAAATGGTAAGACTGAAACGGCCGCCCCTGAATCCAATTCTAATTTGAATATCTTATTTTCTATACCAATTTCAATATAAATAGGTACATCCTTATCGTTTAGTAAACAAAGAACAGGAGACTCATTTTCTGACCTTGCATTTTCTAGTAATCTTAAATTTCTATTGGTTTTTTTACATAACGCTCTGAGGTGTCCCCTACCATTACAGACAGAACAAATATAATCCTTGTAAGGGCACGAATTTGGAAAATGTCCTCTCCCACAACGAAAACACGTCACATTTGCCTTTTCACTAGCACTAGTATTCGCGCCACTTCCTCCTTGATATTGTGTAGATTCTCCCCATGATGAATAACGGCTCTGATTTCCTGATCGAGCGGTTCTTACATTCTGCCGGTGATCACTCCTCGAACTGTTTCCAATACGGTTTATTCCTGCATCTTCCTTCAGCGCTGGCTCTCTTTTCACTTCCGTTTCCATCCTAGACTCTTTGATTCCCTCGATTGCAGCTTCTTCGATTAGAGCAGTTTCCATAGCTTTACTGAAATTTGCATCGACTTTCAGCCCCAATAAGGTATTTTTTACTTTTCCTTCGTTATATCTTGTTATAAATATATCTGTCAGTTTTGTGTCTAACTGTGTTTCAAATTGACAGTTGCTGGCCAATTTTTTTAGTCGCACTGCCCAATCTTGCACCGATTCATTATCTAGTTTGTGTACTGAGTAATACTTTGCTCTCTCTACCCACACAACCCGTGTTTTATTATAATAATCGTCAAGATGTTTCAGGATAACATTATAACCACTATTTTCCGGTTTATCCGGTATCGACAGATCAACAAGCAGCTGATAGGCTTCTTCGGCTAAACTGTATAGTAGAACTGCACGCTTAACATTTTCATCCGCAATGTTTCGCGCTATGAAGTACTGTTCTAACCTTTTTATAAAAACTTGCCACTCACATGTTTTCGGATCGAAAACAAGACTCAATGCAAGGTCAACTGCCGAAGCCATTTTGCGATACACTCGATCTTAATCTAACTGCTAAATACGGCACTCTGTAATTTTAATCCTCGTCGCCAAGTGTAATGTTTCTGAATTTCCACAAATGATACAACTTATCATTTAGCAAAGGATATATTGTAGAAAAAATAAATAAACGTATCATCAAATCGTATTCACAAAAACTGACGGTATTCGATGGTGATATCTTAACCACAACCTCCAGCCCTTTCGGTACGCGCAGGTGCCTAGGAATCTGGCAGATCGGGTTGCGCTATGGCATATTGATTAATAGCGATTGTTCGTAAACAGGATGATATTTCGATACATTACAAAGAAGATTTTTTTTTGTTACTTTTTGTATACGTCCAAAATGTGCTGGTGTCAGTTTTAATAGCATTTTCAATATCATTGATGTAGTTATCAAAACCTTGTTTTATCAAGCGTTTGAGATGTTTTCTTTCTGTGTTATATAAGGTCATATAATTGTTTGATAAATGTTTGAGTTTTCTATATTTATTTTTATTCCATAAACATTCTTTTATGTCTTTAGTGAACCATATAGGGTATTTATTTCTTTTTTTGGAAGTTTTTGGAACGACTGTGTCTAAAACCTTATATAATTCTGAATAGAAAAAATCAACAGCAATATCAACCTCATTCAATTGAAATAATGGTGTCCAGTCGATATTTTGAATAGATTGAGTCAATCTGAGAAAATCACAATTGAAAATTATAATATTTTACTGATTCGATATCACGAGTTTTTCTAATGATCTCATCTGTAGCGAATATTTCAATATACAAGGCAGGATGGTTAATATCCTCCTCTAAAAGCGGAAAGTCTGACTTCGACACATGAATACAAGATGCATTCTCCTGTGTGACTAATACAAGGTCTAATTTACGGTTATTGATATTATTAATTTCATTACAGTTCTCAAAACCATTAATTTCCAGGAAATCGAGAAAAAATTGATGTTTCTCATCTTTATTATCATGTTCTAGATTTGGTAAGTTAAAGTCGCCAAAGACATATACATTTCTCTCGTCACACATTGTGTATTCTAAATATTCCAAGTAATTCTTGTAATCTTCAATACTCAATTTAGGTGGTAGGTAAACAGCAAATAAAGTGATTGTATGTAATTTTTTCAATTTAATTTTAACCCAGAGCGTCTCATATGTACCATCCTTCATTCCCCAATTTAAAACCTTGAAGTCTCTATTTACCCCGATCATTACTCCACCTCATCTTTCTTTTCCTGATAATTGCGAGTTTCTGTCACATCGAAAAATTGTATACCTTTCCAAGTTTATTAATTCCGAATCAAAAAATGTATCATTCAGCCAAGTTTCTGTACCAAGTTTCTGATTATGTCATACATTTCCTCTTCAATACTTATTTTCAAGTCTCTCAACTTTGTTCTCAAACCCCTAAAGTTTTGATAGTAACATTTAATATTATTCATTATAAAGGTGAGCGTTTTAAATTAATTAAATTTTCTAACAAAAATATCAAAGTAACAAAAGATATAATAAATTCAGTAACAATTTAGATTAGCCAAGAATAATAGGAAAATAAAAAAAGTATCTATTAAACAATGCTACAGTATAGGTGCATGTGTTCCTAAGTTGTCGATTACATCATATATCACTTACACTTCTGATCAATTTTTTAACTCCGTCAATCTTCACAAATATTTCTCCATTTGACGTCCAAACATTCTTGAATGAATATTTTGTGGTAGCAGCCTTCAGAATATTTAGTTTCCATTTACTCAAATCACCCCTGATGACTACGCCGCTGGATTTCAACAACTTCCTATTTTCAATAACTTTTTGTTTGTCCCTCATGTTCAAAAAACGGACCAAGATTGCCCGTGGTTTTTGTATACCATTTTTATCTTGTTTATTAGGAGAACGTCCAACTCGGTAGCAAAATTCTGTATTGTTATTTACATTAATTTTCACCTTCAAAGTTTTGTTAAACAGATTGCTAACTACCTCATCAATATTTTCTTCTTGTATTTCTTCTATGCCAAATATGCGAATGGAATGGTTTTTATAACTCTGGTTATTCTCCATAACTTGTTGCCTGAGTATTTGATTTTCAGAATTTAGAGAATTCATCTTAGCCTCACATTTTTCTAATTTCTCTTGGTGTTCAGTGAGTATTTCGTTCAGTTTTTCATTTAGTTGTTGACTAACATTCTTAATTACTGAATCGATGAACGACTGATCAGATATCGATATCAAGATTATGAATACAAAATACTTTGTCAGTTTCATTTCCTCCAAGTATTCATCTCTCCTCCACATATTGGCAGGCAATTATTCGGTAATGAAGTGAAACAATCAAAATATCAGGTAGAAAGTTGTTATTCTTAATGAGGTCTAGCCACGCCCCTACCTACCTGAAATATATATAAATTCAGATATCCCATAGTACAATCATATTCAATCAGTTCATCATTCAGTTGACACCTCAATCGAAAACAATGGATATCGATAAATTGAGACACGAACCTTTTCCAAAGTTTCTAGAAGAGATAGTGAATTGCGCGACTCAATCTCAACGGCAAATGGTGTCCCCAGGCAAACCGATACATGAAATCGAATATCGAGAGATTCGAAGAGTATTCTTGATTGTGCTTACTTCACATTTTGAAAAGGAGACAGATCAACGGAGTGTGCGAGCAACCACGAAAATTCTGGGGAAGTGTATTCAAGAAGTCGTATCCAATAGTAACAAATGGCGCACACTGTTGAATACTACCAGAAATGCTGACTATAAAATGGAGTATGAGGGTGCGAAGGCGGCTGTTGGAAAATTGCTGAAGGTTTACTCCAAAATGAGAATAGCTATGATGTAATTGTTCATGTCGTTGTATATAATGTATATAATATATTTCAATGCTTTTTCTCGATTGTGGTTTTTCTTTCTGTAAAGTAGAAACATTCCAAAATTTTCATGAAAAATGCATGTTCTCAGGCAAACAAGTCCATTCAATTGAATATCGCGAATTATGAAAAGCTGCAATACATGTTATTCCTCGCATCTGAAGTTGAAAAAAGTCCAAACTAATTTGTTGGTCTAGTACAAATTTTTGAAAGAATGTTTTTGTGAAATCATTTGAGGAAATTTCAAACGGTGAACGCTGATGGATATTACCCGAGGCATATTTTTTATAGCACAATATGTGATTTGAGGAAATTCATGAGGACAATATTGATGTTGAACTTTGAACTGTACAACGAAGTTAACGATGTCCAACGAAGAGTCTGGAAATTTGCTTGTGAGTGTAACGCTCCCCCAAAACGAACTATAGCAGATAAAGCCAGTTATTTTGTTGTGAATGGTGATCTCAGCAATATAGCTATAACTCGATTGATTATATCAAAATTATGAATACAAAATACTTTGTCAGTTTCATTTCCTCCAAGTATTCATCTCTCCTCCACATATAGGCAGGCAATTATTCGGTAATGAAGTGAAACAATCTGAATGAGGTCTAGCCACGCCCCTACCTACCTGACATATATATATATATATGAATTCAGATATCCCATAGTACAAACATAAGAGTATTCTTGATTGTGCTTACTTCACATTTTGAAAAGGAGACAGATCAACGGAGTGTGCGAGCAACCACGAAAATTCTGGGGAAGTGTATTCAAGAAGTCGTATCCAATAGTAACAAATGGCGCACACTGTTGAATACTACCAGAAATGCTGACTATAAAATAGAGTATGAGGGTGCGAAGGCGGCTGTTGGAAAATTGCCGAAGGTTTACTCCAAAATGAGAATAGCTATGATGTAATTGTTCATGTCGTTGTATATAATGTATATAATATATTTCAATGCTTTTTCTCGATTGTGGTTTTTCTTTCTGTAAAGTAGAAACATTTCAAAATTTTCATGAAAAATGCATGTTCTCAGGCAAACAAGTCCATTCAATTGAATATCGCGAATTATGAAAAGCTGCAATACATGTTATTCCTCGCATCTGAAGTTGAAAAAAGTCCAAACTAATTTGTTGGTCTAGTACAAATTTTTGAAAGAATGTTTTTGTGAAATCATTTGAGAAAATTTCAAACGATGAACGCTGATGGATATTACCCGAGGCATATTTCTTATAGTACAATATGTGATTTGAGGAAATTCATGAGGACAATATTGATGTTGAACTTTGAACTGTACAACGAAGTTAACGATGTCCAACGAAGAGTCTGGAAATTTGCTTGTGAATGTAACGCTCCCCCAAAACAAACTATAGCAGATAAAGCCAGTTATTTTGTTGTGAATGGTGATCTCAGCAATATAGCTATAACTCGATTGATTATATCAAGATTATGAATACAAAATACTTTGTCAGTTTCATTTCCTCCAAGTATTCATCTCTCCTCCACATATTGGCAGGCAATTATTCGGTAATGAAGTGAGACAATCCTAATGAGGTCTAGCCACGCTTCTACCTACCTGACATATACAGGGTGTCCCTGGACTTCCTCTTTTCCTCTCGGGAATGTATAGATGGGGTCAAAATATCACCAGTACTTCATATAAGTTTTTTTCCTAAAAGTCTTCGTAACCAAGTTACGGGCCCTCGAAGTTACAAAATGAAAAATGTTTTTCTTTGATAACTTTTCAAGTGAATATTCAAAATCATCCAAATTTTAGTAATTGACTAAACAAATGAATTCCGTCGATGAGCTTTCATGCAGGAGTCAGTTGTTTTACTACAAAGTCAGGAACGGACTACCCCCGATGGTCCACACCCCAAAACTTTGAAATGACAGATATTTTTCAACAAAATAAGGTTACTTGGACAATTTTATGAATAAAAGTACTCGTGTGGAAAGTCGATCGGAGCAATGAGTCTTGATAAAAATGTAGTTCTACTCGACGACATCAAACCCGCTCGTCCACCATTATTTGAAATGAATAATTATCAAAGCAGAAATAATAATGATAACGTTAACTCAACAACATTTATAACAGGAATAATACAAAGTATGCTAAAATGAAGTCGTAAACAAAAAGTACAGTACCCATATGGAAGTTTAAGTCACAATTGTGATAGCAGATATTTTTTCAAAAGAAATATCAAGTTCTGTAGATTCGTGGTGTTTTTAAACGAACAAGCTACTCTACTATGAAATATCGAATCCATTCCATATTTTGTATTTACATAATACGTGTGGAATAATCACGTTTCGTGTTGATCATTTATCTGAATCTCATGAAACTCAACATTCGAATGTTTCAAATTCTTCTTCACAGCTAAACTGTTGAGGAGTTTCACTGATAATTATAATTTTATGGGAGAAATTCTTTAACACGAATCTAAATTAAGCTGAAAAAACGCACATCGGAAAAAATATTTACTATACTAATAAAAAGCAAACGAATGAACTACAAAAACGGCTGCACATGATCAGGTGAAAAATATCCAGGGAATAATTATGTTCCATTTCTTTCACAGATGTTGACAAAAAAACCTTTTAGAAAGTTTTGATAAAAAATGAGAAACTGGAATGCGATTTTGTTTTGTTGAGTGGTGCGTTGTCATATGACTATCATTGTATTGTCAATATTCTATAGGATATTTTGAATTTTTTTGATATGGCCGAACAGTTTACATTCAATGAATATGCAGATATGCATGTATTTTATGGACGAGCATTTTGTAATGCTGCAGAAGCTCGTCGTCTGTATTCCGAGCATTTTCCCAATCGAACGGTACCGTCAAGAGAAACATTCGAGCGTGTCGATCGCAGCTTGAGGGAGACAGGTATGTAATAATTGATAATTAATTTGAGCACGTTGTTTTATTTCCATATTATTGTAGGTACAGTTTTGCCAAAACGAGGTGGTGAGGGCGCTCCTAGGACTGTACGTACCGTTGTATTGGAGGAAAATATTTTGGAAGCCGTCGCTGATGATCCTTCAATGAGCATCAGAAATCTATCAGAACAGTTCCATACATCCAAGTCCACTATTCATAGAATAATTAGGGAACAACTGCTCCACCCATTTCACATCCAGAAGGTACATGCCATGACACCTCAAGATTTTCCAGCACGACTGGAATATGCCAATTGGTTCATGGATAGGCAAAGAGAGGATATGACTTTTATTAATCGAGTTTTATTCACTGATGAAGCAGGTTTCAGTAGAGATGGAGTTATCAACTCTCATAATCTCCATATATGGGCCGAAGAAAATCCCCATGGGATATTGCAAACCAAACACCAACGGAAATTCAACGTGAATGTTTGGGCTGGTATCATAGGAAACCATCTCATAGGACCATTCGTTCTACAGGACCGATTGAATGGAGAACGTTATTTGGAGTTCATTCAGAACGATTTGAATGGACTTTTGGAACATGTTCCATTGCAAACCCGAACAGATATGTGGTTTATGCATGATGGCGCTCCTCCTCATTTTAGTTTGATTGTGCGTGACCATCTGATCCATATTTTCCACAATAGATGGATTGGTAGAGGTGGGCCATATTCATGGCCATCGCGGTCTCCGGATTTAAATCCATTGGATTTCTTTCTGTGGGGGCATCTAAAAAGCCTTGTTTACGCTACACCTATTCACACAAGAGATGCATTGTTGAATAGAATAACATTACATTGTGAAGCCATACGAAACGACCCTGGAATGCTATTTCAAGTACAGAGAGGGTGTCTTCGCAGACCAAGAAAATGTATAGAGAGAGAAGGTGGTCATATCGAGCAGTTTCTGTAACGGATTTTTCGTTTCTGTTTGCTCTTGAGGCTCTTGAGTTTCGTTAGTTAAACGTGTTTGCATTATAAACATTCTTTATGAACATTTTACCTGTCATTTCCATTTTCCCTAAAAACTAATATTTTCGAATAATGGTAGACATCTCAGGATAAATGTTGTTGAATTAACGTTATCATTATTATTTCTGCTTTGATAATTATTCATTTCAAATAATGGTGGACGAGCGGGTTTGATGTCGTCGAGTGAAACTACATTTTTATCAAGACTCGTTGCTCCGATCGACTTTCCACACGAGTACTTTTATTCATAAAATTGTCCAAGTAACCTTAATTTGTTGAAAAATATTGAAAAATATCTGTCATTTCAAAGTTTTGGGGTGTGGACCATCGGGGGTAGTCCGTTCCTGACTTTGTAGCAAAACAACTGACTCCTGCATGAAAGCTCATCGAAGGAATTCATTTGTTTAGTTAATTATTAAAATTTGGATGATTTTGAATTTTTACTTGAAAAGTTATCAAAGAAAAACATTTTTCATTTTGTAACTTCGAGGGCCCGTTACTTGGTTACGAAGACTTTTAGGAAAAAATGTTATATGAAGTACTGGTGATATTTTGACCACATCTATACATTCCCGAGAGGAAAAGAGAAAGTCCAGGGACACCCTGTATATAAATTCAGATATCCCATAGTACAATCATAATCAATCAATTCATCATTCATTTGATACCTAAATCGAGAACAATGGATATCGATAAATTGAGACATGAACCTTTTCCAAAGTTTCTAGAAGTGATAGTGAATTGCGCGACTCAATCTCAACGGCAAATGATGTCCCCAGGCAAACCGATACATGAAATCGAATATCGAGAGATTCGAAGAGTATTCTTGATCGTGCTTACTTCACATTTTGAAAAGGAGACAGATCAACGGAGTGTGCGAGCAACCACGAAAATTCTGGGGAAGTGTATTCAAGAAGTCGTATCCAATAGTAACAAATGGCGCACACTGTTGAATACTACCAGAAATGCTGACTATAAAATGGAGTATGAGGGTGCGAAGGCGGCTGTTGGAAAATTGCCGAAGGTTTACTCCAAAATGAGAATAGCTATGATGTAATTGTTCATGTCGTTGTATATAATGTATATAATATATTTCAATGCTTTTTCTCGATTGTGGTTTTTCTTTCTGTAAAGTAGAAACATTTCAAAATTTTCATGAAAAATGCATGTTCTCAGGCAAACAAGTCCATTCAATTGAATATCGCGAATTATGAAAAACTGCAATACATGTTATTCCTCGCATCTGAAGTAGAAAAAAGTCCAAACTAATTTGTTGGTCTAGTGCAAATTTTTGAAAGAATGTTTTTGTGAAATCATTTGAGAAAATTTCAAACGATGAACGCTGATGGATATTACCCGAGGCATATTTTTTATAGTACGATATGTGATTTGAGGAAATTCATGAGGAAAATATGGATGTTGAACTTTGAACTGTACAACGAAGTTAACGATGTCCAACGAAGAGTCTGGAAATTTGCTTGTGAATGTAATGCTCAAAATATCAGGTAGAAAGTTGTTATTCTTAATGAGGTCTAGCCACGCCCCTACCTACCTGACATATATATAAATTCAGATATCCCATAGTACAATCATAATCAATCAGTTCTTCATTCAGTTGATACCTCAATCGAGAACAATGGATATCGATAAAGTGAGACACGAACCTTTTCCAAAGTTTCTAGAAGAGATAGTGAATTGCGCAACTCAATCTCAACGGCAAATGATGTCCCCAGGCGAACCGATACATGAAATCGAATATCGAGAGATTCGAAGAGTATTCTTGATTGTGCTTACTTCACATTTTGAAAAGGAGACAGATCAGCGGAGTGTGCGAGCAACCACGAAAATTCTGGGGAAGTGTATTCAAGAAGTCGTATCCAATAGTAACAAATGGCGCACATTGTTGAATACTACCAGAAATGCTGACTATAAAATGGAGTATGAGGGTGCGAAGGCGGCTGTTGGAAAATTGCTGAAGGTTTACTCCAAAATGAGAATAGCTATGATGTAATTGTTCATGTCGTTGTATATAATGTATATAATATATTTTAATGCTTTTTCTCGATTGTGGTTTTTCTTTCTGTAAAGTAGCAACATTTCAAAATTTTCATGAAAAATGCATGTTCTCAGGCAAACAAGTCCAATTGAATACCGCGAATTATGAAAAGCTGCAATACATGTTATTCCTCGCATCTGAAGTTGAAAAAAGTCCAAACTAATTTGTTGGTCTAGTGCAAATTTTTGAAAGAATATTTTTGTGAAATCATTTGAGAAAATTTCAAACGGTGAACGCTGATGGATATTACCCGAGGCATATTTTTCATAGCACAATATGTGATTTGAGGAAATTCATGAGGACAATATTGATGTTGAACTTTGAACTGTACAACGAAGTTAACGATGTCCAACGAAGAGTCTGGAAATTTGCTTGTGAATGTAACGCTCCCCCAAAACGAACTATAGCAGATAAAGCCAGTTATATTGTTGTGAATGATGATCTCAGCAATATAGCTATAACTCGATTGATTATATCAAGATTATGAATACAAAATACTTTGTCAGTTTCATTTCCTCCAAGTATTCATCTCTCCTCCACATATTGGCAGGCAATTATTCGGTAATGAAGTGAAACAATCAAAATATCAGGTAGAAAGTTGTTATTCTTAATGAGGTCTAGCCACGCCCCTACCTACCTGACATATATATAAATTCAGATATCCCACAGTACAATCATAATCAATCAGTTCTTCATTCAGTTGATACCTCAATCGAGAACAATGGATATCGATAAAGTGAGACACGAACCTTTTCCAAAGTTTCTAGAAGAGATAGTGAATTGCGCAACTCAATCTCAACGGCAAATGATGTCCCCAGGCGAACCGAGACATGAAATCGAATATCGAGAGATTCGAAGAGTATTCTTGATTGTGCTTACTTCACATTTTGAAAAGGAGACAGATCAGCGGAGTGTGCGAGCAACCACGAAAATTCTTGGGAAGTGTATTCAAGAAGTCGTATCCAATAGTAACAAATGGCGCACACTGTTGAATACTACCAGAAATGCTGACTATAAAATGGAGTATGAGGGTGCGAAGGCGGCTGTTGGAAAATTGCTGAAGGTTTACTCCAAAATGAGAATAGCTATGATGTAATTGTTCATGTCGTTGTATATAATGTATATAATATATTTTAATGCTTTTTCTCGATTGTGGTTTTTCTTTCTGTAAAGTAGCAACATTTCAAAATTTTCATGAAAAATGCATGTTCTCAGGCAAACAAGTCCAATTGAATACCGCGAATTATGAAAAGCTGCAATACATGTTATTCCTCGCATCTGAAGTTGAAAAAAGTCCAAACTAATTTGTTGGTCTAGTGCAAATTTTTGAAAGAATATTTTTGTGAAATCATTTGAGAAAATTTCAAACGGTGAACGCTGATGGATATTACCCGAGGCATATTTTTCATAGCACAATATGTGATTTGAGGAAATTCATGAGGACAATATTGATGTTGAACTTTGAACTGTACAACGAAGTTAACGATGTCCAACGAAGAGTCTGGAAATTTGCTTGTGAATGTAACGCTCCCCCAAAACGAACTATAGCAGATAAAGCCAGTTATATTGTTGTGAATGGTGATCTCAGCAATATAGCTATAACTCGATTGATTATATCAAGATTATGAATACAAAATACTTTGTCAGTTTCATTTCCTCCAAGTATTCATCTCTCCTCCACATATTGGCAGGCAATTATTCGGTAATGAAGTGAAACAATCAAAATATCAGGTAGAAAGTTGTTATTCTTAATGAGGTCTAGCCACGCCCCTACCTACCTGACATATATATAAATTCAGATATCCCATAGTACAATCATAATCAATCAGTTCTTCATTCAGTTGATACCTCAATCGAGAACAATGGATATCGATAAAGTGAGACACGAACCTTTTCCAAAGTTTCTAGAAGAGATAGTGAATTGCGCAACTCAATCTCAACGGCAAATGATGTCCCCAGGCGAACCGAGACATGAAATCGAATATCGAGAGATTCGAAGAGTATTCTTGATTGTGCTTACTTCACATTTTGAAAAGGAGACAGATCAGCGGAGTGTGCGAGCAACCACGAAAATTCTAGGGAAGTGTATTCAAGAAGTCGTATCCAATAGTAACAAATGGCGCACACTGTTGAATACTACCAGAAATGCTGACTATAAAATGGAGCATGAGGGTGCGAAGGCGGCTGTTGGAAAATTGCTGAAAGTTTACTCCAAAATGAGAATAGCTATGATGTAATTGTTCATGTCGTTGTATATAATGTATATAATATATTTTAATGCTTTTTCTCGGTTGTGGTTTTTCTTTCTGTAAAGTAGCAACATTTCAAAATTTTCATGAAAAATGCATGTTCTCAGGCAAACAAGTCCATTCAATTGAATACCGCGAATTATGAAAAGCTGCAATACATGTTATTCCTCGCATCTGAAGTTGAAAAAAGTCCAAACTAATTTGTTGGTCTAGTGCAAATTTTTGAAAGAATGTTTTTGTGAAATCATTTGAGAAAATTTCAAACGGTGAACGCTGATGGATATTACCCGAGGCATATTTTTTATAGCACAATATGTGATTTGAGGAAATTCATGAGGACAATATTGATGTTGAACTTTGAACTGTACAACGAAGTTAACGATGTCCAACGAAGAGTCTGGAAATTTGCTTGTGCTATATAGCTATAAATCGATTGATTATATCAAGATTATGAATACAAAATACTTTGTCAGTTTCATTTCCTCCAAGTATTCATCTCTTCTCCACATATTGGCAGGCAATTATTCGGTAATGAAGTGTGTCTAGCGCCGAAAACTGTAGCAGGTAGAAAAACTTGAGGACTTCAATCGACCAAACAAGAATTCGGCCTGAACGGGACCGAAGCGAAACAATTCATAGCTGGATGATTGGAATCGTTGGCAGACAAAGCATCTCAGCCGGCAAACCACGCCGCAAAATACATGTGATGTGAGTCCTTCCGATTTCCATAATTTCATTTAGTGTTTATCCTTATTTCTCAATCTCTGTGCGACTGTTGGAAGGGTTCATAAGTAAACATGGATCAAGAAACTCTAAACCGTAAACGTGGGTTTATAAAAGGACGTCAAAGCTTATTTAAAAATTATTTAATAGCATTGAAACAAAAAATTGAGAGTGAAAGTATCGAGATACTTGATGGAAAGGCAATTTTAGGTTTACAGAGTAGAATGGAAAGGAATATTGATTTGATTAACGAATTTAACAAATATCAAAGTGAGCTTGAAACATTAACAGATAATGTAGAACAGATACTAATAGAACAGGAAGAATTTGAAAATGAATACCATGAATTGAATTCAGAAGCCAAACTCATTATAGATACATATTATTTAGCGTTTCAAGCACAGGAAACAACAAGTTCTTCCAACAAAAATATCAGTTCAATACAGGGGATAAAATTACCTCAAATCGAATTACCAAAATTTGTGGGAAATTATGAAAATTGGCTAGAATTTAGAGGCACGTTCGAATCATTACAAACAAAAGTTTCATTATTTACGGCCAGCTTTGATGTCAGGGGCGGCTCAGGTAATTCGGAGTATTGAGTTCGCTGCTGATAGTTATGATGTAGCCTGGGAAACTTTATGTAATCGGTACGATAACCGTAGCATTTTGGTTCACAATCACGTAAAATCTATTTTTGAAATGCCTATTCTAGTTAACGAATCAGCTTTTGAATTGCGAAAAATGCTAGACACAATATCAAAACATTTAAGATCTTTGCAAGCGTTGAAGCAGCCTACAGAACATTGGGACACTCTACTTATTTATTTATCAGCTCAAAAATCAGATAAAAAGACTGCTCGAGAATATGAAGAGTGGAAAAATAGTCTGGAGGCAGAAACGGCACAAATTACTGTGGGACAAAATGCAGCGGCTGGAGTAGCGGGTGAAAATAGTACGGGAGTAAACGCATGTAATAGTACAGGAATTTTGAGTGCAAGGCACATTTTACCAACTCTGGATGATTTCAAACGTTTCCTCAAACTAAGAGCGGATCTTTTGGAAACCTTGGAACTAAATAAGTTGCCGAAATCTGGGAATAATGAAAATATTAAAACTAAACATAATGCCAAACGCGTGTTTTTAACAACTACTGCTTACTGCTTACTTTGCAAGGGTAACCATTTCGTTCAAAACTGTCCGGATATCTTAAAAGTATCTGTAAATCAACGAATTGATAAAGTGAAGCAACTTAAACTTTGTTTTAACTGTCTAAGAAGAAATCACTCAACTAATAATTGTCGTGCAAGTACGTGCAGAAAATGTAATGCCAAACATCACACCCTTTTACACTTTGACAGACCACGGTTTGGGAAAGCAGAGGCACCATTAGGATATCAGTCATTAGGTGAACCGTGTTCTGTAGCTCAGCCTTCAAATGCAGTTTAAACATCGCTAAATGATAGCAACGTGTTATTACAAACCACTTTAGTCGAGGTAGTGACGCCATCCGGGTCATCACATATCTGTCGAGCGTTGCTAGATGGAGGTAGTCAAAGTAATTTGATAACAGACGGATGTTGTAATAGGCTAGGGTTGAATAAGGTAGAAATACAGTCGGCGATATCGGGAATTGGGCAGAATATTTCATATCTTAAATACCAATGTAAAATGAAAATAAATTCTCTTTATAATGGATTTAACACCGATGTAACGTGCTTGGTTATTCCTCGAATAAGCGGAAAATATCCCTCTTATCATATCAACATATCACCATGGAATATATCAAATCATATTCGACTGGCAGATCCAACTTTCTGCGAACCTGGCAATATATACATACTCATTGGAGGGGGTCTTTATCTTAATCTGTTGTGTGTAGGTCAAATTCCGTTAAGACCCAACTTACCATCCCTTCAGAAAACTCAGTTTGGCTTGCAAACGCCAATTAAACATTGTTATTTCTCTGCTAATTTGGATATTCAATCCCAACTTGCCAAATTTTGGGAGATTGAAGAACCACCTAGAACCGCTCCAATCCTCTCCAGTGAAGAGCAAGAGTGTGAAGATATCTTTACAAACACAACTAAACGAGACAAGAACGGCAGATTTATCGTTCAAATTCCTTTAATGGAATCTCCCACCCTTTTAGGAGACTCTAAAAAAGGGCCATGAATAGGTTCAGGTCCTCAGAAAATAAACTATTGAAAAATTTCAATTTGAAGAAAGCATATGTTGAATTCTTGGAACAATACCACGCATTAGGACATATGGTTCCTATAAATGAAGCCGAAAAAATGTCTGCTTCATGCTATTATTTTCCTCATCATGGCGTTTTTAATGAAACCAGTCAAACGACTAAATTACGAGTAGTCTTTGACGGATCAGCAAAGTCTGATACAAAAATATCCCTGAACGATATTCAGTACATTGGTCCCAATGCACAGACTGATTTGGTATCACTAGTATTGAGATTTCGCCAATATAAAATAGTGATTAGCGCGGACGTGACTAAAATGTACCGTCAAATATTGATCGATGAAACCCAAAGATCCTTACAAAGAATACTTTGGAGATCAGACCCAACACAAGAATTTCAAACCTATGAATTACAGACTGTGACGTATGGTACAGATTCGGCACCTTTTCTAGCAGTACGGTGTTTAAAACAACTTGGTTTGGAGAATCTTGAAACTCATCCAGAGGCGGCTCGTGTTATTTTAAATGACTTTTATATGGATGACTTACTGACAGGTACTCATACAATAAGCGAAGCTGTGAAACTCTCCACAGAGATCTCATCCATCTTAAAATCTGCGGGATTTGAACTCCAGAAATGGGCTTCAGATAACAGTAAAATTATTGATATTATTGGAAAGGGTAACACGAAGGTTAGCTCGAATTTTCGAAAAATTATGAAGTATTGGTGGATGAAAAAATTATCTTGGGATGAATCCTTACCAGTTGAATTAGATTCAAAATGGAAAACTTTTAGATCGCAGCTTTCAACACTTAATGAACTCAAAATCCCAAGAGGTGTAATCATTACTGATCACATTAAGACTGAAATTCATGGTTTCGCAGACGGCTCCTCGGAAGCTTATGGCGCTTGTGCTTACCTTCGCACTATCGACACTGCCGGAAATATTCAAGTCAGCCTAATATTCTCAAAGGGTAAAGTTGCTTCTATGAAAATTGAATCTATTCCAAGATTAGAACTATAGCCGCATTTTCACGTGTCAAGTAGCTAAAGCGAGTTACTAAAGCAAGTAACTAAATTTAGTAACTTGTATGGTGTAAACAACTTGATTTAGTACTTGCGCAAGTACATAATTTAGTAAACTGTTTAGTCAAGTGAATAGAAAAAGTTCTATTTACTTGAGCAAGTTGCCTCTCCCACCTTCGCTTTCTAGCAACTACCAAGCCGACTAAACAAGTGTAGACAGCTCAGTTTAGGCAAGTTCATAGTACAGACTGCAAGGTTGGTTGTGTTTTAATTTGGTGGCGTGTTTTGAAAATGTCTCGTTGGAGTGAAGCGACTACAATAAAGTTTGTAGAAGAGTATCGGGAAAGGCGATGTCTATGGGATACAAAGGCTGTGATTTATAAAAATAAACAAGCTCGGGACGCGGCGTATAAGGAAATTGAGGAGATCATGGGAATAGAAGGATTCGGAGTGCCTGAAATCAAGAACAAAATACGGGCGTTGAGGTCAACTTATTCTCAAGAAAAAAAGAAAATAAGGGACTCGATGAAGTCTGGAGCAGGAGCGGAGGATATTTATGTCCCCAGTGTGAAATGGTTCAAGGAAATGGACGCATTTTTACGTAATATAGAGGATAATAAGAGGCCCACGCAGGATAATTTCAATGTAGGTATATTATAGTAGTGTTCATATGATAGGTAATTAATCCGTATACGTGTTTTCCCGTCCCGAAAGTATCAACTTGTAATAAATTAAAGCAATACATCTCTCCAGCTATGTAACCAAATACGGAATAAGTATGTACATATTATAATATTAATATTAAAGTAGGTATAGTCAAAATATCATCCGTTGCTGCCATGGCACCGCACCTTCGCCCACAAAGTACTGGCAGAGTCGATCTCGCAGTTCTCTTGCACGTCGTGACGAATTATTACTCCCCAAAGGTCTTATTGACGGCAAGGGTATATTACTGTCATTTCTCCAAGAACCTGGTCTAATCTGACCGCGTTCTCTATCTTCTTCATCTAACGATCCATTTGGTGTGTAAGTGTTCTGAGAAGTGATTCGCAAATAATTGTGTAGTGCGCAACTGGCCTTGATAATTTTGTCCACAGTTTCTGGTAAGCATGCCATAGGCTTTTCAAAAATGCGAAATCGGCTAAGCAGAATTCCGAACGCATTCTCTACTATCCGTCTTGCCCGTGAAAGGCGGTAATTGAAAATTTTCTGATTGGAAAATCAAAAGTAACACTGTCGGAAGACAGTGTTACTTTTGAATAGGGTTTCATCAGATATGTTTTCAATGAAAATGCATCGTCACCTACGATGAAACCACCATCTGGTAATAAACCATTCTCTAGGGCTTCAAATAAAGATGATTGTTGGAAAACCCCACCATCGGATTGTCTTCCAGAACATCCAACATTAATATAGGAAAAACAATAGTTGTCATCTACCAGAGCTAACAGAATAATGCTGTGAGTACCCTTATAATTGAAGAATTCACTACCACAATTTGCCGGCGCATGAATCGTCACATGTTTCCCATCAATCGCACCGTAACATTTGGGGAAGTTCCACTTCAAACGAAACCCCTTTTCAATAACGTTCCATTCTTCTTGGGACTCCGGTACCTAAAATACATAATACGGTATATCTATTTGTTCTATTTCAGATGCAACGCGAAGAAGCAGTTGACGAACAACAACAACAAGATGAAGAGGCAATAATGACTGCCAGACAGGAAAAGTCTCAGTAACCACCACAGGAAAAGTCTCAGGAACCACCACAGGAAAAGTCTCAGGAACCACCACAGAAAAAAATCAGAGCTACGGCAAAATTGAGACAGGTTACTGCAGTAGTTAACGACCTAAAAAAAATAACCGAAACTATCACACATGAACCTGCCAATGAACATGAATACATAGCTTTTGGTCGCAGTGTTGCTGCACAATTAATGACGTTAACTGCTTTTTCTGCAATAAAAGCACAGGAACGTATTCAGTCTGTTCTTACCAGTTTTAAACTCCAAGACCTCCAGAGTATTCGGTACGACACAGACACACATACCAGCAGTGCTAACGCCCCATCTGCCATCTCTACACCAATGCAGTCCCCTACATATTCCGACATGCCTTCTTCGTATAGCGATGGCTTCAGCACTATAATCCATGCAGAAGCAAATCTTACCTATGACGACGATATTAGAAGATCACAGATGATAGCACATGCTTTTTCCAATATTTAACATGTTTTGTTCATCAACAACTTGTTCGCAATAAAAATATTCAAAAAATACATACCTTTATATATTTTCTCAGACTTTCAAAAATAGCATCACACACCTCGGGTATGAATTTGGAGATTGCAGGTGTTGACACACGAAATAACCTCTGCAACGTTCTATAACTATTCCCTGTGGCTAAATAGGACAATGTGATTTCCAATTTTATTCTAGCTGGAACAGCCGATCTCATTACAGTGTCGTATTTCGTAATTTGATGCGCAATTTGAGCCAGCAATATTTCAAACTGTTCTTGAGATATCCTCAGACAATTTCTATATTCTGGTGCGTCTTCAGCTGCTAATTCTCTTAATAACGTAGATGAAGCACCATATCTTTCTCTTCTACTCAGCCATTTACGTACCCAGCAACGCTTCTTTTTGTTTTTGTTCATTTCTTCTGCAAGTATTTCGGATACTTCGCCACATAACGTCAATATACAATTTCGCACTGCTGCACGCGTCACTTTTCCTGCCATGTTTAATCTGTACTAAACAACTAAACAACAAAGCAGGTACCTACACATGTGAACGCTCACTAAAACGAACGGACTAAATTTTAGTTACTTGCTTTAGTAACTCGCTTTAGCTACTTGACACGTGAAAATGCGGCTTATGCGCAGCACACATCATCGACAAGTTGAAATCTGCCTCGAGTCTAGAGGTAGATGAATATTACCTTTAGAGTGATTCTACGATTTGTTTGTCGTGGATACAAACTTCTCCCAACTTACTGCAAACATTTGTTGGGAATCGTGTATCTAAAATTCAAAAACTGACCGATCTGGGAAGCTGGCGTCACGTCAGATCAGGTGATAACCCTGCAGACCTTTTATCGAGAAGGGTTAGTCCTAAGGACCTAAGTCAAGCTAGTCTCTGGTGGTCCGGACCTACCTGGTTGTCACAACCTGAAGGATCTTGGCCAGAGTCACACTACCATATACAATCAAGGTTACCTGAATTAAAATCGGAAAAGGTTGTTTTAATGATAAGGCATAATGAGATGTCCCCTTTTTTCCGATTCTCTACGTTAAATAGAATAAAAAGAGTTGTGGGATACTGTCTCAGATTCAAATCTTATTGTCAGACTAACACGGTCACCAAAGGTCCACTAACAGCCCAACAAACAATACAACGATGGCAAAAGTGCGGCCCATTGAAGTTTATGATGGGAAAGTGCCTGTGTTGGCAAATTGTCAATGGGCTAATATATGCCCTTCAGTTGCAGGCTTTCACCAAATAACCAACATTGGGCCAGTAGTGGTTTATAGTAGTTAAGACATTGAATGTTTTCTATCGTAAGCCCATTGTTGGCCATTAATCAGTAAATGGTTCCAAATTTACTAACCTCTAATATTTGTTCCAACCTCAACTGCCACTCTGTCAATTGTCATATAATATCAAATTTTGTTAACAACTTTTTAGATTATTTATGTTTATGTAGTTTTAATATTTCAATTATAATTCTTTGACGACGTGATACACTGGCCTGTAAATGAATAGAGATATGTCGCAAAGCGGCAATTGTTTCTTCAATAAGTAAGTATCATAACCTAAAAGTTTTCAAACATAATTACAGAGAAGTAAAAAAAAATACTTGTCTCAGATTTTTACTTGTTTGAATGTAATTCCATAATGTCTAATATCAGCAAATATAGTAAAGCTTATAAGTATAGACAAATAAAAAAACAAATTGAAAATTCTTTGTATTTAACGGATCTGGACTCCAAAGCTAGTACAAGCTTCGTGAAGAAAAACCCGGCTAAAAATTCTGATACTGTTAAAGAAAATGTATTTAACACCATCCAACTCCATTCAATAGAAAACAAATAAAACAAACAAGATAATGTCACTGAATTACTACAAGATTCTCGCGTTGAAGTGAATCCTGAAAATGTTCCATTGGATTTTGAAAATGATGAATCTTCTGTTTCTGAATCGCATATTTCACTTGTTTTCTCTGAAAATGAGCTTCTGCAAGAAGCTTCCATTGAAAACCGTGCGTCTAATACGGATGTTGCTAGAGGAATAGTTATCGAGAACGATACTACTGTTAATTGCACAACATTTCTCAAGAGTTGGAGCATTAGGAATAATA
Source organism: Leptinotarsa decemlineata (assembly GCF_025532065.1). NCBI lineage: Eukaryota > Metazoa > Arthropoda > Insecta > Coleoptera > Chrysomelidae > Leptinotarsa > Leptinotarsa decemlineata. The sequence goes on from NW_027412698.1 coordinate 3,856,152, forward strand.
TTACCCATGCAGCTCTCACTGAGTTACTGAATTAGTTCAAAAAAAAACCTGATATATCAGGATTACCTCAGTGTGCAAGGACAATTCTACAAACTCCTATTTATGTAGCGATTGAGAAACTAGGCTGTGGTGAATTTTTTTTATTTTGGCCTTGAAACCAAATTGCAAAAAGCCATGTTGAATTTCTCTGAATACGATAATGTAATCTTGGATTTTGGTGTTGATGGGCTACCACTGCGTAAAAGTACAAAATCATCTTTTTGGCCCATATTATGTAAAATTTCTAACCTTCCCTCATCACCTGTTTTTACTGTGGCCATATTTTGTGGTAGCGAAAAACCTATATTACATGATTTTTTTCAGAAATTTATAGAACTCCTTCATTTGAAAGCATCAGGTTTTATTTGTAATGACAAAATTGTAAAAATTAATATTCGGGCTATCTGTTGTGATACATAATGGATATCAAGGTTGTGACAAGTGTGAAGTTAGAGGCGTTTATGTGAATCGAAAAATGTTATTTAAATATTTATCAGCACCTTGTAGAACTGACAACAGTTTTAATTTGCGATTAGATGAAGAACATCATAAAGGTATTAGTCCTTTAGAACATCTTGAAATTGGCATGGTCACATCATTTCCTCTAGATTATATGCATTGTGTCTGCTTAGGGGTAATGAGAAAGCTGTTATTTTTATGGAGAGACGGTAGCAGATTATATCGAATTACTGGAGACTCTTTATTCAGATTGGAAAATGGTTTAAAATTATTACAAAACTACTGGCCAAGTAAATTTAACCGAAAACCTAGGAAAACCTAGTTGGAGAGATGGAAGGAAACTGAGTTCCGTCAGTTTCTCCTTTATATCGGTCCCATTTTATTGAAAAATATTTTACCCCCTCATGTATATGCAAATTTTATGGTCTTGAAATTTGCCATAACAATATTACTTAATGAAAATTTGAACTCTCAGCATAATGAATATGCGAATTCTCTCTTAAGAATCTTTGTAAGGCTGGCCTCACATATTTATGGTGGAGACTTTTGCATATACAATAGTCATGCTTTGATACACCTTGCTGAGGAGGCAAAAAAATATGGCAGTCTAGATACAATTAGCTGCTTTCCTTTTGAGAACCACCTTCAAACGTTAAAGAAAATGTTGAGGAAGCCAAACTTACCTCTTCAACGAGTGATTCGTAGGATTCATGAAAAAGAAGGTGATAGCAGTACGCGCATGAATATCAAGGAGACTGGGATCCATGTTCTTGGAAAGTTAGTTAAACACACTGAGTTCAACAAATCTCATGCTCTTGTCAGTAAATACGAGAAATATGGTTTATACCGACAGCTGTATTTTGATGGAAAGTTTGTATTATCCAGTAAAACTTACAATAATATAGTCATGCTTAAGGGAGGTCAGATCATGCACTGTTGTTACTTTATACAAATCAGAAGTAATGAAGTAATTATTATTGGAAGAAAATATGAAATTATGAAACCTTTTGTTGACTACCCAGCTGATTCAACTATTATTTCTCTTTTAGAAATTGAATGTAACGACGACAGGTTCACAGAGTTCAGCGCTCATAATATTTTATGCAAAGGAGTTATATTAGAGTGTGACAACAAAACGATTTTTTCTCCACTAACTCATCTATTGTGAATTTTGAAGATATGTCCTTAGAATTAATTTTTTTGTGAGATAATTGAATTTATCAAAATGAAAGTTTTTCTTTAACAAATTTTAAATTATTGTCTCTAGTTCTTTCCACTTTTCTGTGTTTTTCAATTTACATGAATATATATTCATCTGGCGATTTGGAACTAGAAGTTTTCATCCAGTGCTTAGGTATATTCAACTCAACTACCTACTTATGTATTTTATAAATCATAAACAAAAATTTTTTCGGACACTATTTTATAGTAGAATTTCCCGATGAGCAGGCGAATGGTCAAACACCAATTGCTGTTGTCCCATATACATGGTTAACCATCGATATTGTTAATCATGTTCGATGCTTGTGGCCCCAGAACATGAAATCAAATGTTGAAATGGCAAAGGCTGTTAAAAACAAAATAGTACTGAATTCAAAAGATTCCCAGTGCCGACTTTGTGAAGTCAACATAAAATTCAAAGCAAGTGAGTATAACCTTTCTTTTCTTCTAGAGAGGACAGGGGGCTTTTATTTATTATAGTTTCGTTTTTGACTACATGTTTTTCTTCAAACTCTTCTGAATTATTTTTATATATTTCAAATAGTCCTTCGCCATTAGGATTTATATTTTCACCAAAAGTTTTATTCTTTGACTATTTTCAGGAAAAAATTAAGTGATAAATTGATAAAGCCTATTTATTATGCTTTCGATGAATTTTACAATGACCACTAATTTTATAAATTGAAGGATTTACTTATAGTATCTTGCTATAATATAACATATATTTTTAAAGAAAATTTTAATTTGTATAGCATTTATTTGCTCTGTACTAAGTAATGTGTTTGACATTTTATTTTACATAGATACGATAGCAAATACTTTTATACTATTTTAACATAGTTCAAAAACGTTTATTTACAAGAACCTGTTTTCTTAGACAATAAACGTATTTCTCTGTCTCTCTCTCTCTCAATATCAAGTAGCGATTACCTGTTGAATAAGTAAATAGATTAATAGGTTTTGATGAGATTTTTCCTTTAAAAACAAATATAAAGAAAATATATAATATATATAAAAGAAAAAATATAACAATGTTAATATTCATTCATTTAGAAATAATTTTTCAAAGTTTAAAGTTCATCACAGCATCATTACAGATGACTACGAAAAAGCTATATCAAGGTTGAACCTGTTAGAAAATGAATCGAGCATATCTTCTGCCCATTCATCAGAGGAAGATGGATTAGGAAAAAGAAAAACAAAAAGAAATAGTAGATATGATAGTTCGGAATCAGAATGTGGTAATATCTCATTAGCTGCCTTGTTTTGAGAGTGTGCTACACTGTGACCCTCAATTTTAGCCTAATCATTTGTTAAAATAACATATTTGTCAAAATTCAACAAATGGTAAATAGCTAGAATTAAGAACCCTGTTACAACACACTCTCAAAAAGAAAAATGTATTAAAAGTTTTAAGTTCAAAAACTCACTAGCATTGGGGTGTATCATATCCTAGACTGTTTATTCGTTTTGAGTGTGCTAAACAAGTATGTTTAGGTATGCAATTATTGTTAACAATTATTTATGTTTTCCTTTATTCGTTACAGCTTTAGTTAGGCAAGTATCAACCAAAGTTGAGGTTCTTACCAAAGATGTCCAATATCTCAGCCAGATAGTACACACTTCCAAAGAAAGTGATCCAATGGAAAATGATGATGTGCTTCTTCAAAAGATGCCATTATCATCACAAGAACAACTCATAGAATTTGATACAGAGTTAAAGAATGATCTAACTTTTTCAGAAATTGTAAGTATAGTCAGAACCTAAAATAATTTGTTGTGGATGAATCACGATATTGAACATAGTTTATCTACATATATCTACCTACAAATTGTAAAACCTACAGATTTGAAGTTGTACCATTTTCATTAATAAATAATAATTCTTTGAATTCATATTTTGTATATGGGAAAGATATACACTAAACAAAAAAATTGCTTTCTCAGAAATAGTTTATTAGTAATTTCTTTTGTTTATATTTTCAGTGTTCATCCCTTTCCGTTGTCGGAGGCAGAGATACTGAGTTTCAAAGAGTATGAGAATACTCTGAAAATGATAGTAGGTATATAAGCCATAATCCATCTCAGTTTCCATAAATTAGAATAGAATAAAATAACTTTATTTAGCTCTAAAACTATATTTAACAAACTTTCATAACTATCTGAATATAAATAAAAACCAAACATGTTCAAATGACAACGGTGAGAAATACAGCAATAAATAATATTTTCTTGGGAAAATTAGTTCAGCTCCGTTCAAAAAAATGTTTTTTTTCAAAATAAATTTGAAAGAATTAAGATTTTTCATTTTTATTTCGTTTGATAATTTGTTATACTGAACACCCCTTTGGAAAAAATTGAATCTTATTGTTTTGATTTTAAGTTATTTAGATTTAGAATATAATTATTTTGTCCCCTAGTAAAATAACAATGTTTTTCATTGAATTTTTTCAAAATGTTTTTAAAATAAGGAGCAGATTTATTCAAATTTATTTTATGGATAAAAACTAATGTTTGATACTTACAATTTTGAAAAATATTTGATAAATCATTTGAAATTTGAGAAGAATTTGTGATGTTAACAGATTTTTTCATCAGAACATTTTCATAAACCCTCGACAATTTAAAAAATAAAAATACATGGTATATAATAGTTATATATATTTTACAGCTGTGGTAAGGAAAAATCCCGTGGCACGGGAAATGACAGCAGTCGAAGTGGACGGTGTCATAAAGGTATGGCTGAGAAGTGCACCAGATAGAAAAGGGGGTCGAGAAAGACGAAGAAAGGAGTAATGGAATTGTCATTTGTCAGAAAAATGTTTTATTTCATCTAATATGTTTTTTTGAGAATTTTATGTTGTGTTTATAAAATGAATAATAAATTAGGTTCTTTCATTCAGTTATGATACTTATTTTATTTTTTCTATTTGTAATATTTTTTTAACCCAAATGTCGAACATTCATGTATATATATATATATATATATATATATATATATATATATATATATATATATATATATATATATATATAGAGTAAATCTATATGCAATGGCCTAATGCGGGAGATTGGTGCTTGGCCATTAATATCAGGTGTGGGGAAATTGTAACAGGCCATTGATTTCCCTTAGAATATTGTTTGTTGGGAGCGCTAATGAGTTGAATGCATCTTTGACTATCCTAATTCAAATGTCTTAATTAAGTAATATAAGAATTGTATTATAGTTAAGGAAATAACTGGCAACAGCGCTCATCCTGTTGACTTGGGCGTCTTGGCCTCAACAACCAGTCTCGATAAGCTGTTTAACGAGATAACACCGTGAAATATCATACAGTCCACTATATTCAGTAATAAACAAAATAATTCAACGAAGTGTATCATCTTTAATTTCCAACACACCCTGTACATGTTTTTTTTCCTAAACGATGAGACACCCTGTATGGCAGTCATGTTTTTTTCCTTAACGCCCGTGGCCATATTTTTTCTTCAATCCGATTTACATTCATTATTATTATACTATTTTCCACGCTGACATATTTGAGACACCCTGTACATGTTTTTTCTCAAACGATGAGACACCCTGTATGACAAACATGTTTTTTTCTTTAATGTCTGTGGCCATGTTTTTTCTTCAATCCGATTTTTCGTTCATTATTATTATTATATCATTATTTTACGCGCTGACGTATTTGAAACACCCCGTACATGTTTTTTCTTAAACGATGAGACACCCTGTATGACACACGTTATTTTTGTAACTCCACCGCGCTCTTATCTATCAAATGAATTTACTCGATGCTCATTCCATCCTTCTATGCGTCGATCACGTCGCACACGTCTCTTTCCCACTCACTCCCGTAAGTACGTCCCCTAGGGAATACGTAATAGAACTCTTGTATTCCCTCTACTATCATCAAAACAGTCGTTTTCCTTCTAATTATTATCAATAAAAACAATAAATGAAAAACATTCTTAAAATGTATGAAAAATATATAATAAATATATAAACCTATACATATCTGAAAAACACGTTGAGGGAATAGAACTGGAAAAAATGAACTCAATATACATTTCCATAATAATTAACATTACATGATACAATCAAAATATTTAAACTCAAAATATACCATTTTTAGTAATAACACATTGCACAAAACTAATTCAAAACAAATAAAAATACTTGAGGTGATATGGTAGCAGTAGGTTCAAACTAAATTTTTTTATTTAATCTTTCTTTCGCTTTAACAAGCTACAATTTCATAACAGCCTCAATTTCTGCATTGGAACACTTATTTTTCTGTTCATTTTGCACTGCATCTGAAAAAATGGAAATGGTTGTGAGAATATAACTATTTTGGCTGATGATTTTTACCTATCAAAGTTGAACATAAATTCAGTGATAAAAAGTTTTTTTTTTGCTTGAACCCAATCCAACTGTACAGAATTGCCAGTTCATCGTGCAAGACACGCTGTTTCAATCTCTTCACCATTACTTTGAAGTTTGTGCCGCCTATAACGGAGAGCTCTTCCACCTAGAGAAAAAAATAATAGTAACACAACAGTTATCACGATATAATCCCTATTGCCGACCAAACTATTGGATGAGCCCAATTCAATGATTTTTAAATTCTCAAATATCAATAAAATTAAAGACAAAATCTATAAAAATATAGTCTCTCCAGAAAGTGATGAAATTACTTCCAAATATATATATATATATATATATATATATATATATATATATATATATATATATATATATATATATGTATATATATATATATATATATCCAACTATCAATAGAGCTTCCGTACATTTACAATTTTCTATCAATCGGGCGTCCGGTTTCAATGAGGCGTCCATATATGGACGCCGAATTGTTTCACCATGCCAGGCAGTTCAGAGGTTCCCTATCTTCCATCTGACAAAATTTCAGATGGGCGCCTATTTATCAATTTCATTGTCAAAATTATATGTATTGGCGTATATTCTAGTTGAGTCTTTTTTATTTTGGTGGCGCTCGGGAGGTACGCGTATACTTGTGCCGTATATTTTTCATACATGTGAGCGATTATGAGGCGTCCATATAACTGACAACAATGCAATAGTTTTTGCGAGAGGGAAGTCTCAATGATTTGTTAGAAATATCGTTGATTTGGTATGTTTGTAGGTCGGCGCCGGTTTCATACACAGGGTGACAATTTGAAAACTTACAAGGTCTATCTCTGAGCAACCAAATAAAATATAAGAAATCGCTGAAAACAACTTTCATAATACAAAGGGAGAAACAAATGATGTGATGACTAACTTGTTTTTTCTCTCACACCCTTGCCCCCAGCCACCACAACTTCATATTTTTGAAAGGCAACCACCTACTTGTGATACATTATCTGAAAGCTCTTAAGATATGCTCTTCAATGGTACTCTTCAAAGCTACATTCGATGCAGTAAGTTTTGGTTCATCAAATAAAAGAATTCATTCAGAATAAATTTTATTTTCTATTATTAATTTAGTAAATTTTCAAAAACATGATTTTTACCATCGTAGCATTAATATTAAGACTTGAATATTTTACGCCTCTTCTATTTTTTTTTATTCGTCTCGATAATAGATAGGGATAGATAGGGAAGGAGAGTGGCACCTTGTTTTAGAGGTCTTTCGAATACCTTTACTACTCTGTCAACAGAAAATTTTTGTGACGATTAGTTTTCGAGATAATTTGAAGTTTTAAAGGTATTTGCATTGAGTTCAACTCTTTTTAAAATAAATCAAATTGTTTTTAAGGTGCAAGTTACGTTCAGAACTCTCATAAAAAAAATAAATTTTTGCTTTTTATGACAACCTGCTAATACGTGTCCATTTGATGTCGAATTATTTGTTTATTACGAGGAGATTTCTCCGGGGGATGGGGTTGGTTACCACCATTACATTTTAGGTAAATTGAGTGGCACCTACTTATGAAGGTTGAATTGCCTCTTCAAGAAGTTGTTAATAAGAATCACCGGTTGAATTTCCATCAATGAAAAATGAACCTATAATATGATTGCCTAATATTCCGGCCCAGATATTCAACTTTTGGGGATGTTGGGTATGTATTTCTGCGTATTGTCTTGGGTTTTCATCCGACCAATAACGGCAATTGTAACGGTTCACGCAACCATTTGAATAAAATGAGCTTTCGTCCGAATAACAGATGTTATAAAGCAGTTCGGGATTTTGCATTAATATTTCACTCATGCCCTCACAAAACTCCTGTCTTCGGTCAAAATCATCCTCACTTGAGTTCACGAACAAGTTTAATTTTGTAAGGATGGTATTTGTGGTTTTTAAGGATTCTCCATGCGATCATATGGCTTATTCCTGCCATTGCGGATAAACCTCTGGTACTTAACCTGGGATTGGCGATGACTTGACCAAACACTACAATCGCATTATCGTCATTCACTACCCTTCTCTGAACATCACTTTTTTCATTTAAAACCGAACCTGTCTCCCTGAATTTTGTGACCAAATCCAGAACGTGATTTCTGCTTAGGTGTTTACCAGGTTTTTGCTCGTTAAATAAAATTGATGTTTTATTAGCATTTTGGTCGTTGCCAAAAAATGAAGCAATAACTGAAACCCTTTCGGCAGTAGTGAAAGAAATGTTTAAACAAATAACAATACACGACCCGTTTCAACAAAACAATCGAACGTTGTTATTTAACAAAAAATTGATAAGAAGAACTGCTTAAAATTTTTTTTATTTAGGCATACAAGTTACCGAGTGGTCTGTCTAATGTATTATCAACATGGCAATTTTAACTTCAAATTATCTCGAAAACTAATCGTTACAAAAATTTTCTTTTAACAGAGTTGTGAAGGTATTCGAAAGACCTTTAAAACAAGGTGCCACTCGACCTACTTTCCCCATCTAAATAAAGGTCGTCGGACGCACCTCTCTGAGGGGGTGCGTACTACAAAAAATCTGATTAGTCTGAAAGGTGTCCCCCTTCAATTAGAAATCGACGTGTCCGAGCTTTTTTGAAAATCTTACTTTTTATATTCAAAAACGGCTCTGTTAGGTTTTCGTTGTTACACACTGTATATAGAAGAAAATGTAAATGGCGAAATGTATGATCACATGCTAGAAAGATCTATCGAACCTCGGATAGTTCATGAATTAGAGAATCACAGAGACATACACGGCAATTTATCTTTGAAAGAAAATGTATTACATTTTCAACAGAATGGGGAACCTTATTATTTTGTAGTTCCAGTTATTCAATGGTTAGATAATAATTATGCTGATCAATGTATTGGAAGAAGAGATTCTACTGAATGGCCTCTCACATCCCTGGACCTATCTCCTCTAGATTTTTTCCTCTGGGCCACTTACTTAAAATAGGTTGTTTTAAAGACGACGCAATCTGATTCAATAAAGCCACTGAAGGAAAGAATAATCCAAGAATGCTGAGCTATTTTCAGAGAAACATTTGCCAATGTTTCGGAATGACTTTCGGAAATGAAAATTGCGAAAGTTATAAACAATTTAGTGAAAAATAAAAAATGGGTCCAGTTTTTTGGAAATATCTCAAAAACTAATTGGAATTTTCAAAATCGAAAAAAAAAATTCGAAAAGAGGAAGAAATTTCCTATCGAAAAGTCCTGACTACCGGAACTGTAGGACCAATATTTATAATTTTCCCGGAGCTCTGAAATAGAGCTCTAAATCGGGTGTTTAGCCGCGTGTAGGCCGTGCGTGTTTAGGTTAATTTTACAAAAAAAAAATTTATAGCATATAAAATATATAAATTGAGGAATGAAAAAATTCAGTCATATACTCAAAAGATAAATTAACAGTAATCTGTCGGTAAAAAATTTTTAATGAAATTATTAGATTTATTATGCTATTGTTAATTAACAATTTTTTATCACTCGATTATCATTATTGCAAGTGTGATATTTTTCAAACTAAAAGTGTGGAATTTTTTTCCTTCCATAGAGTTATGATTATAACGGTTAGGAATTGATTTACTTCCAAAATATTGAAAAATTATTATTTTTCAGTTATTTATTAACCATTTACTGCATTTTTGAATTAAAAAGTTTATTAAATAATCGAAGAACAATTTTTTTTTGATTATTATTATTAGTATATTTTTTTTCAAATCAGAAGCTACATAAAAATATTTTTTTTATTTCATCACTTATTGTTTAAAACTTTGTTATAAATTCGATAAAAAATGGAGTGAATAAAAAAATGCATGGTTTTTTTCATTCATCAATTGCAACTGGAACAAAAATGAAATGAAAACATTCATTTGTTTATAACAAATTGTTTATTCAATACACAATGGAGAATTTTAAAAATTAAATTGTTTTTGTTCCGGATTAAAAACAAGATGAATAATTATTTTAAAAAATTGGTTTCTTAATATTATTAATTGGTGGTAAAAAAATTGTTACTCAACAAATGCGTTTTTTTGCATTGTAAAAATTTCTTCAAGAGACAATTGAAAAAAATCATGATTTTTATCAAAAATTAAGATCCAAAAAAAATTCAATCATGTTATAAACAATGCATTTGTTTATAATAAATTTTTAAACAATGAGTGATAAAAATTTTAAAGAAATATGTTCATCTAACTTCTGATTTGTTGATGATCGAGCGATAGAAAATTGTTAATTAACAATAGCGTAATAAATCGAATAACTGCAATAAACATTTTTTACCGACAGATTATTGTTCATTTATCATTTGAGTATATGCCTGAATTCTTTCATTCCTTAATTTATATATTTTAAATGCTGAAATTTTTTTTAGTAAAAATGGCCCAAACAGGCACGGCTCACGCGCGGCCAGACAGCCGATTTCGAGCTCATTTTCAGGGCTTCGGGAAAATTATATATATTGGTCCTACAGTTCCGGGAGTTGAAACTTTTTTATAGGAAATTTCTTCCTATTTTCGAATTTTCGATTTTGAAAATCTCAATTAGTTTTAGAAATATTTTCAAAAAATTAAATCCATTCTTTATTATTCTCTAAATTGTTTATAACTTTTGCTATTTTCATTTTCGGAAGTCGTCCGTTTTCAAAAACTTTCTAGACGCTATTCCGAATCGAATGACACCTCAACCATAATTTTCGGAGACTGCTGAAGAAAGTTCGGAAAAAAGCACTTCTTGATCAGATTAGTCAAGTTCAAACATAGCTTAACAATCTTTCAACAGCTACAGATTGGGGATGAGAAAAAACAGAGACTCTGTTTTTGCCCATGAAAACACCATAATCATTGGCAGGTTTAGAATTACTGAAACTAGTTCATTGTAGTTGCATAGTAGGTATCTAACTGCAGTAAAACTTAAAGCAGTAGAAAAACAGTGATGAGTGCATCCGATGTTGTTGGGATGATGACAATTTCAACTTCGAGTACGGCATGATTGTTGATCAACAAAATACTAACCATCCAGTATATCGAAAACTGATTCAGGCATTCTACGTATCAAACTCAGATACTAACTCTGACGGTTAAGAATGCGTTAATAATAAATTGTTTTGGTAATAAATGATAAAATTAATTATGAAAAATGTTTCTGTCAATTTGTAGAGAAATGTCAATTATGATTTTCAAAATAGAAAACATTCTCCGAATAATCATTTGAACATTCGAGATATATAAAAAAACGTTCATAAACAATTAAAAATCGTATTTTTTTCTGAATATCATATTATGAAGATAAAAATTTTTTGAATTCCCATACGGTCATACACAATTTATAAACAAATTGCGCTAAAACAGTTTGTTCAACTTACCGAATGTCTTTATTTGATACAGAAACAGGATATAATGATAAATATATAGAAAAATTAAAACAATATGTTATGTTACTAAAAAAAATCATAATGAACAAAATATAATGTTTTTGAACTTTTATAATGTGATCTTGTGGAGCACATTGATAAAAAGAGATTCACGTTCATTACAAGACCAAACACGACTATGATACGATATTTCATCATGGAATCCTAGTGCCTATCTTCCGGCTCCATCATCAGATCAGCTCCAGAGTACCTACCATATTGTCATCAAAATCACATAAAACTGCCAATTTTCATAACGCTACGATCTTTAAAAGATGGTTAAATTAGTTTTCTTAGATTTGACTACATAGTTACATACATACATACAGGTCGACCTAATAAAAGCGTATTAAAAACGAAAAACTCTAGAAAAAATTAAAAAATATTTAGGTCAGTCCTTAAAGAAATATTGAAAAATGCATGACTCGAAAAATCGTATACCATACACGGAAATGAATCTTGACAGGTCTTGATGCCTTCTAGATGGCTATCCTGTGTAGTGTGTATCAGCCAAATGGAATAAATATGACACTGAGTAAATATGACTGTGCTCAACAAAACACTCAGGCACGTCCAATTTTCAACAACCAAATTTTTCAATGCTCAATAACTCAGTTAACGGGAACAACAACTCGACCACGAACTCGGGCTTTGCAACCATTACCACATCGCCTCTGATAATGTATACCGCAGTAGTAGACGAAACGTCAGGCATAAAAACCTGCAAACCACGCAAACGCTGAAAACAGATTTTACACTGTCATCTACGGCCGTGAATATTTACATTCTTTGGTAATTCATATTATTTATCCTATCGTCTGTCATTTTGGCGTCTTCAACTAGTTTGAATACTTTGAATTCTTGCTGTTTTCTAATGGAAATATACAATGAACTTTTTGTAATTAAAGTTGAACTTTCAATAATCACACCATGCATGTGTCGGTTTCACTTCTCCTATCATTATATTCGGCTCGCTTAAATATCATACAGTGTTAAAATGGAAATATGCCAACCAAGACAAAAATTATCGAATGATATTGAAAATTTCGTTATGGAATAAACTTTTCATGATCAGTCAATATCACTTGGTACCTATGTAAAAATGAAATACATACCGGCTACCTGAAATCCATACGCAATTTGTCGTTGGCACAACGCTTGTTGAAAAACAGATGTGAAGAAATTAAAACCCACTTGCTGCCTACATTTAATGCGGTAAATATTGGCAACGTTGTAAGGATTCCCAATAATCTATTTCATGTATGAAAATATACTTATTGGACTCCCTATTATCAATCAGATGTCTGATGATGGTGTATACTGAGGAGTTCTTATGAATGTTTGACGGACGGACGCTCTACTATCGAATCAATAGTGAACTCAATTTTTTTATGGTGGTAAAAATGTCATGCCAGCCTACAGAAATCAGTTTTCTAGTACTTACCATGAAATATATTCGGTAAATTCTTCAAATTATGATGGACGCCCTATCAGCGCATTCAATGTATGGATGCCATATTGATATCGGGATGTATATATATATATATATATATATATATATATATATATATATATATATATATATATATATATATATATATATGTATATATATATATATATATATATATATATAGATTCACGTGAAAGGGAAACCCTGTAATGTTCAAAGAACACCTCGTGAATCTGGGGACATGGGATACGAATTAACTAACTGTCACTTTGAATTTTTGAAGTTTATAAGCATCAGGAAAAACCTATCTCGGTAAAGAGTTCCAAAGTTCAGCTGTTCTATTGAAAAAAAATCCCTGAGAGAGAGAAATTCGACAGGTCTCCAAGTTCACAACAAAAGGGTGAGAATTCTGCACTCGACGAGTTTTGTGTTGTAATGTTCAGCTGTTCTATTGAAAAAAGATCCCTGAGAAAGAGAAATTCGACAGGTCTTCAAGCTCACAACAAAAGGGTGAGAATTCTGCACTCGACGAATTTGGGTTGTAATGAAAACATAATTTATATTATATAAATACAAGGGAAATATACTAACCACTTTAGATACATTCTCCTTATTCTGAAGAAAATCTTCGAACAGATTGAGATCTTTTTCAGTTCTCAGAGGTAATTTGAATTGATCCAATATTGATTCCTGTTGTACAGGATCTTCATATTGCCTGCTCTTAATCAAGTTTATATTAGAAATGTCTTGTGAAATCTGGTCCATCTTGATGTTCAAAATATTGAGCTGTCTCAATATTTGCCTTTTGAAATTTTCATCTGCAAAAACAATAGATGTTTATAAAAATAATCATACCACATTCACCATGGAATAGGTTGGATTCGGAAGAACTTTTTTGAGTTTGTGAGATACTGACTTCACTTCTACTAGCTTCAACAGATTTCGATTGAGATTTCTTCAGTAGGGAGATATACTGAAAAATTTCGAAATTTTGTATCAGAGATTAATTTGAGAAAAATGTTACCTTTAAAAAAATGATCTTCCAACATCTCGGGTTGTGTTCTTGACTCCACACCTGAAAAGATATATTTATCAATACTAGGAATCAGGAAATCACTTATTTATGGATGTACAATGTAGAGAATTAGTCATCGAAAAGGTCTACCTATAAATTCTCATTGCTTTTGAGTAAAAATAAATAAACAATATGACGAAGTTGAATAAAAAAATAACAAAAAATAGGGGAGGACCTCTTCAGTGGATAACCTTGTACACTTATGTGAAATGATAATCCACATGTGGTTTCATTCTTTGAGCTATTAACACGAGTAGTATGTGACTGAAAATGGGAGAGTAGTTACCTTTCCTATTTTGACTAGCCTTTGGTTGAAAAACTGGTATTTGTTTCACACAATACATATCGTCTTCAGAATCCGAGTCTGAGGAAAATACAAGTGTACTTTTCTTCCTGATTCTTTTTGCTTGCTCTAAATCAGATGTTTGTTTGAAGGTGATTGACAATGTTTCATGATGAATTTCACTAGTTCGGACTTCCATTGTCTATTATATAAAATGATTTGAAATCCCTGAAACACCTAAAAAGGAATAATTAAAAATGAATAGCTGAAAATAACAATTATATTGAGCAAAAATAAACCTGAAATGAAATAATAGTGAAATAACCTACAAGTAAAAATATAACAATTGAATAAATAAAAATAAAGGAATGAAAAAAGAAAATAATAAAAAGTGCAGAGATTCCAAGTCACGTTAGTTCACGACGTTTCGATTGTTAGTATCTACAATCGTCACCCGAAGACGATTGTAGATACTACAAATATCAAAAACGAAAAATATGTGATATTTTCAATGAAAAAAATGGTTTCCTAATGTTATCTTTTTCACTCAAGACCTCAAAACCATTATCCATGATTCTTAAATTTCGAAGAGCTAAGATACTGATTCACTTCTTTCGATTCTGCTCAAAAACAGATGAATGAACATTTAGATGTTGTTGAAAGTTTGATACTTATTATTTTGGCGTGGAATTGAATCACCAGTTTCCACAAGTCCTCAATAGAATCTAGAACTTTTTTGGTTTACATCTGATGAGTTTTTCGACCAACTATATAAAAATACCTACCTAATAACTTCCATTCCTTTGAATCTTATATTATATAATCTGGCTCTCAAGAAGCATGTATCCTGTGAATGGAGCCTCTTGGTTGTATATTTTATTGAAAAGTGTTATTTTTTTATGTTTTCTACGATCCTGTATGGGTATTTTGATTAGAGAAACCTTACCTCATGTTTTATTTCATGATCACAGTAACCTAATGGTCTTTCAGCCTCATGTTCCTTTTTATCACAGGAGCCTGGAAAAATGAATATTTAATTGATACCAACACTCAACGAAACATACCTTCATACCTGATATATCTGGAGACTCACCAGCATCTGTTTTCTCTTGTTCACAATTATCATTTTCTTGTTCATAATCTCCACAATTCTGTTCACAATTTTCATTGGAAATAGATAAAGTTATCAAACTTGTTGATGAATGAATTCGATGAACTGTTAATCAACATAATCGATGCCAATAGAAAAATCTATGAAACTGTATTCGACATTGCATTTTTCTGTAGGTACATGTATTTTTCAATTTCTTCTTCCTGGATTAGTTTCAACTCAGTTTTTTGCTGAAAATATATAAGAAAAATATGAGCATTCCGTTATAGTGTCACGACATCATTGAAATTATCCAAATTTAGAATTTTCTGACATGTATCAATTTCAATATTTCAAAATAGAAACTCAACACTAAACTCACCATTCACAGCAATCAATTTTGCTTCATATTCGTAACCCTTAATCTGCGTCCTCACTGAGTCGATACTGTCGATCGACTCTCTCCATGGACGTTGTCGCCTTGGAGTGTACGTGACACGCGACTTTGTCGATCGACATGTCGATTTGTTTTCCATCGATTTTCGGTAAACATGAAAGAGCAGTCGATCGACTTTAGTGTGTGGACGTGTTTTCGATATTCGACAAACCGTTAGTACTCAATGAATTCTTGCCTTAGTGACATCGTAGCCGTGTGTTTTCGTCGGAGAAATGGAATGGGAACAAGATAAAGTCATAGCCTTTATTGAGGCATACCAAGTAAAAACAAATTTTTGGGATTCTAAAACCAAAAACTATAAGAACAGAAACTTGAGACATGATGCCCCTATGGAAATTGCTAAAGAATTTCACGTCAAGAAAGAAGCAGTAGAACAAAGAATTTGTCAATTGGTGACAGAAGTAAAAAAAAATAAAGGACACCAATAAATCTGGCTCTGGTACGTAAGATGTGTATAAAAGTAAATGGTTTGCTTTTGAAGCCATGAAATTCTTACTAGACGAAAATGAGCCCAGGGAGATGTTGGATTCAGAGGAACGTATAGACATTTTTTATATTTATCGTATCATACATGCATATAAATAACAAAAGGTTGTGAAGCACATAATTTGGAAGTAAAACAAAGGATAAAACTCATCATATTTTCGAAATTCAATTCGATTATTTTTAAAAATACTAGGAAAATCCAAGACTTTCGGTGGTATATACAATATTTAGTTTTACGTAGAGTGCTAATAAGGGTTACGAAAAACTTGTTTTCTGCTTCATTTCGAACACTTTTTCTAAACTTCAGTTTGTAAAAGGTTTTTATTAATAAACGTTGAACAATTGCATGACAACTAAAAAGACTCAGGAAATCGCAAAAAACAAAACTACTCCTCCTTACGAATTATTTCTAAATTAATGTGGTCAAACGATAAATTTTAACATATTTCGTATTGCAGAGGAACTTCTCCTTCAGGTGTCATAAAATAGTATCTTAATGTGTTTCTCACTTGGTGGGCACGCACTGCACTCTTTCTGGGTAAATCTGCCAAGCCAGGAGGAGTTCCATTATCATAACTTGAATCAGAGTAGTCAGAATCAAATGTTTCAGGGGGATTATGAATGTTCTTAGATGCACTTTTTCTAAGAAAATTGTGCAAGTAACATCCTACTAACGTTACCTTGCAGGAGGTTTGGGGTACCAATTGCAATGGTTTGCGGAATATTCGAAATACGTTACATATTGAACTGGAACTTATTTACTATATATTCTTGTTTCTATTAAAATTGAATTATCCTTATATGTCTGTCGTTGAGGAAAGTTTTAATTTGAGTTGATGAGCTAATTTATTATTTTCAGTTGTTGCGTAATGAACTAGACTCCGTTGAATTCCTAGGAGTTTGTGTTCAAATTATTGTATCAGTTCTAACTATTTTAAGGGTGATAACCGGTGATGCATGCAGAGACATCACGAGTTGCCTACAATTCGCACACTGGATTGAAAATTATTCGCGATATCGGAATGCGCGTTTTTGTGTTGCAAAGTTATAAAAAAGAAATAGGCTCTCGAATTTTCGTTCGCTGAAAGATGACGACCTTGCTAATTTCATGGTAAAGCAAATCAACGACTGATCTCAGCCAACCCCATATCAATCATTTTTTCCAACCCCCTTACCAAGTGTGAATAATGTAGATTTGAATAATTTAGTTAGTAAAATCGTTGCATATGTAATAGAAAATTCACAAAATGATGGTTTTACAAATAAGCCTGTACATACCAATAATGCAAATGATGTAAGACCACGTGACCACTATACGCAAAGTAATACCACAGAACAATTTTCTTTCAGTGATTTAGCCAAAATTTTACCAACTTTTGATGAAAATAGCGACTTGCACCCCTCGGATTTTTTAAGATATCTGGAAGGGAGCGTTGATTTGCATGTTGTGCCATTTAATAAAATAAAGCTTGTATTAAATAATTCCTTCATAAATTCTGAAAAATTATGGTGGAATGCTCTCTCCAGTACCTGTAATACGTATTTAGAATTCAAGAAAGTTTTTCTGGATCAATTTTGGAATGCCAGGCAGCAAAATAAATTAAAGTTGCTGCTTCGTTGACCACTTCAACCATTGGGTGGCTAAAGCTCAATTTTTACAACCCCCTTATACACAGCAAGAGCTTATTGCCATAATAGCGCCTCATTTTCCACCCAACGTTGCTGGTGCTTTATACGGAGCGTCAACGCTTAATGAAGCCCTCAAGAGGTTGCGTTACGCAGATGAATTCTATAAAAATTCTTCTAGAAAAAGACAACAAATTCCTTTTGATTCTGAGTATACAAATACTCGATCAAATCAAAATGATAATTTTCATTCTAAAAATAAATACCAAAATCAACAAAAATTTTTTTCGAATAACAATAATAAAACAAAAATAGCAAATTTGGAAGTTTATGAAGAAGAACAGGGAAACGAGCGAGATTCCCAACATTAGGCTCAAATGTTGGGGCTATTGTACAAAGAGCAGATTTTATTATCGCTAATAATCCAAGAAATGAATTACTAGAAGAATGCAATTTTGAGCACACTTTATCAGAGGATAGATCGCCTGTCATTGACATACACGTGTATGGACTGACTTTTTCTGCACTCATTGACAGTGGCAGTCGTGTCTCTGCATTATCTGATGAAGTGTGGTCACAGCTGAAACAATATCATAATATTATACCTCATTTTTTTTGTAACGGCATTCGAGCATTCAAAACTAAAGCCAGAAAAGTATCTTGCCAAGCACAGATTAATTTCAGAGCTGGAAAAATGACAAAGGACAAAAGCTTCATAAATGAGTTTTTAATTATTACCGGGCTTTCTTTCCCAGTTATCATCGGTTGTGATTTTTTAAGAATTCATTATGCTAAACTGGACTCGTCAAAGAAAACCTTCTGCCTAATGCAAGACTCTGAAGTTTTTACAATCCCTGAATCACTTTTCGAGTATCAAGGAGTTGAGGAATCATTTGAACTGAACGCTCTTATTAATAAAAGTATTCATCAAACATCACAAGTTCTGAATGAGCGTGAAGCTAACGATTTTTCACTCATAATTCAACAGAGTCATATCAATTCAAGTTATAAAAATATTTTTCATGATATACTTAGGCAGAATTCGGAACTTTTTTCAAATATACCGGGTTGTGTGAAAAGTTATGAACATTCAATAAGATTGAAAGATTATTCTGAGTTTTTTGTTAGACCTTATCCCATCCCAGGGATGCAATCGATTCAGCAATAGCGCAAATGGAATCCTGGGGGGTGATCGAAAGGGCCACTTCAAAATATATTTCTCCCATTATGACAACAAAAAAGAAAGACGGTTCTGTCCGAATGTGTCTGGACGCGAGGCGATTTAACACTGTTCTGGAGCCCGATTATGAGTTACCCCGTCCAATTGAGGAGATTGTGAAACTCTTACATGGTAAGAAAATTTTAAGTACCCTTGATCTCACCCATGGATACTGGCAAGTACCCATAAAGTATGAAGATAGACAATATTTCGGCTTCATGGTAGGTACTAGAACATACCGTTTTTGTCGACTACCATTTGGTTTAGCAACTGCATGCTCTTCATTTTCGCGTTGTATCGATATGATTTTCGAAAATAATCTCAAAGATTTTCTTGTTACCTACTTAGATGACATTTTAGTCATGAGTGAAAATGAACAGCAACATCTTCAACATTTGAATATAATTTTTTCTAAATTGAGAGAGGCAGGTCTCACTCTCAAGTTGGAAAAATGTAAATTTTTCCGACAAGAGATGCCTTACCTGGGATATGTCATAAGTCCAAATGGCGTGCGTCCTGACCCGCAACGTGTTCAATCCCTAGGGGATTACAAACGTCCCACCAATCGTAAGGAGCTACAAACATTTTTGGGATTCTGTCAATACGACAGAATGTTTGCTTACGGTTTTGCAGATATGGTGGCTCCCCTCACCCTACTCCTCAAGAAAGAACACCCTTGGTATTGGGGTGAACACCAAGAGAATGCTTTCCAGAACATCAAAGCGGAAATGGTCAAAAATACTCTTCTCCATCATCCTGACCCCCGATTGGTGTGACATGTCCAATCAAATGCCAGTGATTTGGGAATAGCGGCCATACTTTATCAGGTAAAAGATGGAACACAATGTGTAGTCGCCTATGCCTCCCGTCTATTATTATCAAGAGAAAGGAATTACGGAATTTTTGAAAAAGAAGTTTTGGCAGCCCTTTGGTCCATTCAAAAGTGGCGAATGTACTTACTGGGTACTAAATTTGTTCTACATACTAATTGTAGGGCTTTGACTTATATAAATTCTTGTAGGTTATTATCTCCCAGGGTCACTAGATGGGCGCTAGTCCTGCAAGAATTCCATTTCACTGTTGAACATATCTCTGGTATTGACAACGTTGAGGCTGACGATCTGTCACGGTATGCCTGTGTTCGATATCCGTCTCCTGAAGACAAATGTTTTCAGATATTTTCTTGTTTCAAATTACCACCCACTTTTCAGAAGATTATCTCCGATATTATGGAACATCAACTTCAGGATGTTAAATTGAAAACTATAATAAATAATTTACCTAACGATATGCGATTACAGGAACTTTTTGTAATGAGGAATGGAATTTTATATGAACAGGGTCATGACCTTCACCATTTTTTGTTATGCGTTCCCAAACACTTGGTAGAACTCTTTATTAGAATGTATCACGAGGCTTTAGGTCATTTCGGGGTGCACAAAACATGGATAATGATGAGGGATGAAGTATGGTGGACAAACATGCATCGTCAGATTAAAAAACTGGCCACTGCCTGTGATATTTGCGAAAAGAGCAAAATTTCGAAACTACCCCAACCAGCACAAGTCCCCATCATCCCTACAGGTAAAGATGACATAATTGCAATGGACCTCTAATCCGAAGTAGAGGTGGAGTAACATACTTGTTTGTCATCTACAATCTTTTCACGAAACATGTGGCCTTATATGCTCTAAAAAAGGCAACATCAAGAGCAATGTTGAATCGAGTTATGAAAGACTATCTACCCCGATATGGTCCGATTAAAAGAATACTGCATGACAATGGTACGCAGTTCACCTCACTAATATGGCAAACCACTTTAAAGTCTGCAGGTATTCAATTGGGCCACTGTTCAGTGCGTCATCCGTCTGGGAATCCTAGCGAAAGGGTACTTCGGGAATTGGGACGGTTGTTCAGGACTTAATGTCATGAAAATCATGCGCGGTGGGCTTGGGAAGTTCCTCAACTCGCCGAATTTTTGAATAATATTGTGCACGAGTCCACTGGCTATTCCCCAAACGAATTACAACTAGGTGTTCCTAGGGTAAGAATCCTGCCAGATAGCCAAGCTTCTGTCACTCAAACCGCTGAGGAAGTTGAAAATAAATTGGTTCTTGCAGAAGCCACTCTGAGAAGAAAAGCAGCTCGTAGAGCACTTCGAAACCCAGGTAAACCATATTTTGACTTCCAAATCGGAGACACCGTACCATTAAAAGCCAACAACACTTCGTCAGCCCTCAAAGCTGAAACTAGGAAGTAGGAAGAGGGTAAGTGCTGCCACGTATGTTCTGGAAAATATAAACAATAAAAAAGAAAGAGGCACATTTCATGCATCTCATTTGAAAAAATATAAGCTATCGTCTTCAGGTCCATGACGTTTGATGTTCCTGAAGCCTGGGGGCAAAGATGAACTGGAACTTATTTACTATATATTCTTGTTTCTATTAAAATTGAGTTATCCTTATATGTCTGTCGTTGAGGAAAGTTTTAATTTGAGTTGATGAGCTAATTTATTATTGTCAGTTGTTGCGTAATGAACTAGACTCCGTTGAATTCATATGAGTTTGTGTTCAAATTATTGTATCAGTTCTAACTTTTTTAAGGGTGATAACCGGTGATGCATGCAGAGACATCACGGGTTGCCTACAATTCGCACACTGGATTGAAAATTATTCGCGATATCGGAATGCGCGTTTTTGTGTTGCAAATTTATAAAAAAGGAATAGGCTCTCGAATTTTCGTTCGCTGAAAGATGATGACCTTGCTAATATCATGGTAAAGCAAATCAACGACTGATCTCGATTCGCAAAATATATGAACCATTTAGGCTTTATCCAATTCATAAATTGTTGTTGAATGATTTATAGTGGTCGCCACGGTCATTTATAGGTGAGTAGTTCATAAGACTATCTCTTGTTATGATTATTTTCATTGTTTTATGTATGTGAAATATTATCGATGGTCATTTATAGTTGTAGATCGAAAATAGTCTAATCTGTGAAGTCATCATCAAAACAAAGAAAAATTTATTCCCAATAAAGAATCCCAGCCAGCGCAGCAGAAGCCACAGTCTTTCATTCTAAAAACCCTGAGATTATTTCGTTCCTGTGCAATATTAAGCCGAAGACATTTTCCGATATTCTTCGAGCCCTGCTGAGGCGATAGTTGGCATCCCATATTATCATAAATAAAATTGTAATATGCGTCGACTACGGCGAATAAAACAATACTAAAAAAACCCTTTGTAATTGAAAAATTCACTGCCGCTGTTTATTGGAACCTACAACAATATGTGTTTTCCATCCATACCTGCGACGCAGTTTGGAAAGTTGCAACGATTGTAAAGCGGAGAACACACATACACGCGATCACGATAGCAATGGCGATAGCGATTGCGTTAGAAAGCAAACATATATGCGATATCGACCTACAATCGACGCATTATTAAAAATGTGTGACTTGGAAGAAGAAGCACTGCTTCTTGTAATATTATTGGATGAAGATGATAATGAAGGACAACGGTAAGCAAAAATTGGTCAAATATACATATTATATTATAAATATCATACATATTATAGGCTATTGATAACTAGGCGGAATGTTTGGGTGCACGAAATCAACAAAACACGTAAAGAAGAAGGCAAATTTCATAAGATATACCCTGAACTCCGGAAAGATGCAATCGATGCTACACATATTTTAGAATGGACTGTGAATGTTTTGATGAAATATTGAATCTTATCAAGAACGACATTACAAAAGAGCAAACTACATTTAGAAAACCGATTGGGGCAACAGAACGACTAGCAGTCACATTGAGGTAATAAAATAATTATTTCGTAATACTTTAATTTTTTATTCAGTTGAAAAGAATAACGTGTTATAAAAAAATATGTATGGATTTCACACGATGGTATGGTAAAAATCTTCATACCACGTTGCAGCAAAAGAATTGTTATCAGTCTCACGTATATTGGACGAGTTTAACGATGAGTTGTTATATGGCATAATATTAGATGTATTAGATGAAGCAGTGGAATTGTTAGAAAAACATGTACCCGGTCGACTTTCCGTCTGAGTTTTCGCTTCTTGAGCCAGTTCCTCTTCCATTATGATTTTGGCGATTTTATATTTCATTATAGTCTGGCGTCGATTAGGCAGTTTTTTAACCCTTGCAGCATATCCTTGAAAAGTTAAATATATGCTGTCGCAGTTATTTTCAACATCCGAGTGCCTTTTATTCAAAAAGTGAAAAATTTTGTCAACATCATATGAATTGTTCTTTGCCGAATTTTCACCCGCTTTTCTTTTCTGGCTTGAATCACGATCTCTTAAGTTTTTCCAGCTTTTTTTCAAGTCCTCGCCTGCAAATAAAACATTTCCTAATCAACATGAGCCTATTTTCATTATCAAACTAAATTTAAAAAAAACATATTGTTATAGTAATCAAAGAAAACCAAATTCTAAAACCTACTTTTTTTTTCGAAGTTTTTAGCTATTGCCGATTCATATAAAACAATTGGTCGCAGCTTTTGATTAGGATTTCCAATCGTTGCCATAATTGTGGAAGAAGTTTGCGAAGCTATATGGGATAGATTGCAGCCAATTTATTTGGCAGAGCCCACAAAAGAGTTATGGGATAAATCAATTTTGGGTTATGAAAACTTGTGGCACTTTCCCAATTGTTTAGGAAGTATAGATGGAAAGCACATGACCATCAAGTGTCCGAAAAAAAAGCTACTTCATTTTTAATGCGTACATTCTTGTAGTCAGCATGTGACATATCATACAACACATGTTTTTTCACGTGTTCTATTAATTTTTCAGTGAAATCTTCCATTTTTAGTGTTTGCGATCTGCGATAAACGTAACATGTTGCGTTTGATCGCTTATTGCCGACTATCCCACGATCGAATGCTGCAGACTTTCACTCTATCGCTAACAGGTCGTAACAAGTATGTACGACTTAAAGTGTTTACGATAAATACGTTTGTAAATTTCAAATGTTTCAAAGCTTATGTATTCAAAATCACTTCATTGTGAGATATTCACCTAACAGATTCTCAAAACGAAACACGTATTTCGCCATACAATTTTCAGTAATGTAGTGAAATGTTTGAATGTGATTGTTTCCATTCAATGAGCAACTCAAATAACATTTTGATACTCCCAAATTTTCGAACGATTTTGCCGCATTGCGAATGGGTTCAATATAGTCCTATTTTTGTAATCTTATGATTGGTATTTGTGCTCAGGGTTGGTTCTGGTAATCAGGTACTCAACAGGTACTCTAGTGACACAGAAGGGGGTTGTACAAGCATATATAAGATATTCCAGGATCATGGAAGTGATGATTGTGTTCAACTGATAGTGTCAGTGTTCTTACCTCTACTACTATATTCCTACGATTCGTTAGGTGTAATCATGGCAGAAGTTATCATCAAGGTGATTAAGTTTCCTTAGTGTGCTCTTATAAGGAGAACAACAGCCTCATCATGGATTGTGAAATTTTGATTCGTCTTTCACCAGCGCAGTAACTGGACTTACATAAAATTTATATATTTGCATGTAAAATTGTTCGACTATGAAAAAATAAAGTAATTCAAAGAGAGAAAAAGTGTTGTTCTTTAATTTTTTGTAATTTTGAAATGTTTCAAAGCTTACGTATTCAAAATCACTTCATTGTGAGATATTCACCTAACAGATTCTCAAAACGAAACACGTGTTTCGCTATTCAATGGCTTCTTACAGTACAGTATTTGAATCAAAAAAGTTTCAAAGCACAATTTCCGTGTCAAAGTTATGTTGTGGGTATTGAACAGTTATTTATTCGAATTAGAAATGATCCACAGTTTCCGCTGTCAGTTGTTGTTCACAGTTATTCTGTGGATTATCAGAAAGCTTTCGTGAGACTTCGTTTATAATGTGAGACGACAGTCTTCGTGGGATTGTCACATTGCACAAACAATTACTCATACATTATTCTGGTGCATTAAGTACTAGTTGAGAGAAGCTTTGGCTTTCTACTTCTTCATATTTATACAAGAAAATGTTAATCTCATCGATAAGCTATGAAGTTTTAAAATTATTGGATGCGTTCTCAAAATACGAAAAGAAGTTTAATGATTGTTCAAGTTTAAAAATGGTTAGATAAGTGCATTATGAATAGAAAAAACAACTGTAAATTGTCATTGATTTTTTATATGAACAAATAAAATTAATTGGATAACCTGGAAGATAATGACACGTTTTCATTCTCTTCATTATTATTCCTGAGGAGATATTTTTCTGGTGAAACAGGATGAGAAAAATAC
The DNA here is from genome assembly GCF_025532065.1 of Leptinotarsa decemlineata. Taxonomy (NCBI): domain Eukaryota; kingdom Metazoa; phylum Arthropoda; class Insecta; order Coleoptera; family Chrysomelidae; genus Leptinotarsa; species Leptinotarsa decemlineata. Next base: position 3,881,721 of record NW_027412698.1, read on the forward strand.
TAGTTCGGAGTAAGTGTTATCGGCTATCGATATCAGGTTATTCAAAGTCGTGATTTTTGAAAGGGATCGATCACTGACGACCTTTCAGAGGCTTGATAGTGATATCGATTCTCGTAATTAGTTTTTTCAGAAATATACCGAGTTGACAAATCAAACCTAAACGATGAAGATTTCACATGAAGTTTATAAGCTTACTCTCGATATTTTTTTTATCATCAAAAAGGGTCGAGTAACTATAGTGGTTGGATGAGTGCATAATGAATGAAAAAAAACAACTGTAGATTTTTATTGATTTTTTATATCGACAAATAAAATGAATCGGATAACCTAGATAATGATGACTCGTATTCATTCTCTTCATTATCATTACTGGAGGGATATTTTTCTGGTGAAACAGGATGAAAAAATACTTGGTCGAAATAAGTATAATCGGCTCTCAACTATCGAGTTATTCAAAGTCGTGATTCTTGAAAGGGATCGACCACTACGACCTGTTAGAGGCTTGATAGTGATATCGATTCTCGTCTATAGTATTTTCAGAAATATACCGAGTTGAAAAATCAAACCTAAACGATGAAGACTTCACAAAAATTTCAAAAAACAGTTTCCATGTCAAAGTTATGTTGTGGGTATTAAACAGTTATTTATTCGGATTAGAAATGATCCAAAGTTTATGCTGTCAGTTGTTGTTGACAGTTAATCTGTGGATTATCAGAAAGCTTTCGTGAGACTTCGTTTATAATATGCGACCACAGTCTTCGTGGGATTGTCCCATTGCACAAAAAATTACTCATACATCAATCTGATACATCAAGTACTAGTTGAGAGAAGCTTTGCCTTTCTACTTCTTCATATTTATAAAAGAAAATATGAATCTCATCGATAAGCAATGAAATTTTAAAATTATTGGATGCGTTCTCAAAATATTAAAAGAAGTTTATAGATTGTTCAAGTTTAAAAATGTTTAGATAAGTGCATTATGAAAAAAAAACAACTGTAAATTGTTATTGATTTTTTATATACGATAGTACGGTGGGCAGCCCATCAAATTTTCCCAAACGGAAACCAACCTTATTATTTCGCTATAAAGTTCAAAATCGATTACAGAAATTTGACATATTTGTATAGCTTGACGTGCTGGCGACTATACATCGTACCAAAGCCAAAAATGTCGTATTAATAGGATTTTAGTAGTATAGCTAACGTGGTTCTAGATACAATGGTAACCATGCCATCGAGCTGTTCATCGAGAGCGTAAGGGGTGCGGTTGTTTGAGGTGAAGAAGTGTGTCAAAAAGGCCTTGTTGGCGAAGAACAATGGTGTTGACAATGTGTTCTTGAGCAACCCTTGTTCTTGTAGATCGTCAATGACCAGAGGGTTGTGATGGTCAATGACCAGAGGGTGTTGTAAGAAGAGGCCTCGGCTGGTGTAGATTAGCCGTGTCGTATTAGAGACCTTTTGGCTCAGTGAATCGTCTTCGGCCAACCCTCTTCGGCCAACCCCTGTTCGGACACCCTCATCAGGCGACCCCTTTTCGTTAAACCATGTACCCAGGCGTACGCCAATGTGTTTTATTCGATGACTTTGTCGGTGCGCCAGTTGACCTTGAGACAACTTTGTTGCTGATAATTAGGATATTTTTGTTGCATTTCGTTGAAATACTTGTTGTTTGCCTGATAATAAACCAGATTAGCTGACCTTAAGGTCATATGTATGATTAAATATGGATATTTTTTGTAAATGAATTGGAAAATACGTAATTCCTCATGAATACAAGGTTTCATTCGATTTACAATAACAAGTAGGGTGTAATAATGAAAATAACATTGCTACGTTTTTTATGTTTTATTTTTATGTAATAAAATTTTTTATAAATGATTCAATATATGATCTACAAACTGGACAATTATCACATCTGATAGAACAATCAATGCAGCATGCTATATGTTTACATGGTACAAATAATATATTCATTTCTTTTCCTAAACATATTTTTCAAATATTACTTGAATTTGTGGGAACGTTGTCTTTGGGTGGTTTTTCTTCTCCTTTTTCTTGAGTTTCTTTTCCACCTTGCGGACACGCAACAATATCACCTTTACCAGTATAAATGAAACCAGCATCAGCAAGTTTATCTTTTGGAAATTCATATGTCCAATTATGAAAAGTTTCGATTCTACTTTCAAAAGTTTCGAAATTTCTTTCGTGTATCAAATGCATACGTGCTTCGACTCCCATTCTCTCTAATCAATTCTGTTGAATTCTCATGCAATTATGTTAGCTTCTCGCAGTTCTTCAATAATGGAATTTATTTCATTTTGATGACCTGAATGACCTGCCTGCCTTGTAGGAATAAAAAGGGGATGTGTTTCATGACAGCGACACGAAAAATAAAAAAACAGATCATCAGTAAAAAACCAAAGACTTTAGGAGAAGCTGTGACGGTAGCTTTGAAATCTGCAAAAAATTGAATATTAAACCAACACGTGTTGTAAGAATACCCAAAACAGGTGGAATACTTCCTTTGATTCCAATTTTTGCTGGGTTGAGTGCACTCGGTGCCCTAACAGGGGGAGCAGCTGGAATTGCCAAAGCTGTAACTGATGCTAAATCTGCAAAAAATCAGTTAGAAGAAGCTCAACGTCATAATAAAACTATGGAATCTATTGCATTAGGGAAAGGATTTTATTTAAGACCTTACAAAACTGGTTTGGGGTTGTTTTTGAATCGTACCACCGTTTGAGAGGGAGAGGCGAAACATGGAAAAAATTCCTCATAATCGTCCGTTATCCAATATCGACTTGATAAAGTATGCAAAGGATTTAAAAATTCCATTCTTCAGATCTGTCTATATGAGAGATAATTTACCGAAAAAAATCCAAAAAAAAAGAAAGAGGAATAATAAATCTCGATAAACAATCTGGACCTGGGACTCATTGGACTGCCTACCGCAAAAATGGTTCTCATATAATTTATTTTGATAGTTATGGTAATCTGAGACCACCTCTGGAAGCTTTAATATACTTCAATTCAGATGGACCTTGTCTCATTAATTATAATCATACTGTATATCAATCATATAATTCTGTTAATTGCGGACAACTATGTTTGAAATTTCTTTCTCAATAAACATGTATGCGATCAATGTTTTCTCTTCATTCTACAGATAACCTTTAACATGTGTTCATATACGTTCACCTTATCAGGCCGAGATTCGATTCTCTCATCTAAAATTAATCCTCCTATCATACTGGACGATACGAAAAATTATGTTTTAGGATTGATTGACTTTGTAACATTCAATACAATACCGAATGTGGATGAGACTAATAATATTTTTTATATTGGGTCTACAAAAATTAAGATTCCTCCTGGTTCATATGAAATATCTGATATAGAGAGTGAAATTATGAGGCAATTGAATGAAGTGAAATCGAAAGAAAGTACGAAACAAGAACTCAAAGCGAAAACTTCAAATATCATAACCAAAGAAGAGGAAAATTCTGAGAGTAGTATCGATCTGAAATTGTATGCAAACCGAAATACTTTGAGATATGAAATCATGTCCAATAAACCAATTCATTTAGAAAAACCTAACTCATTGGCACCTCTATTAGGATTCGAGAAAAAAAAATTACAACCGAATAGAAAACATATATCGGTTTTTCCAATCAATATCTCCAAAGTAAATTTGATTTGTGTTGAATGCAATTCAATAACGAATTCATTCAATAATGACAGTGCCGTACATTTGTTACATATGTTCTACCCCACCGTACCAAGTGGATTTCGAATTATTGAAAAAGTTGCAAATGTTATCTATTTACCAATCAACACTAGACATATCGATGAGGTTTTCCTTAAAATAAATTAACAAGAGGGTAATTTAGTCAATTTCCAACAGGAAACGATAACAGTAAGACTTCATCTCAAAAAGCAGCTCTGATGGTATTTTTATATAATATTACAACTTTTCCAACAACATCAACAACAGCACATAGTATAATTGATAAGGATCCTGGAAAATGTGTCACTATAGGAAGTGCTGTTAAATGGTTAACATCAGAAAATCGACAGTTTCTTCTTTCACTTGGTTTTCGAGTACTTTAAGTGTCAAAGTGTCAAAACGGCTACTTTTTACGAGTTTTGGTGTAACCTCAAAGTCAACATCAGTTCAAGATTCAGACAAATTTTATTATTTTTCAAGTGTTCTTGCGGTGGCAGAAGCAGCAGCAGCAGAAGTAGCAGAAAAACAAAAATACTAGATAGTGGAAAAAGGAGGAAAAAAACGCAAAAATGAGCTTTAATACATTGAATATTGGTGAACCTGTATTGATGGATGATTCTATAACTAATTACGAGATGCATAGTCATCCACCTTATGCAAATACGACATTCAATAATTCTGATGAAATTAGAATTCCTATTATTCAAACTCAAGATATTTATACATTGCCATCCCAAAGTTACCTTTATATCGAAGGACGATTAACTGATGCTGAAAATAAACCTAGTATAACATTAAATTTTGTGAATAATGGTATGGCATTTCTGTTCGATCAGATAAGATATGAGATAGGAGTAACGGTAGTGGACAGGGTGAGGAACCCAGGTATAACATCATCTATTAAAGGATACATCTCTTATACAAGTAGCGAATGTGACAGATATAATAATGCCTGTTGGAATCATTTGGAATATCCAAAAGTATTCGATTCGAATGGATACTTCAATGTCTACATCCCCCTGAAACACCTTTTGGGTTTCTGTGAAGATTTCAAGAAAATAATCGTAAACATTCGCCAAGAATTGGTACTCATTAGAACAAGTAGTGACGTAAATTCTGTAATATCAACAAAGGATAATGAAAAATCTAAAGTTAATTTAACTAAAATTCTCTGGAGAATTCCTCATGTTCAAGTTTCCGATACAGAAAAATTGCGATTACTCAAGTACATTGAAAAAGGACGTGACTTAGGAATTGCATTCAGGAGCTGGGAACTACACGAATATCCACTTTTACAACAAACAATGACTCATTCTTGGAATGTGAAAGCATCTAATCAATTGGAAAAACCTCGATTCATCATTGTAGCTTTTCAGACTCAGAGGAAAAATCAGATCAAGAAAAATATTAGTCATTTCGATCATTGTAATATTACCAACATCAAACTCCACCTCAACTCAGATGTATACCCTTACGATAATATGAATTTGAACTTCAAGAAAAACCAGTTTGCATTACTTTACGAGCTCTTCGCCCAATTTCAAGAATCCAACTATTATAAAACTTCTGGAGAGCCGTGTCTTACATTGACTAAGTTTCACGATATCGCACCTCTATTTGTTATTGATTGCAGTAGACAAAATGATAGCTTAAAGGTAGGAGTGCAAGATATAAGACTCGACTTCGAAGCCAGTGAAAATATTCCTGCAAATACATCAGCATTTTGTTTGATTTTACACGATCGTTTAGTCAGATACACTCCACTAACAAATTCTGTGAAACAATTCTAGAGTGAGTTATGATGAGTAGTAATAATAGAATAACTTTCGATGAAAAGAAAAATGAAGTTCATTACATATTTGCTTGGAGTTTCGCCTATAGAAATGCAAGAAAAACTTATTGGGAATTTTTTGCCATTGATCGAACACGCTTCCAGCGACGTATTCGGAGCAGTTCAGCTTTTATGGATCCAATTCTAGAAAAATCACATAGACAAAAAAATTTCGACCAAAGATTTCGAGAAGAAGAAGAAGAGCTTGGAAAATTTTAATCTTATTCCTTGTTTTGATAACAGAAAAGTATAAATAGATTCATTGGATTTCTAGTTACTAATAACGTTTTATCTCAAACATGAATACACAACAATATGATCAAATTGACATTGAACAGTATACCAAAAATTTGATCAGAGAACTTTGTCCTGATATGGAAGAGCATAAAGTGTCTTCCGAAGCAAACCGTTTGATTATCAAAGCTTCCAGAATTCTTGAGAAGAGGAGAGCAAAACCACCAAATCAAATATATCGAAACAAAAATCCAAAGGATCCAGGAATTAGAAAATGAGTACCATTGTTTTATGAAAAATGTATGACAGATATAGTGTATGTATTAATAAAATTTCATCAATATTCTTGAGTTTTCTTCTGACTGTCATACCATGAACTTTCAAACTGATGTTAAAAGGGATATTATTGAAGAACTTCATAAACAAGCCCGAATCAATTTCAATAGACGAAGAGTAATCATTAAGGTTTTCGATGACCTTTTTTAAGATGATTTAGTTGAGATGATACCATATGCTAAAGTGAATAAAGGATATAAATATATTCTAACTGTGATAAACTGTTTTTCGAAGTTTGCTTGGGCACTACCTTTAAAGAATAAGACAGCTAATGCTGTGTCCAAAGCTATGGAAGAAGTTTTACGTAAACAATCACCACAAAATTTACAAACTGATTCAGGTAAAGAATTTTTCACCTCAGAATTTAAGAAGTTGATGGAAAAATATAAAATTAATGATTATAGTACGTTCAGTGGAAAGAAAGCATCAATAATTGAGAGATTTAATAGAACAATGAAGTCTTGGATGTATAAAGAATTCAATTTTCAGGGTAACTATAAGTGGCTTAATGTATTGAAGCATATTTTGGAAAAATATAACAATTCCACTCATAGAACCATTAAAATGAAACCTGCTGAAATGAGTAAAAAAGATGAAAATAAATTACTTCACACAGCCTACAATCATATCAAACAAATTGACTCCAATAATAAATTCAAAGTAGGAGATCGTGTACGCATATCTAAATTACGAGGAATTTTCGATAAAAAATATTTTCCAAACTGGTCAACAGAAATTTTCACGATAGCAAAAGTACAATTGACAAATCCTGTAACCTATTTACCTATTTATTGAAAGATGATAAAAAGCAAGATATTTCAGGAGGTTTTTACAAAGAGCAATTACAAAAAGTAAAACATCCTGATATATATCTCGTAGAAAAAGTACTTAAAAGAAAGAATGGAAAGTTTTCGTTAAATGGTTAGGATTCGATGACAAACATAATAGTTGGATAGATAAGAGAAATATTGCGTAATCAGCATTCGTATTATAAATACTGTATGAATCAGTATATTACTTTATTTTTACGGTGTCATTGAGTGTGGTATCATGTTTATCATCGATGTGCAAGGTTTTCAATATGGTAAAGAAAATTTTTCATGTAAAGAAATTGCAATTTTGAATGTTGAAAATGGAGTATGGTACCATCGAATGATTAATTTACCAATAGGCATCAATCAATATATGCCTCATGTGAAAAAACATATGAACTGGTGTACAAATAATCTACATGGATTGTCATGGCAGCATGAGCAAAGTTCAACAACAGTAGCAACCATCAACTACGAACAAATTTCGGAGTTCATCAATAATTGTGTTGGTTTTGATGCTGTTATAAGTGTGAAAGGTTGTGAAAAGAAAAAATGGTTAAGTCAACTCATTCAAAATGAAATTTCCGATTTGTATGAAGAAGGATGTCCTGCAATAGAAAATTTGAAAAGTTTTCTCAAGTCACACCATTGTATGAATCATTTAAATAACAGTTTGAATTGTGCACTAGAAAATGTTTTTTTATTGAAATATTGGTATTCACACTGTAAGAAATAAATTCTGAATTCTTGTTCTTATAGAAAATGAAATATTTACTTTTCACACATTCTTATTATACATGTGATATTTACTACATTGCAGAAATAAAAAAATATGTTTCTCAATTTTGTTTATTTTACTATAATAATTGAAATTTTCACAATCACAAAAAATCTTGGGATTCTTGGAAATAAGTAGGGTGTTGAGAGTTTTCTTCTTCAAAATCTTCGATTATGACAGGAGATAGTGATCGTGTTGGAAGGGGTAGAATTTCTTTTGATGATGATGATGAAGCCTTCAACTTTTTTGGTGGTGGAGGTGATGGAATAGCGTCCACGTCATCATCATCTTGTATATTGAAATTGAACCGTTTCACTGCTGTTTCCAGAAACCCCAATTCCTGTTCATTTTCAGCCATTGCCCGGGTTACTTTCACTGGCAAATTACCAAATTTCTTAGTCAAAGTAACCATCTTCGGACTGTATTTTAAATATACTAAAATACAGTCCTCAGATTTTTTTACGATCTGCTTCACACCATATCTATAACAATATGAAAAATTGTTCAAACACAAGTAATAATATTATTTGAAAATGACTTACCTGAATAATTGTTTAAGCACCACCATTGCCATATTGACGGACAACATTTTTGTATTTGTAATATTGATAATTAAAGTTGTCGGAATAGTTGACATTTTTGTTGTTGTATCGATTCACTCGTAACTAGAATGATTTTCCAAAGACATAGATCCGTCAATTTATACTGTGAAATTGTGCTGAAAAAAATGAATAACATCGAACGTATGTTGTTCATGCAATGATAAACGAGTGCATTATCATGTATCAAGTACGTGATATAATTTTTCTATTAATAAATATCAATACCGCGTTACCATAACACACGTGTAAAGTTCATGATTTGCGAGTGCATTATCATGTATCAATTACGTGATGTAATTTTTCCATTAAGAAATTCATTGCCATAAACAGACGTTTAAAGTTCATGATTTACATAATCATATAAAAGATGACCTCTAAATTATGGAAATAGCGCGCATTCAAAAGACAGCGGTTAGAGTCTTTATGAAATTTTACAATTGAAGGTGAACCTTAATAACTATACACCAATAAATGTAGGTATTTCCACATATATTGAAGTACCTAAATTCATTCAAAATAAAAAGGCTGTCCTTAACATTCAAAATAATGATCCGTACTGTTTTCTTTGGTCTATTGTGGCAGTTCTTCATCCATGTGCAACTAATGTCTGTAAAAAATCATCATATCCACATTTTTCTAATATATTGAAATATGAAGGGATTGAATTTCCACTCAAAATTAAAGATATAACAAATTTTGAGAAAATGAATAATATGTCAATAAACGTTTTCGGTATTGAAAAAAAGGAAATCGTTCCTATCCGTTTGAGTAATCTTGAATTTTTAACAACAATTAATTTATTAATACTTCAAACCGAACATGATTTCGATGATGTTGATTCATGTGATGAAGAGGAATTGATGGACTTAGATGAAAATGTGAATAATTTCAAAACTATTTATCATTTTGCTCTAATAAAAGACATGACGCG